>NC_137059.1:13390166-13465166 GCF_032717465.1 Coenobita brevimanus
CAACCTACCCACTTCTTCTTCTTCTTCTAATTAACGTACTCATTGTGTTCAGCCGATTTAGGCTACCTTCTCGTCTTCTCATCAACCTATAAACTTTTTTTTAATCACCCTCCTCACTCTAATCAACTAGTCTAATTCCACATCTTCTGAACCGATCAACTTCATCCACCAGCAACCCGACCCCCGGCAAGATCATCAACAGACCCAATGGCCCTGACGTGTATCAAGGCGTACCTAAGGACTACACAGGGGAGGACGTAACCCCGGAGAACTTCCTGAAGGTGCTGCAGGGCGACGCTGAAGGCCTGAGGGGCGTGGGGTCTGGGAAGGTGTTGGGGAGTGGACCGAACGATCGTGTGTTCATTAACCTGGTAGACCACGGAGCACCTGGCATCTTCGGTTTCCCCACTACTTACCTGTATGAAACGGACTTTACTGATGCTATCGTCGCCATGCACCGTAACAAGCAGTTCAAAGACGTAAGTGTTTCAGAAAGTGGCAAATATGCCCTAATTGTGAAATGTCTATCTATCTATCTATCTATCTACAGCCCGACGCCTTAATCTGGCAAAGGGTGGCCGCAGACAAAACGCCTCCAAGTCGCTCTGTCACCCACCATTTGACTACCCTCCCCCCAACTCACTCCCCCCTCCCTCATATACCTCTCAACTCCATCCCTCCACCTCATCCTCGGTTTTCCCCTCCATCTCCCTCAGTCCACCTCACCTACATACACGCTCTTAGTCAGTCTTTCATTCTCCATTCTCTCCACATGTCCAAACCACCTCACTTTATATCTCCTAATCTTCTCAACTACATCCACATCCACCCCACAACGTTCTTTCACTTCTTCATTCGTCAACCTGTCCTTCCATGTCACTCCACATGCTCCTCCCAAGTAGCTCATTTCCACTACTCTCACTCTTGACTTGTTACCCTCTTGCAAGGTCCATGCCTCGTTTCCATACGTCAGGGTAAGGATCACAATACTATCATGCAGTGACTTCTTAACTTCCATACTCACCTCCCTATTTCTCATCACTACTTTCAGTGAATCAACAACCTTCCTTCCCTGCTGTACCCTTTCACACACTTCATCCCCCAGGGTTCCACCCTTACTCATCACACTACCCAAGTACTTGAATGCACTCACATTCTCCATATCCTCGCCATCCAACCTCACCATGCATTCTGTGACTTCATTCCTCTCAAACACCATAACTTTACTCTTGTTTACATTAACTTTCAGTTTCCTCTTCCTTCACACTGTCCCAAATTCATTCACCAAACCTTGCAACTCCCACTCATCTTCACTCAACAATACTGTATCATCAGCAAACAACAACACCGGAATCTTCCAAATCTCACCCACATCCACTGCCTTACCTTGCACCTCCATTACAACCCCATCCATGTAAACAGCCATAGAGACATCACACAACCCTGTTTCGGTCCCACATTGAGATCAAAGAACTCACTCAGCTCACTATCCACTCGCACGGTAGCCCTAGCTCCTTCGCACATACTCTTTACAGCAATCAGCAATTTCCCCTCCACTACATATATTCTCAGTACCTTCCACATACCTTGTATATCTATTCTGTCATAAGCTTTCTCCAAGTCCATGAAGGCAGCATACACTTTCTTTCCCTTCTCTAGATACTTCTCCACTAAACATCTTAGAACAAATATCTGATCTACACACTCTTTTCCCCTCCTAAATCCCCCTTGTTCTTCTCCAACTAGCTCCTCTGTTATATTCCTAACCCTGTCAATGAGTATTCTACTATATATTTTTCCAGTTACACTAAGAAGGCAAGTACCCCTATGGTTACGACATACCTCTCCCTCCCCTTTTCCGTTGTATAAAGGAATAATTATACCTGATTTCCAATCCTCCGGAAATGTAATGCAACATAATGTGTTTGATACAAAAGTATTACATTTAGCCAGTATAATTCGTACTGATCTAACTTCTGGGTGACAACATTATCTCAGCTCAAGGGTCTAAAGAGCTTCAGAAAAGTGACAAATATCCTCTAAGTGTAAAGTGCAGTATAATAAGTGTTACTGCTAGCCACTTTAGTCAGGATAACAAGGGCAAACTAATTTCTAACATCTGGGTGACAAATCTGTTTTCAAGGATGTAAGGGCTTCAGAAAAGTGATGGACGTGCCCTAAGTGTGAAATGTAATGCAGTATAATAGTTGTTAGACAGAAAGGAATGTCACAGCTAGCCAGTATAGTCAAACAAAGGCAAACTAACTTCTAAAATAGGATTGACGCATCTCTAATAAAAGACAACAATGATTCAGTGACTCAAAAACAGTGGAATAAGTAGACGAAATTTTGTCTTTAACTGTACAAAAGAATTATCAACAGAATGCCCAGTGACGTGGGCCAACATTAAAGCTAGGTGCAGGGAGATGCAAACAAGCTCCTAATATTGGACAGTCATTTACGGAACACCTGTATATGTCAGATGTGGCCAGCCCACATACTACACCACAGTGTGTGTGTGTGTGTGTGTGTGTGTGTGTGTGTGTGTGTGTGCTCTATCATCACATACTTCAAAAATCATTATTTGGTGTCTTTTCCACATCCTACGGCCGTCACTTTTAATAGTTCGGTTTTTACATCTATTGACTTATTATTTATTAATTTTATTTTTCTACTACTTATTTACATTTTTTTACAGATGGTGATTTACATGGAGGCTTGTGAGTCGGGTTCCATGTTTCTCAAAATTCCAAACGACATCAGTGGTAAGTAGAGACGTCGGTAGCTTGTGCAAATATGACATCATTATCTGTATTCTCATTTATTTATATTTATTTCTTCAATGATTTATGATAGATTCATATCCACCTAATACCACCCGCACATGCTGGGTTGGGGCACATATTACTGGTGCATAGGAGGCTTCGTAACACCTTTCCTAAGTGATTTATTTTACGTATTGAGCCTTAAATTCTCTTACATGCTATTGCAATCGTTTTAATATTGACGTAGTTTCCGCCAGTATCATACAAGATAGGGTGATAATATGCAAAATAAATCACTAAGGAAGAGGTGCTACGAAGCCTCCTATACCGCCTAGCCCGTGGTTCTCAAATCCTCTCCTCCCTCCCTCAGTATACGCCCTCTCTGCCTCCAACTCCACTGAGAGTTCCTACGCCTGTTACTACGACGACGAGAGAATGACCTTCCTCGGGGACGTCTTCAGTATCAAGTGGATGGAGGACACAGACAGGGTGAGAAATTTGACAAACTTCAGACTTCGTTGCACCTTTTCCTTGGCAATTTATTCTCCGCATAACACTTTTTTTTCTGTTGTTGCAGAATTGAAAGTTAAGCTCTCAAATGTATTCACACTAGCATGACAAGAACCCCTCGCTCCTTTTGGCTTGGTTGAATGCTATGTGTAGTCAGACTGGAGGGTCAATTTAAGTAGTAATCAGAGAGACTCAGTCCCAACCACAACGTCATATTCAGGTTGTGGGAGTGCTCCAGTTCCATTAGATGAAAGCAACCGACTATAGACATAACACATTTAGGATTCCGATTCGCATTCTGATTACCTGATCTAGATGCTAAACAGATCCGGTAACCATGGCAACCCTTCCCACCTTCAGGAGAATGTAAACAACGAGACCCTGTTGAAGCAGTACCAGATAGTGAAGAAGGAGACTACTACCTCCCACGTCCTTCAGTGGGGCCAGGTAAAGCAATCTTATTTACTCTTTAACACACTCATGATCAGGTCAATTTTAGTATACATTTCTAGCCAAGACCAGGCGATTTTATTTGTCTAACTGTATACTATGAAGTGTGTCAACCCTCTCGTACGCGAGACATTTCTAGTATTCCTTTCGAACTAATGCAAGATGATATTACTGAGCTAAGATCGAGTCATAAAAAACTGTGTTAATTAGATTTTTTAAATCGGGAAATACTTGTAGCGTTAGATGCGTATGAAAAATAATATTGAAAGGAACTAGCAAGAATGAATTTTAAAAAAATGTTAAAATAAGGAAAAATACTGCCTTCATAACCTTTCCCTACTTTTTAATTCGCTGCCAAAAAAGAAAACCCCAAATTGATAGAAATAAGCAAGGATGTACCAAAAATATATGCATACTGTTAAAACAAGACAAAACACCATATTCTTGAACTTTCTTGAGCTTAAATCTTTTCAGACGATGACGTCTTAGTTTCTGCACATTGTTTATCACATTGAGAGTGGATAACATCGAAATAAAAAAGCACGAAATTAAACAGACATCAACGACTTGAGGGGATGAATATTTGCACAAGATTAATTGTTTATGCTTATATTTGTGTAGACCATGCGATCGGGAAAAAAATGGCCATGGAGAATTGCGTATCGGGAAAATGGTTATGAATACTTGTTTATCGAAGAATTGGTTAAGGTGTTCGTTTCCCTTTCAGACCTCGATTGACACCAAAAAAGTGAGCGCCTTCGTTGGGAGGATACCATCACAGGACACCAGTAACTACGGGCCATTTGACTCTTTGGATGACCCCTGCTTGGTGAGTCTTGTGTGGCTCCCTGTCTGATAATTGTAGGAGGAGAACGAGGAGGAGGAGAAGGAGCAAGAGGAAGAGGGGAAGACGGGCGTAGCAAGAATTAAAAAGAAAAGTGGCGGCCAAGCCTAAGAATGGAGTGTCCTAAGTAAAACTCTTTGAGATGTCCGGGGCCAGGTAATGTGAGGTGGCCAGTTTTATATCAGGAGTGGCCAGTACTATTCCGGCAATCGCTAGACTGCACCACCGGGAGGTAGTGATAGTAGTAGTAGTAGTAGGGATAATAGTAGCTTCTCTCCCTTAGATGACCCTTCTTTGGTGAGTCTTGTTTGATTCCCTGTCATACAGATGGAGGAGAGCGAGAAGGAAAAGTAGGGCGAGGAGTGGTGGTGGCAGTAGTAGGAGCTGTAGTTCTAGCAGAATTTTCACAGCAGTCATATTTTCAGTATGACAGCATTATTCTCGCACATGAACACTTTACAGGCATTGACGAGAGGCATTCATCCAGAAGTCAAACTTCCTCATTTTTCCCCGTACCCCTGGGGAAGAACCCCGGTCTGACCCTGGCGAGGCACTGCTTACCGCAGTGGGTCGCTAGTTTCTTACACGGTGTATATTCTGTACTATACCTGTTGGACGACACAATGGAAGCATTTGCTTACTTGTGGTCGATGGATCTGCTAAACCAGACAGACCTGGTTTTAGCAACAGGAACAACACTTACCCTGTCCTCTTTCCCCAGACAACTTCCATCCACAACCCTGACGTCCCTCTGGCCACAATTCAGAAGAACATAGATGCTTCTGATGGGATGATTGGTTCAGACTATTGGAAACTGCAGAAGGCCGTGTTGCTGAAGGTAAATCTCAGTGTTCTCGCTTTAATCCTTTCAGTATGGTGACATCTATTAACACTTTCTTCTTGTTAACTTCGAACGACTTTATTCGGTTCGGAAAGCTCTCTCTTACTGAAAGGATAACCGAACTCTGTATCAGACCCCCACTGAATTCGACAAATTTCTCAAGCCTAACAAAATCTAAACTTGTTCCCAGAATCGCACCTTCGTTGAGGACACGATGCGTCAGATTGTGGAGGCGGTGACTGGTGATTCCTCCTCCACTGACACAATGATGTCCAACCATCACCACGAAATCAACGACGACGACTGCTACAGGGCCTCCACCACCACCTTCCACAACCTTTGTTTCGATCTTGCCAAGGTAGCTTATGAACATTTCGACTTCAGGAATAAGAATGTCTGTTGTTAGCCTGAATGAAATGTTCTTTAATTGTTTTTGTTCATGTGACAAACTCAAGCTCAATTGGATATGAACCAAGTGGATTGAAAGGAACCAACCACTTCAACAGGTTGCTTCCAGAGATATTTTGTTTAGGTTAGGTTGGAGTGTCTGTGCTGTAATAGTGTGGTGCATGAGGAGTGAGTGTTATGATGTGAGAGACTGTTATAGTGAGGAGATGGTGAATGATTGGTGAGTTACATTCTGTGGCCGTACTGTTTGTGTCCTAATAACAAAAAATCATTTAACTTTTCTTTTCCACCATAATCAGATTTTTCTTCGATTTTCACATTTCTTCACATTTACCACATTCCTCTTCGATTTTCCCATTTTTTCTTCTCCACTTTTATCAAATTCTTTGAATTTCCCATTTTTCCCCACAATATCATATTCCTTTTTATTTTCCTATTTTTTATCACTTTTATCACATTCCTCTTGTGGTAGGTGGTGGCAACCATCATCGACTCACTTGATGTAGTGCTGCCTACCTCTTCCTTTACCTTTATTGCTCTTTTTCTGTGTCTGCCCTCCCCTCTTCCTGTTTCTCCCATTTTTACTGTCACTTTTCATCGCTCTTCTCTTCTTTCCAAGTGGCTTTACATTGAGAGACAAACCTAATGGTTTCCTGTAAGCCAGGAAACCATTTACGATGCTGAGTGGTAACCATATAACCAATTCATACGTGTTCCCTACGTGTCAACAAGTGGGTTAGCTGTGGGTTAGTGCCTTTCCGTGTAAAACAACGAACTCAAAGTCAAACGGCCACCCCTTACGGAGTCTGGCTATAGATAGATAGATCACATTCCTCTTTGTAACTTTTTTTTTTCACTTTTATCATATTCCTCTCTTACTTTCCACAGAACCCGTATGCCCTGCGAGTCCTACACCCTGTTGTAAACCTCTGTGAACACGGCTACACAGCGGACGAGTTTACCACAGCCGCTCGTGCTGTGTGTGTCCATGATCCAGTCATAGGAATACAGTAAAAGGAAACGCAATCCCTAGTTTATCAAGGCAGGGAGCTCTCAACATAACACCTATGTATTAACAAACTTTACAAGTTTTCCCCTGACACACACACACACACGCACACACACACACACACACACACACACACACACACACACACACACACACACACACACACACACACACACACACACACACACACACACACACACACACACACTTTCCTTTCTTGTACCAGAACCAAATGAGGCCTAGTCCTACTGTTAATCCAGAGGCGAGTGTACTTTCTACATAACCTCCCTACTCATGAACAAACCTCTCCCCCAGTACACACCCCCTACATAGTTTCCCTGCCAAATGCTTCGGAATCATGGCCGCACAGAATTGAATCTTCCTTAATTTGCCTTACTATTCCTCAAGCTGTTCTTTCCCTTATCAAATTGTCCTCCAAGCCTCACCTCATACAATATTCTTAGTCAGACCCATATAACTTCCATGCGTCTTAGTATCCTTGCCACATGGAAATTCAGTATTCTTAATATCTCCTTAATATCACCTTGGCTCTCCTTCACTAATTTAACACCTTCCTATCTACATTTTACACTGGAATTCAATTATTTTTTTTTTTATACTATTTTCATGAACAATCATTTCCTTTAACTGTCCTAAGTAAAATTGTTCTCTAAGCATAAAATTCCCCTTACACAACAACAAACACAGAAATTAGGTAATGATGAAAATTACCTATTGTAGTGTGTGGATATCTGGTTTACTGTATTTCATTGTGTACTGTGATGGAGATTTGTCATGTATTGGTGCTTTCTATTTCCTTCTCCTGGGTGATAATGATATTGTTGATGATAATGGTGTACTGATTAGAGGTATAAGAAAGCGGCTGCCAACATAGAATTAACTTGTTTTCCTCTACCCTTTTTTTTTTTTTTCCCCATTTTTTTTAACCCTGCCTATTTTATATACCGGTCAACAACGGAAAAATATTTAAGGATGACGATCACACACACACACACACACACACACACACACACACACACACACACGCTGGTGCAGTGGTAACGTTCCCGCTTGCCAACTGGTGGACGGGAGTTCGCGCCTTGCTCAGGTTGCGAAAAAGTTTCACTGACGAAGTGGGTGGTTACTGTCACCCTTGAGCAAGGGGATGGGTGTGTGCATGTGTGAAGGTCACGGCCTTGCCCTTAGATCGGACTATATGAGCTCTCAGCTCCCTTCCGGGAGGGTAAAATCTGACGATCACGACCATCAAGTGATCCTGACCGACCCGGTGAAACCCTTTACCGGGCACTCATAGAAACACTTAGAAATTCAATTCTCTTACCATAGATCAAGAAAGTAGAGACCATTCTAAGATATTTTTATAGATAAACATTTTTCAAAATTTTTCATCTTAAGTTTGGAAAATGAGGTTGATGAAGTGATCATATATGGTAACCCGCCTGGTTTTGGTAAAACAATGGTTTTGATGAAGTGATCACATATGTCTCCACGCCTGTCTATGGTAAAAAAAATACATGATTGTGCAATATTGAAAATGTAAATAGATGGCTGAAAAATACACATAATGAAAGCTGTAACATTGTATTATATAAAAATACAAAAGTTATTATTGTACTTCAAACATTATAAGGACCCTGAGCATTTACACATCTACATTACACAGCCCAAGTTACCTCCCCTGTCCCTACAGTGTCTGGTCTGCCGATCTATGCCACAGCCTCATGGTAGTCCATGAAGCAGTTTCTCACAGCATTGAGGCATAGGTGGACCTTACAGACCAGGCAAACGAAGTTTGAGCGAATTATGTGTCCCTTCCAGCTGCAGTGCTTGCAGGTCTGCCAGGTCTGGTAGAGGGGAATATAGAACAGGGACTTATCGAAGCGCACCGCGGCATCTGGAGTTGGGAAGCGCTGACCTCTGATGAGCCTTGGGAGTTCGAAGGTGCTGGTGCTGCCTCCAGGGGACGCCTCTGTTGAGCTCCTTACCGCCGTTGCATTACAGACTTCAGGCTGCTAAGAGACTTGAATATTTCCAGCCGGAAGTCCTTCAGGGAGAGGCCCCTCATCTCCCCGAGAGCCCTGCAATCAAGCCTGTAGCATAGCCAGGCGTTGCACACACACAGGTCCAGGCAGTATACGAACAGTCTCATGTACCACCTTTTTGATTTTAGGGGGGTATGATAGAGGTGGACAAGCATGTCACTCTTGTCGATGCCCCCCATGTTTGCATTGTATGACTTGATGACACTGGGGCAGTCCACCTCTTCCTTCTTCTTGGTTTCCTTCGAGTACCGCAGACACTTTGTGACAGGGTTTACCCCTATGTCAGTGGACATGATAGTGACAATATTGTTGTCCTTCCACCGAACAGCCAGGATACCGTCATCGCTGGTCGTGTGACAGTATGCTCCCTGAAGTACAGCTTTCCTCTTCATCTCCGGGATGGATTTCAGTGGAGGTTTGCCAATACGGGCCTCCCTGGCCGTGCCTGTGTACCTGCAGTTTCGGGCTAGGAGGTATCGCACAAGTTCCAGGCTGGTGAAGTAGTTGTCGGCGAATATTGCGGTGGTGCAGGTGGTCATGGTGCTGGCAAGGACTGTGACTACCTGGCTTGTGTCTGTCAGTGTCTTCTGCTCTGGGCTGAGGGGAATGCCGTGGGATTGCAGTGTCACTTCCATTGATCCCTGATAAAGTATCATGTCGTGGATGAACCCATCCTCTGTCGCTCGAGAGAACAGCTTGAACCCCCACTTATCTGGTTTCTGCTGGATGTACTGCCTCAGATTCCCAGCAGTCTTTCCCTTGTAGCCCACCATGACCTCATCAATGGACTGCTTCGGAGTTTCAGGCTCCTTCCGGAAGGCTTCGGTGATGGCGGTGAAGAGGGGGCGTACCTTGAAGAACCTGTCTACAGTGCCGTGGAGCTGGGAGTTGTCGTTGAAGTGAATGGTTCGTCAAAGAAGTCGAAATCGTTTTGAGGACATAATGTCAGCCACTTGTGGTAATCTTGTGCCTATGACCCAGTAATCATCCAGGGAGGGACACTGCACAATCCCCATGTAGAGAAGAATGACCACGAAGTTGGTGATCTCATGTTCGTTGGTGGAGAAGGTTGTAGTAATATCTTGCTGAATGGCATACAAGTTAGTCTGATAGGTGATATGTTTGATAAGCTGGGGGCTGAAGAACCTGTGAAAATACTGCTGGGGACTCTCTACATATGAAGGTGCCTCGTGGTTGTTACTGGGCAGTGGGGGATTGTTGATGTCCTCCTTCTTCCAGGTTGTGGGCCTCTTTTGAAGGGCACTCTTGGGCCTGCGCTTGGGCTTGCCTGTGCTCTTCCCCTTGCCTTTCCTTTTGTCCTCCTCTTCCTTCTCCTCCTCCTCTTCTTCTTCCTCCTCCTCCTCCTCCTCCTCCTCCTCTCGTTCCTCCTCCTCCTGAAACAGTGGCCTGGTACACCTCCTCTTCGCGGCGAGCTCATCGCAGGGGCCTGGGGTATCCGGGTCGTGTGGCTCGGGCACATAGTCAGGGTCCTTGTCGTCGTCGTCCAACGCTTCATCCTCACTGAAGTTGGGGTCTAGCGGAATCAGTGTCTTCTGCTGGGTCTTTTTCCTGCCATAGAACGTGCCACAACCGAGCTGGAAAGAAAGAGAATAACAGTAGGAACTTATTTATGAACTCATAAAATGGCATGAATTCCAACCAAAATTGGCCATAGGTTCCCTATGAAGGATGAATTCCAGCAAAAATTAGCAACAGGTTCCCCATGAAGAATGAATTCCAACAAAAATTGGGCATAGGTTCCCCATGAAGAATGAATTTTAAAAAAAAATTGGGCATAGGTTCACCATGAACAATGAATTCCAACAAAAATTAGGCATAGGTTCCCCATGAAGAATGAATAAAAAAAAAAATTGGGCATAGGTTCCCCATGAAGAATGAATTCCAACAGAAATTAGGCATAGGTTCCCCATGAAGAATTAAAAAAAAAATTGGGCATAGGTTCCCCATGAAGAATGAATTCCAACAAAAATTGGGCATAGGTTCCCCATGAAGAATGAATTAAAAAAAAAATTGGGCGTAGGTTCACCATTAACAATGATTTCCAACAAAAATTGGGCATAGGTTCCCCATGAAGAATGAATTCCAACAAAAATTGGGCATAGGTTCCCCCATGAAGAATGAATTAAAAAAAAAAAAAATTGGGCATAGGTTCCCCATGAAAAATGAACTCCAACAAAAATTGGGCATAGGTTCACCATGAAATTGGAAATTACTGATGTAACACTATTCATCACAAAAACTCCTGTATATGCCTCATAATAACAAATAAATATGTTGAGATCGCAAAAGAAAGTAATATCACTTTTTTTTCACTATGCAACTATGAAAAAGTAATAAAAATTTGGTCATTACCCAAGGTGTGGCCACGTGGCATGCTGATTTTTGTGACTATTATCAAAGTTATTGTTTACATAGACCTTTAAATGTTAAAAGTACAATGTAAACAATAACAAAACAATTACAACCCTTATTGGGCAAGGTGATTATATACAATCAACTGGCAAAATCAATATTTATAGATTAACGGGCGAAGTGTCTATATATAATCAAATGGCAAATTCAATATCTATGGCTTACAGGGTGCATATCCAAAAATGATCACTCACTTTTTCACTGATGAATTTAACTAAGTTATGCATGTTCCACGTGACTGACACCTATATGAGGTTAAAGAACAACTATTCAACTGTATAATGTAATGCTGAGTAGAATTTGGCTCGACTTCTCGTCCCAAATCAACTCAACACGGAGCGGGGTCCTCTTTCGAGACCGGAGCTAGTGCAATGAAGAGAGACAGGACATAAAAACTTTCGGCAACACCATACACGTGTATTATTTCAGTTAGACACAAGACATTTCAGTAGACATTACATCACAATATAGAGCAATACAAAACCTTATCTAAAATATTGTGTATCTCGCAGGATACTAGCTTCCTAGATATTAATGACAATACAACAAATCTTAGTATTAGGAGTACAGTAAATACCCGTGCGCGCGGACCGCGTGAGGGGAGAAGGGGGGGGGGTTTGTGATCTACCAGGAGGGGGGGAAGTAGGGGGACACGGAGAGTGACTTAGAACGGCGAGGGGGAAGTTATGGTAATATTTATTGAGGCCCGATATTAACAAGGGAGTTTAGGTGTTTTCTGTTGGCAAGAATTCTTTGACAATTAACTCTGGTTCTTATTTGGACTTTAAGAGCGGGGGTGGGGAATGGAGAGAGTTTTTAGGGATAGCGTGCGGAATAGGGGAATATAGTTATTACTCGCTGTCCTCGTTGTTTTGGTGACGCTAGGTTTCTGTCGGCACAACTTATATATTACACATCTCCCCGGTAGGTTATGTAGACTCGCACTTCCCAACGCGTAACAAAGTCGGAATCCTCGTAAATTCTATTCCACTGTATTATTCAGAGCTTAGCCAATAGCACTCCAATAATGTGTTAGTCTTTCTTTGGGCTCTAGAGAGAACTCCTCAGTAAACTCGGGATGACACTCGCACGTATCTTCACTCGGGGTCTCTACCCATATTCTCGCCCGTTAATGGAGCATTATGTCCTGGTTTACCCCAATGGAAATTACATGAAATCACTGCACTAATCTTATTCTAAGAGGAAAGAAGTCACATTTAACCTACTTCACAATTATTACAGGATCACTCGTATTTCTCGTGGAGAGAAACACGGTTACCTCAGTGATGATCCGGTCGGACTGAGGGCGTCGTCAGGGTAGGGCGAGCCGGGAGGGCACGGGGCGACTCGCTAGGGCGTCCTCTCACGTCCGGGGGTTTCCGGACTGGGCTCCGGACTGGGGCCGAAGAGGGCTAGGAACCTCTGGGTCAGGTCCCGGCGTCGCGGGGGCGTGGTGAGGTCTCGCCCGGGTGTCCTGGGGCGGGCCGGAAGAGGCGACGGACTGCGGTCTCCTATGGACAGGGGCACCGACAGGGAAGGACTGTGGCAGCGGCTGTCACGGGGGCCCGACAGGTGGGTCCTCTCAAGGGCCTCACGCAGGGAACAGAGGCCGGGGGAGACAGGGAGGTCTTTCCTCCTTACTATACCCTGGGAGCGACCATCGATCGTCTCCACCGGGGTGCTGAGAGAGCGACCGTGGATCGTCTCTACCTGAGCTTTCAGGGAGCGACCATTGATCGTCTCTTCCTGATTTTTATGTGAGCGACCATAGATCGTCTCTATCTTTTTTTTATGGGAGCGACCATTGATCGTCTCTACCGGTGTGCTGAGGGAGCGACCGTTGATCGTCTCTACCTGAGCTTTCAGGGAGCGACCATTGATCGTCTCTTCCTGATTTTTATGTGAGCGACCATAGATCGTCTCTATCTTTTTTTTATGGGAGCGACCATTGATCGTCTCTACCGGTGTGCTGAGGGAGTGACCGTTGATCGTCTCTACCTGAGCTTTCAGGGAGCGACCATTGATCGTCTCTTCCTGATTTTTATGTGAGCGACCATAGATCGTCTCTATCTTTTTTTTATGGGAGCGACCATTGATCGTCTCTACCGGTGTGCTGAGGGAGCGACCGTTGATCGTCTCTACCTGAGCTTTCAGGGAGCGACCATTGATCGTCTCTTCCTGATTTTTATGTGAGCGACCATAGATCATCTCTATCTTTTTTTTATGGGAGCGACCATTGATCGTCTCTACCTGGTTTTGATGGGAGCGACCGTTGATCGTCTCTACCTTGACACTATTAGAGCGACCAAAGATCGTCTCTACCTTAGGGGCGCAGCCTGGAGTACAGTTTCTGACTCCACCCCTAGCTAATTCAGTGATTCCGCCACACGAAGGTAGTGTCTTTTGCCTACGGTGGCGGCGGCGTGGTGGTTGTGTGTCCCCTTGCCTTTCCTTTTGTCCTCCTCTTCCTTCTCCTCCTCCTCTTCTTCTTCTTCCTTCTCCTCCTCCTCCTCCTCCTCTCGTTCCTCCTCCTCCTGAAACAGTGGCCTGGTACATCTCCTCTTCGCGGCGAGCTCATCGCAGGGGCCTGGGGTATCCGGGTCGTGTGGCTCGGGCACATAGTCAGGGTCTTTGTCGTCGTCGTCCAACGCTTCATCCTCACTGAAGTTGGGGTCTAGCGGAATCAGTGTCTTCTGCTGGGTCTTTTTCCTGCCATAGAACGTGCCACAACCGAGCTGGAAAGAAAGAGAATAACAGTAGGAACTTATTTATGAACTCATAAAATGGCATGAATTCCAACCAAAATTGGCCATAGGTTCCCTATGAAGGATGAATTCCAGCAAAAATTGGCAACAGGTTCCCCATGAAGAATGAATTCCAACAAAAATTGGGCATAGGTTCCCCATGAAGAATGAATTTAAAAAGAAAATTGGGCATAGGTTCACCATGAACAATGAATTCTAACAAAAATTGGGCATCGGTTCCCCATGAAGAATGAATTCCAACAAAAATTAGGCATAGGTTCCCCATGAAGAATGAATAAAAAAAAAATTGGGCATTGGTTCCCCATGAAGAATGAATTCCAACAAAAATTAGGCATAGGTTCCCCATGAAGAATTTAAAAAAAAAATTGGGCATAGGTTCCCCATGAAGAATGAATTCCAACAAAAATTGGGCATAGGTTCCCCATGAAGAATGAATTAAAAAAAAAATTGGGCGTAGGTTCACCATTAACAATGATTTCCAACAAAAATTGGGCATAGGTTCCCCATGAAGAATGAATTCCAACAAAAATTGGGCATAGGTTCCCCCATGAAGAATGAATTAAAAAAAAAAAAATTGGGCATAGGTTCCCCATGAAAAATGAACTCCAACAAAAATTGGGCATAGGTTCACCATGAAATTGGAAATTACTGATGTAACACTATTCATCACAAAAACTCCTGTATATGCCTCACAATAACAAATAAATATGTTGAGATCGCAAAAGAAAGTAATATCACTTTTTTTTCACTATGCAACTATGAAAAAGTAATAAAAATTTGGTCATTACCCAAGGTGTGGCCACGTGGCATGCTGATTTTTGTGACTATTATCAAAGTTATTGTTTACATAGACCTTTAAATGTTAAAAGTACAATGTAAACAATAACAAAACAATTACAACCCTTATTGGGCGAGGTGATTATATACAATCAACTGGCAAAATCAATATTTATAGATTAACGGGCGAAGTGTCTATATTTAATCAAATGGCAAATTCAATATCTATAGCTTACAGGGTGCATATCCAAAAATGATCACTCACTTTTTCACTGATGAATTTAACTAAGTTATGCATGTTCCACGTGACTGACACCTATATGAGGTTAAAGTACAACTATTCAACTGTATAATGTAATGCTGAGTAGAATTTGGCTCGACTTCTCGTCCCAAATCAACTCAACACGGAGCGGGGTCCTCTTTCGAGACCGGAGCTAGTGCAATGAAGAGAGGCAGGACATAAAAACTTTCGGCAACACCATACACGTGTATTATTTCAGTTAGACACAAGACATTTCAGTTGACATTACATCACAATATAGAGCAATACAAAACCTTATCTAAAATATTGTGTATCTCGCAGGATACTAGCTTCCTAGATATTAATGACAATACAACAAATCTTAGTATTAGGAGTACAGTAAATACCCGTGCGCGTGGACCGCGTGAGGGGAGGGGGGGGGGTTTGTGATCTACCAGGAGGGGGGGAAGTAGGGGGACATGGAGAGTGACTTAGAACGGCGAGGGGGAAGTTATGGTAATATTTATTGAGGCCCGATATTAACAAGGGAGTTTAGGTGTTTTCTGTTGGCAAGAATTCTTTGACAATTAACTCTGGTTCTTATTTGGACTTTAAGAGCGGGGGTGGGGAATGGAGAGAGTTTTTAGGGATAGCGTGCGGAATAGGGGAATATAGTTACTCGCTGTCCTCGTTGTTTTGGTGACACTAGGTTTCTGTCGGCACAACTTATATATTACACATCTCCCCGGTAGGTTATGTAGACTCGCACTTCCCAACGCGTAACAAAGTCGGAATCCTCGTAAATTCTATTCCACTGTATTATTCAGAGCTTAGCCAATAGCACTCCAATAATGTGTTAGTCTTTCTTTGGGCTCTAGAGAGAAGTCCTCAGTAAACTCGGGATGACACTCGCACGTATCTTCACTCGGGGTCTCTACCCATATTCTCGCCCGTTAATGGAGCATTATGTCCTGGTTTACCCCAATGGAAATTACATGAAATCACTGCACTAATCTTATTCTAAGAGGAAAGAAGTCACACTTAACCTACTTCACAATTATTACAGGATCACTCGTATTTCTCGTGGAGAGAAACACGGTTACCTCAGTGATGATCCGGTCGGACTGAGGGCGTCGTCAGGGTAGGGCGAGCCGGGAGGGCACGGGGCGACTCGCTAGGGCGTCCTCTCACGTCCGGGGGTTTCCGGACTGGGCTCCGGACTGGGGCCGAAGAGGGCTAGGAACCTCTGGGTCAGGTCCCGGCGTCGCGGGGGCGTGGTGAGGTCTCGCCCGGGTGTCCTGGGGCGGGCCGGAAGAGGCGACGGACTGCGGTCTCCTATGGACAGGGGCGCCGACAGGGAAGGACTGTGGCAGCGGCTGTCACGGGGGCCCGACAGGTGGGTCCTCTCAAGGGCCTCACGCAGGGAACAGAGGCCGGGGGAGACAGGGAGGTCTTTCCTCCTTACTATACCCTGGAAGCGACCATCGATCGTCTCCACCGGGGTGTTGAGGGAGCGACCGTGGATCGTCTCTACCTGAGCTTTCAGGGAGCGACCATTGATCGTCTCTTCCTGATTTTTATGTGAGCGACCATAGATCGTCTCTATCTTTTTTTTATGGGAGCAACCATTGATCGTCTCTACCGGTGTGCTGAGGGAGCGACCGTTGATCGTCTCTACCTGAGCTTTCAGGGAGCGACCATTGATCGTCTCTTCCTGATTTTTATGTGAGCGACCATAGATCGTCTCTATCTTTTTTTTATGGGAGCGACCATTGATCGTCTCTACCTGGTTTTGATGGGAGCGACCGTTGATCGTCTCTACCTTGACACTATTAGAGCGACCATAGATCATCTCTACCTTAGGGGCGCAGCCTGGAGTACAGTTTCTGACTCCACCCCTAGCTAATTCAGTGATTCCGCCACACGAAGGTAGTGTCTTTTGCCTACGGTGGCGGCGGCATGGTGGTTGAGTGTCACAAGGGAGCACGGCCCGGGCTGACGTACGCCGCTGTTGCCCGGAGTGGTGGTGGTCGGCGGCGGCTACCCCGGGGGGTCCGAGTGGGGGTGTCGGCATTCTTGAGGGCAGACTCCACTGCTCCTGGTCCGCCTCGATGTCGGGGATACTGCGGTATTCTCCGGAATATTCCGGAGAATCGTATCGGTCAAAGCCACGCATTTCACCACCGTGTTCTTGAAAAAAGTCACGTCCCTGTGGCTGGAGGTGGAACGCTAGAGTGTTGGAGGTGGTGTAGACGGGCTGGAGGTGTCGGAGTGTGTGCTGCCAGGCGGCAGTATAAGAATTTTCCTCTTGTGTTTGGTCATGGGTGAGGAAGAGGGCGGAGGGGGTGGTGGTGTGCTTGAGGATATTTAGCAGGTGGTGGGGTCCGCGGAGCCGGTGGTTCTTGGCAAAGGAAGGGGCCCATACAGCTCACTTAATCCTTATGTTGCTTGGTGTGGTTGTCGGTGTGGTTGGAGGTGGAATGCCAGATAGAGTGGGTGAAGGCCGGGTTTTGTGTCGCGGTAATGAGGCGTTGAGTCTCTGGGGAGTACAGGTAGGAGGGATTTGGGCCTGATGTAGCTTGACGGTGTGTGTGTATCGGGTGGGTGGGCATAAGAGTCGGCCGGAAGGGGTGGTGGTGGTGGTTCTGAGGGTGGGTGTGGGTGGGGAAGCAGGCGTGCGGGGTGGGCGGGGTCGGTTAGCGCGGGCTGTCGCGTGCGTTGGGGACGCGGAAGAAGGTGAGAGCGTCGGAGTGGGCGTGCGTGGGTATGGAGGGGAGAGGGCGGTGGTAGTGGGTTGTCCTGCGGGGGTGGCGGGGTGGGCGGGGCACGTGGGCTTGGGTGGAAAGGGTGAGGCGGCGGAGGGAAGGGGTGAGGGTGAGCGAGGCATGGCGGGTGAGATGTCAGGTGTGGTGTAGGGGGTGGTGGAGGCGGTGGAGGCTGAGGTGGTAGGGGAGGTGGAGGGGGATGACGAGGAGGAACCATCGCACTCGTATGTGGAAGTGACAGGCGGTGCGGGAGCAGGGGGGGGTTGGGGTTGTGAGGTCGGTAGTGGTGGTAAGGTGATGGCGGTGGGTGGCGCGGGGTGGGAGGTGGAAGGCAGTAGACGGGGGGAGGTGGTTTTAGGAAGTAGGTTAGGGGAAGATGTGGAGAGGGTCCTAGGAGGCCTGTGAAGAGGGAGGCCGGTTTTGTGTTGCGGGAGTATAGTGGTGTGTGGGGTGGGAAGGTTAGAACTAGGGGCAGGAATAGGGGAAGGTAGAACAGAAGAGATAGTGAGAGGGGGGGAAAAGGAAAGATAACGTTCTCCCCTGTCGTAGTCTGGGGGAGAGGTGAGGTGTCCCCCGCCATTACGGTGGGATGCGGGGGCAGGGGGGCGCTTTTTGTCTTTTCTTCCCCTGGGGCTTAGGGGAATTTGCGTAAGGTGGGGAGGTTTGTAAGCGCCCTCGTGTCATTTGGCTGCACTGGGCAGCTTCTAGCTGCTCACGGATGTCGTGGATCGGACATCCGTGGTAGCACGGAGAAAATTCCCACGGGTTGATGGTGATGAGGTCAACGGGGAATTGATTTATTTCGCCGATGCGTTGAGGGGTGGCATGGACGGCTAAAAGGCGCCTCATTAAACTGATATCTTTATCCATGTCTCCTGTTGGATCATGGATAGTGAAGTGTTGTCTTACAACACTTGGGAGTACTCTGAGCAGAGTATTAAATGTGTGTTGATCCCGGGTTTCTTCATCTGCCTCCGGGTAGGCAGCAGTAACCAGGCGTCTTGCCTGAAACAGGGTATTATCTAAATCCCCGTCATAAGTAAAACTATCCAATTTGGATAGAGCCACCACTTTCCCTAATGATGGGGTGATGGCTTGGACTGCGAACTTGGTAAAGTTCTGCCAGGTGAGTTCTGGGACAATTTTTGGCGCAATGTTAGCTGCGGCTTTACCCAGTAGTGGAAGTGTGACTGCAATTTTTTGTTGGTCATTATCGAAGCCAATATCCAATAAGGGTTTAACTATTGCAAGATATGTATGTATGTCATACTGGTCAGGGTCAAACTTGGATAACTGGACGTGCGGTTTAGTTGCCATTTTTCCAAATATTTCCTCTTTACCTCTCTTCTACGCTCGGATCTAGAACCACCGCTGGCCACCAGTGTAATGCTGAGTAGAATTTGGCTCGACTTCTCGTCCCAAATCAACTCAACACGGAGCGGGGTCCTCTTTCGAGACCAGAGCTAGTGCAATGAAGAGAGGCAGGACATAAAAACTTTCGGCAACACCATACACGTGTATTATTTCAGTTAGACACAAGACATTTCAGTAGACATTACATCACAATATAGAGCAATACAAAACCTTATCTAAAATATTGTGTATCTCGCAGAATACTAGCTTCCTAGATATTAATGACAATACAACAAATCTTAGTATTAGGAGTACAGTAAATACCCGTGCACGCGGACCGCGTGAGGGGAGAAGGGGGGGGGGGTTTGTGATCTACCAGGAGGGGGGGAAGTAGGGGGACACGGAGAGTGACTTAGAACGGCGAGGGGGAAGTTATGGTAATATTTATTGAGGCCCGATATTAACAAGGGAGTTTAGGTGTTTTCTGTTGGCAAGAATTCTTTGACAATTAACTCTGGTTCTTATTTGGACTTTAAGAGCGGGGGTGAGGAATGGAGAGAGTTTTTAGGGATAGCGTGCGGAATAGGGGAATATAGTTATTACTCGCTGTCCTCGTTGTTTTGGTGACACTAGGTTTCTGTCGGCACAACTTATATATTACACATCTCCCCGGTAGGTTATGTAGACTCGCACTTCCCAACGCGTAACAAAGTCGGAATCCTCGTAAATTCTATTCCACTGTATTATTCAGAGCTTAGCCAATAGCACTCCAATAATGTGTTAGTCTTTCTTTGGGCTCTAGAGAGAAGTCCTCAGTAAACTCGGGATGACACTCGCACGTATCTTCACTCGGGGTCTCTACCCATATTCTTGCCCGTTAATGGAGCATTATGTCCTGGTTTACCCCAATGGAAATTACATGAAATCACTGCACTAATCTTATTCTAAGAGGAAAGAAGTCACACTTAACCTACTTCACAATTATTACAGGATCACTCGCATTTCTCGTGGAGAGAAACACGGTTACCTCAGTGATGATCCGGTCGGACTGAGGGCGTCGTCAGGGTAGGGCGAGCCGGGAGGGCACGGGGCGACTCGCTAGGGCGTCCTCTCACGTCCGGGGGGTTCCGGACTGGGCTCCGGACTGGGGCCGAAGAGGGCTAGGAACCTCTGGGTCAGGTCCCGGCGTCGCGGGGGCGTGGTGAGGTCTCGCCCGGGTGTCCTGGGGCGGGCCGGAAGAGGCGACGGACTGCGGTCTCCTATGGACAGGGGCGCCGACAGGGAAGGACTGCGGCAGCGGCTGTCACGGGGGCCCTACAGGTGGGTCTTCTCAAGGGCCTCGCGCAGGGAACAGAGGCCGGGGGAGACAGGGAGGTCTTTCCTCCTTACTATACCCTGGGAGCGACCATCGATCGTCTCCACCGGGGTGCTGAGGGAGCGACCGTGGATCGTCTCTACCTGAGCTTTCAGGGAGCGACCATTGATTGTCTCTTCCTGATTTTTATGTGAGCGACCATAGATCGTCTCTATCTTTTTTTTATGGGAGCGACCATTGATCGTCTCTACCGGTGTGCTGAGGGAGCGACCGTTGATCGTCTCTACCTGAGCTTTCAGGGAGCGACCATTGATCGTCTCTTCCTGATTTTTATGTGAGCGACCATAGATCGTCTCTATCTTTTTTTTATGGGAGCGACCATTGATCGTCTCTACCTGGTTTTGATGGGAGCGACCGTTGATCGTCTCTACCTTGACACTATTAGAGCGACCATAGATCGTCTCTACCTTAGGGGCGCAGCCTGGAGTACAGTTTCTGACTCCACCCCTAGCTAACTCGGTGATTCCGCCACACGAAGGTAGTGTCTTTTGCCTACGGTGGCGGCGGCGTGGTGGTTGAGTGTCACAAGGGAGCACGGCCCGGGCTGACGTACGCCGCTGTTGCCCGGAGTGGTGGTGGTCGGCGGCGGCTACCCCGGGGGGTCCGAGTGGGGATGTCGGCATTCTTGAGGGCAGACTCCACTGCTCCTGGTCCGC
Source organism: Coenobita brevimanus (assembly GCF_032717465.1). Lineage (NCBI taxonomy): Eukaryota > Metazoa > Arthropoda > Malacostraca > Decapoda > Coenobitidae > Coenobita > Coenobita brevimanus. The sequence continues at coordinate 13,411,422 of NC_137059.1, forward strand.
CTCGATGTCGGGGATACTGCGGTATTCTCCGGAATATTCCGGAGAATCGTATCGGTCAAAGCCACGCATTTCATATAATATCAGGGAATCATCAACTTACCGACATTATGTAAAGAGAGAGAGAGAGAGAGAGAGAGAGAGCCGTGGGTGTGAGGACCACAATCGCAAGACACCCTCCTCCTAGAGAGTCTGGCCAGCAACTGATGTTTGAGTCTCCATTGTGCCAATCACAGAGGCGGAGGAGACCGTGACGTCACCCTAGCTGGTAGCCTGAAACCTCGTGATTGGCTGAAGCTCAATGACGTAGTGGTACACACACCGATACACTTGGGGGCGCCATTTTGGAAGCCCACTTTAGTGCTCATAAATGTTACTTCGCCCGGTAAAGGGTAACCCTTTACCGGGCGAAGTAACATTTATGAGCACTAAAGTGGGCGTCCAAAATAGCGCCCCCAAGTGTATCGGTGTGTGTACCACTACGTCATTGAGCTTCAGCCAATCACGAGGTTTCAGGCTACCACTAGGGTGACGTCACGGTCTCCTCCGCCTCTGTGATTGGCACAATGGAGACTCAAACATCAGTTGCTGGCCAGACTCTTAATTACACACGCACACACACACAACCTATAGCCATATCTATAACTATTAGTATCATTATTACTACAACTACATGCCTAATATTATACTGTATATACATGTATTGTAAATAAAACCCACACCTGTAGACGAAGAATATAATTACCAAACAGCTTCGGTGGACACTGCCACCATCTTCAGTGGTCAAGATAGAGGGAGTGACATTGACAATACAAGGGATCCTTTTTATGCGTGTGTGTATGTGGAAGGGTGGAGTAAAGGTGAGGTGGGGTGGGGTGGATTGTAAGCGGAGATTAACCCAAGGGGGAAAGAGGGGGGACATCACCAGACAGGTCAGGTGTAAATCCTATTTGACCTCACCTGTGTCGGTGCGGGAAGGGACATTTCAACTAGGGACCTCATTATAGGATCTAGGTTGTATATGCCTTCACTAAGGTTGAAATTCCCGATACACATGGCTTCAATAATCTTTCGTTTCCGAAAGTCATGACTTTCATACAGTAGATGGCTACCTTGCCAGTCAATTCTGTGGTTGGCTTCATAAACATGGTAATATATTGCATTATTTAAATTACATGTTTTTATGGCATACTTGTGTTCCTTAATCCGTGTTTCCAAACTACGACCTATTTCTCCTACGTTAACTAGGTCACAATCTTTGCAAGGAATTATATATATGCCTACTTCTGAATATGTTGTACATTTGTTCTTTACTAACATTGATCTGATGGTGGAGGTATACCTAAATGCTATATTTACACCACTACTGTAACCTATTAACTTTAGCATACTCAAGTCTGCAACACAAGGCAAAGTGGGGATGCGTTTCTTTTCTGTGGTGGGATCTTTAGGTACGTAGTAAGATTGCCTAGCTTTTAGGTATGCTTTTTTTATGAACCATTTGGAATACCTTAAGTTTTGGAAGATTTCCCAAATGAGATTATTTTCTTTTTGTATCTGTTCTGGACTGCAAATTCTAAGGGCCCTAAGGAACATTGATGAGATAACAGACAATTTTGTGGAGGACTGATGATACGAAAAATAATGAATGAACAAGGTACAACTGGTTGGTTTCCTATACACCTTAAAGCTAAGTGAACGATTTTTCTTTATCACCAGTACATCAATAAAGGGAAGAACACCGCCAACTTTGAATTTATTGAAGGGAGCAAGATTATTTAGGTGTGTGAAAAACTCGTCAAAATTATCAAGCGCTGAAGGCCAAAATGAAATTATATCATCAACATAACGAAACCAAATGAGATGAGGAGAAACTCGTGGCAGTAGTTCCGTTTCATAATACTCCATATATAAAATGCTTAAAATGGGTGACAATGGAGAACCCATACCCATACCAAAACTTTGCATGTAGAAGTTGTTGGTAAATCAAAAAACATTCGAAGTCACACACTTTTACAAGTTCTATGAAACTGTCAACTGGCATACCCAAGTCAATATATCACATTCTGGCACTTTGTTAGCTAGAAATTCGAAAACATCATTGATGGGACCTTTGGTAAACAATGAATCAACATCGAAGCTAACCATTTTACCGGAGAACAAGTGATTTAATTCTCTCTATAAAATCCGGAGTTCTTTACGTGTCCTGGGGATACTGTACCTACTACAGGGACTAATTTATTGGCATGAAACTGTGATAACATACGTAAAACACTCACACTGTGAAATTATGGAACGCAGTGGAATATTAGATTTATGGGTCTTTGGTAATCCGTGTATATATATGGTAATTTAGGGTTGATCTGAATGAACGTACCGATATCTACATTAGGCACATTCTTCAACACTTCTTTCACTTTCTTGTTAAATGCTGATGCAAGTCTCTTCAGAGGGGAGGACCGTAATTTTTCGTATGTTGTATCACTCAAAAGATAGTTCATTTTATTTTCATATTCAGTGTTGTCAAGAATAACCACTGTATTGCTTTTGTCCGATTTAGATATGAAAATGTCTTCACTTTTCCGTAATTTGGTGAGAGCAGCACAAAATCTTCTAGAAATGGAATCAAGAGAATTAAATGTTTCACTAACCCACTCATTATCATTCCTCCTAGACATGGAAAATTCTCTCGATCTTTAGGTCATTCCCTACAGAAAGTGTGCCATCCATTTTACCCTTTCCCCTCTAGTTTTCGAGTGGCAACCTTGCGAAGATTGGCCTCAGCGTCCCTAGCAAAAAATACCGGTTTTCAAAAATGCCTTCTAGTTCCCTAGCAGCTCGATGGAGCTGAAAGTTTGCATGCATATAGACACTAACTTGTACTACAACTTTCTATTGCACACCTATGTGCTACATTCACCAGGTCAGGGATGAAAGGTCATCAAATGCAAAAACGGAGAAAATAGCTAAAATCATGGCTATGCTCACGCGAGCTGCTAAGAGCCCAAAGATTATTTAGCCAGGGCCATGATTCTTGGGTGGAATGTTGCATTGGAGTACCCCCATACAAAAATGACATTCAGTGTCGAAACTCACTTCCAGTCGCTGGTAGCGTCACCTAGAAGTTGTGCCTCTAATGGGCCATTCCCTGAATTTCAAGTTCCTTAGCTCCACAGTGGGTGGATGGAATCGAATGAAACTTTGCTTGCTTATATAATTTAATGAGTACTACATGCATGTTTCGTACATGCATGACCTATATCTGTCAGGTCAGGGGTCAAATGTCATCAAGTGCAGAAAATATGAAAAGCGAAAAAATGTGACCTTGCTCGCTCGAAATGCTAAGACTGAAGATTATTAAGCTTGGGTCGTGATTCTTGGATGGAATGTTGCACTGGTGTACACACAGCAAAAAAACTATCGTTACAGGGGGGTCCGATGTGCTTCATACTTAACAACCTGGCTGTCTCGCTAGGGTCGGTAAGCCTGACAGTGGGTGAGTTGCCAAATAGGACTAGGTAGAAATATGCATGGGGGAAGCAATGGCTATAGCTTATAATAAATATGCATTCTGTAATAATGGACCCAAGCCCTACGTTGCCTTACCATTAGGGCAATAGTTTGATATGGTCTTACCGAGTTTACCTATGTTTTACGTTACCTCCTATGCTCGGTGGAGGCATCTGAGGCATATCATTCAATTATTCAGTGGAACTGGCTCAGATATCCGAATCCTGAGTTACTGATCATTTCAGAGCCTTTGAGTGTTTCGTGATTCTATAGGAGTTGAAATGGACACAACACCTGGCGTGGTAGTCTCATACACAATTAAACCTCTCAGCCTACCCGTGGAGCTATTCTTGCCATGCACAGGGAGTGCATCAGTATCGCTGATATAGCTCGGCGGACAGGCGTTTCAAGACCGACTGTGTATCGGTGGATTCGGCGAAATGATGAGACTGGCACTTTAGACAACATGCCACGAAGCGGTCGCCCACGCTGCACAACTGTCGAGGAGGACATGGTGATGGAGTTATCCTACTGTTATAGGGTGATGTTTACTGAACTTACTACTGTGTAATATATGTAAATCACAGTAATTATGTAATATGACATACGTTTCCAATCTCTTAACCAGAGCATTGCAGCTGCCGTTGCTATCGACCCCTTCAAACCTGCAGTCAGCATTCGCAGTGACCTTAATCTACAGTGCACTTCACAAACTATTCGCAGTAGGCATCACTCCAATGCACTGCGTGCTCGTAAACCAGCAACAAAGCCAAAGCTAACTGACTTGCATAAGGAGGCGAGAATTGAGTATGCACTGACGTATGCTGACAAACCAAACAGTTTTGGGACCGTGTAGTCTTCTGTGACAAGAAGACATTGTGCAGTGACGGGCCAGCATACTCAAACTTCGTTTGGCGAGAGATAAATACGAGGTTAGTCTCTCTCTCTCTCTCTCTCTCTCTCTCTCTCTCTCTCTCTCTCTCTCTCTCTCTCTTACTGTGTGTGTGTGCGTGTCCGTGCGTGTGTGCGTGTGTGTGTGTAATTCACCGGGTCGGTCAGGATCACTTTGTCGTGATCGTCAGCTTTTACCCTCCCGGAAGGGAGCTGAGAGCTCATATAGTCCGATCTAAGGGCAAGGCTGTGACCTTCACACACGCACACACCCGTCCCCTTGCTCAAGGGGGACAATAACCACCCACTTCGTCAGTGAAACTTTTCGCAACCTGAGCGAGGCGCGAACTCCCGTGTGTGTGTGTGTGTGTGTGTGTGTGTGTGTGTGTGTGTGTGTGTGTGTGTGTCTACAAGCCCTTTGCACTCAATCAACTGTCATCATTGTGTTTTTAGATACGACGAGGATCACGTGATTGCTAGCAGAAGGAGCGGCAGAGTCAGTGTGGGCTTATTCGGGTGGATGCATGCAGGCGGTGTTGGGGAGCTGGCTGCTGTTGGTCCAGGACGGTTTACCGGGCTCAAGTATGTGGAATTACTGGAGGAGGTTCTGCTTCCTTCAGTAAGGAGTCTGCTATTCCCAGAGCCAGAACACTTTTACCTAGTTCAAGACAACAGTCCGATCCACACATGTAGAGCAGTCCAAGAGTGGTTTAGGCAGCATCCAGAGATTACTCTGCTCCCACACCCACCCAGATCCCCCGACTTAAACCCAATTGAACACCTGTGAGCTGCTATGACATCACGCATGGCAGAAATGGACCTTCCTCGATGCAGTGCAGCTGTTACTACAGCTGCATTGCAAACATGGGAACAGTTGCGAAGCTCCGCAGGAAGCAACCTGACGTCTTCGCTGGTGGCAAGCATGCCTCGTCGTCTGAATGAGGTTATAGCTGCAGGGGGTGGTTATACCAGATACTGATATAATAAAAAAGGCATGCATTTGTTTTTTCTAACCACGTGTAATAGTATATTATGCAAACATATATGTCTAACAATAACGCAAGAAGTCTTTCATGTTCTACTGTATGTGGACGATGTGCACTATTCACCTAGCGCAGAGGTTATTCTGTTATCAGTTAGCGGTAACTGATAGTGTGATTATATAATGTTTAGTATTATGATAAACATTCACAAAGGTTGAGTGAAAACAATGCGTCGAACAGTATCACTTAGCACTTATGTCTGTATACAGGGGTGTTATTTACTCAATGGTGAAACACATAAAACCTGTATGTGAGAAGGAAAAGCATTGTATCATCAACCATAAATGGTAATATTAGAGCATTAGAATACTTATCTAATTACTCGTTCGACTAGGAATCCACCTATATCCGATAGAGCGTTACTGTGGGCAGGTCAACTCCTACTGCCTCATTTCAGAGTGTTGATCACTTGATTCGAGCAGATGCAACAAACACACGCAGGGATACCAATGGAGGAGGCTGTTATCAAAAACCTTCATTCGTAGTGTCATTTTATATCGTGCAGAAGGTGTAACGATAGTTTTTTTGTTGTGTGTACCTCAATATAGAAATGACTTTTAGTGTCGAAACTCACTTCCAATCGTTGACAAAGCTTGGTCCACTTAGACCTGACTAATGTCTCCTATCGGCTTATTATTATTATTATTATTATTATTATTATTATTATTATTATCATCAAGGTATGATAAAAAGGGCTACATAAAAAACTCAAAATTATTTATTCAGGTAACAAAAAGCATCATCACTAAACAATTTTTTATCTTTCATCTAGGAGCATTTCAAAGAACACACTGAAAAATATAATCAAACATTATCAAGCCGTACATCCTAATAACTTATCTTATATAAACAACAGACAGTACTTGGGATATACATTTTATTTATTTATCTATAATAATAATGATAATAATAATAATAATAATAATATTATTATTATTATTATTTATTATTATTATTATTGGTGGTGGTGGTCTTTATGCTTCATCCCATTTTTTCTGTGACTTTTTCACTTCGTGCTAATTAAAAGACGATTATATTTATCTGTTAGCCATATAAAAAAATGATCTTTTTCCATTGCATTTTTTTCTTCCACTATTGTCATTACTTAAAGTGCTTTTGTAATACTGTGAAAATTTCTACTCCGTGTTACATCTACCCCAGTGTTATTGTGACCTCATAGTATGTTATTATACGCCTGTGATATCCCTCCACCCGTGATAAATATGCCACTGTGATATCTCAACTTCCGTGCCATACCTATTCGTGAAATTTCTACTACATTATCTCTACTGCCATTGTTTGTCTCTGTTTGTCTATTGCCAGAAGCCTTAATCCCGAAAGGGGTGGCCACAAACAAATCGCCTCCATGCCGCCCTGTCCCCAGCCATTTCACTGCCCTGCTCCCAGCTCACACCCCCCTCTCTCATATACCTCTCCACCCCCTCCCTTCATCTCATTATTGGCCTCCCCCTCCCTCTCCCCTTTCACCTCGCTCACATACACTCTCCTCGTCAGTCTCTCATGTCCAAACCACCTCAATGTGTTTCTCTTAACGCTTTCTATCACATCCACATCCACACCACAACGCTTCTTCACATCCTCATTTGTCAGTCTGTCGCTCCATGTGACTCCACATGCCCCTCTCAAATAACTCATTTCCACTGCTCTCACTCTTGACTTCTGTCCCTCCAACAAGGTCCATACGTTAGAGTTGGTATCACAGTACTGTCATGTAGTAGCTTTTTCACTTCCATACTCACTTTCCTGTTCATTATCACTGCTTTCAAGGAACCAGCAACCTTTCTTCCCTGTTGCACCCTTTCAAGCACGTCACCCTCTAAACTTCCATCCTTATAGTACTACCCAAGTACTTAAATGCAATCACATTTTCCATTTCCTCCTCATCCAGCCTCACTGTACAGTCACTGACTTCACTTCTCTCGAAGACCATAACTTTACCCATTCCTGCATTCACCTTTAGATTCTGTTTCTTACCCACTCCCCCAAACTCATCCATCAAGCCTTGCATCTCCCCTTCCACTTCACTTGACAAAACAGTATCATCTGCAACAACAGTACAGGTAGTTTCCAAATACAGCCCTCTCTCACCAGGCCCGCTCCAACATCCACTGCCCTACCTTGTATCTCTTTTATAACCCCATCCATATACAGATTGAATAACCATGGAGACACATGACACATCCATGTTTCAATCCAACCTTCAAATAGAAAAATTCACTCAGTTCACTATCTACATGCAATGCAGCCTTAGCATCCTCATACATACTCTTCACGGCTTTCAACAACCTCCCATCTACTCCATATATTCTTAATACTTTCCACAATCCTTGTCTATCCACCCTGTCATATGCTTTCTTTTAATACGTTCACCTTGTGTGATACATATAATTTGTTGATACACTTCTACGAACACATTTTTTGCTGTGATATTGTTATTCCAATCCCCGCAATATTTGTATTCCCGTGATATATCTACTCAGAGATATATCTACCTTCGTGGTGATATTTCTACTCCTGTGACTTATCTACTCGTGTTATTTCTACCCCGTGAAAGTTCATCTCCCGTGATATTTTTGTTCCTGTGATATTTCTCTCCTGGAGTTATTTCTACCCCGTGATATTTCTACCCCAGTGATAGTTCTATGCTCGTGCAATTTCCATTCCCGTGATGTTTGCACTCCCATGATAATTTAACCCCTTAATATTTCTACTCCTGTGGTGTGTGGGATGAAGAGAAGACGGACGGGTATGCAAGGAACAGCGTGGTGGAATGAAGAGGTGAGACAGGCTGTGGCACAAAAGAAAGAAGCATACAATGAATGGATGAGAAATAGGGGCGTGGAAGAAGCTGAGAGGCGGAAGAGAGAGTTATATGTAGAAAGAAAGAGAGAGGTGAAAAGATTAGTAAGAGAGAGTAAGAAGAGAGCAGATGAGGAATTTGGAAGGAATTTGAATGTAAAGTGGAGGGACTGTAAGAAAATGTTCTGGAAAGAGGTGAAAAGAGTAAGACAGGGTGGAAGTGAAGTTAGCAGGGGAGTGAAAGATAAAAATGGTAGATTACTAGCGGAGAAGGGAGAAAAAGTGAGCAGTTGGAGAGAACACTTTAAGGAATTGTTGAACATAGAGGATGGAAGTAATGTGAGTATAAGTGGCTGGGGAATGGCTGGGAGAAGGAGGGAGGTGAGAAGACAGGAAGAAATCAGTAGGATAGAAGTTGTGGAAGCAATGAAGAAAGTTAAATTGGGGAAAGCCCAAGGAATTGATGGAGTGTGTGGTGAAATGCTGAAGTATGGGGGAGAGATAGTAGTAGAATGGATGTGGAAAATGTGCAGATTGGCCTGGGAGGAAGGTAGAGTCCCGGAGGATTGGAAATCAGGTATAATTATTCCCTTGTACAAAGGAAAAGGGGAGAAAGAAGTGTGTGGTAATCATAGGGGCATCTGTCTTCTTAGTATAATAGGAAAAGTGTATGGTAGGATACTTATTGACAGAGTTAGAGAAAGAATGGAGGAATTTGTTGGAGAAGAACAGGGAGGCTTCAGCAAGGGAAGACGTTGTGTAGATCAGATATTCATTCTTAGATCTTTAGTGGAAAAGTTTCTAGAGAAGGGAAAAAAGTTGTATGCGGCTTTCATGGATTTGGGGAAGCATATGACAGGGTAGATAGACAAGGATGGTGGAAAGTATTAAGAATATATGGAGTAGAAGGGAAGTTGCTGAATGCTGTGAAGAGTATGTATGATGGTGCTAAGTCTGCAGTGTGTGTGGATGGTGAACTGAGTGAATTTTTCTCTTTGAAGGTTGGGTTGAAACAGGGATGTGTCATGTCTCCATGGTTGTTCAATCTGTACATGGATGGGGTAATAAAAGGGGTACAAGGTAGGGTAGTGGATGTTGGAGTGGCCCTGGTGAGAGAGGGTGGTGTTTGGCAACTCCCTGTATTGTTGTTTGCAGATGATACTGTGTTGTTGAGTGAAGACGAAGGAGAGCTGCAAGGCTTGGTGGATGAGTTTGGGAGAGTGTGTAAGAAACGGAATCTAAAGGTGAATGTAGGGAAGAGTAAAGTGATGGTCTTTGAGAGAGGTGAAGTCAGTGAATGTACAGCGAGATTGGATGGTGGGGTATTGGAAAATGTGAGTACGTTTAAGTACTTGGGTAGTTTGATGAGTAAGGATGGAGGTTTGGAGGGTGAAGTGCTTGAAGGGGTACAGCAGGGAAGAAAGGTTGCTGGTTCCTTGAAAGCAGTGATAAGAAGCAGGGAAGTGAACATGGAAGTGAAAAAGTTACTACATGACAGTATTGTGATACCAACTCTAACGTATGGTAGTGAAGCTTGGAAGTTGTTGGAAGGACACAAGTCAAGAGTGAGAGAAGTGGAAATGAGTTATTTAAGAGGAGCCTGTGGAGTCACATGGAGAGACAGGCTGACAAATGAGGATATAAAGGAGCGTTGTGGTATGGATGTGGATGTGATAGGAAGCGTTATGAGGAACACACTGAGGTGGTTTGGCCATGTGGAGAGGATGGAGGGTGAGACTGACGAAGAGAGTGTATGTGAGAGAGGTGGAGGGGGGAAGAGGGAGGGGGAGGCCGAGGATGAGATGGAGGGAAGGGGTGGAGAGGTATATGAGAGAGGGGGATGTGAGTTGGGAGCGGGGCAGTGAAATAGCGGGGGACAGAGCGACGTGGAGGCGATTTGTTTGTGGCCACCCCGAACGGGATTGAGGCGTCTGGCAATAGATAGATAGATAGATAGATAGATAGATATTTCAAGGACAGTTCTCCCCTACCAGCCTTTATTAAGACACCTTTCTCGCTACTTCGAAGGACCGGGGACATGGGCGGATGAATGCAGATCTTCCTGGTGGCTGCCAGGACCTGAGGAAGAATTCATGTGGGATATTTTTATTCTAGTCGCATTTTTTTCGCTTTACCAATTCATTCTATTTTGATTATAGAATGTTTGGGAGCTGTGTAAGTTACTATGACAATTAAAAAAAAGAACTGAACATACAACTAAAGTTTGAGGAGGTTTGGAAAATTAGTTGTGAAATATGTACCAGCTCTGCAAGTAATGACGGCTATTATAAACAACCAATTCTGGTAAGTGTCTGAGTGACGATGAAGATATAAACAATTTTATGCCCAGAGAAAATTTAATAAGTTTAGTAATTCGAGAAGATGAAGGCGTAAACAAGGGATGATATACACAACTAAATGAACGGATCTTGAATTGGGCTCTGTTATCTTGTTTTTGTTTTTTCTTGGATGGAACAGTTTTGCGGACTACTGGCCTTTGATTCCTTCGTCCTTGAAAAATAAAAAATGATTTCTCTATACTTTACCTGGTCACTTGTATATCTATGTTCACACAGGCTGACCAAGGAATTCAGTACTCTGGTGGCGTAGGGATTCTGAGAGATAAATGAGGCTGATGAGTGAGGAAATGGCCTGTGCGTCATCGTCATCATCATCACCATCATCATCATCATCATTCCAAAGATGGGTATGTTATGGGTCTGAGAAGTGGGAGAAATGCCTGTGCATCATCATTATCATTATCATCATTCTCAAGCTGGATTGGCTAAAGGGCTGAGTTATATGGGAAAATATCTGTTCTTTATCATCATCGCTACTAAAATGGACTTGTCAAAGAGGTGATCCACGTGGGGGAAATACATGTGTGCCTTCATCATCATCGTCATCATCATCAAGGCAAATTGGTCAAGTGGCTGTGTTACAAGGAAAAGAATTGCTTATATGGAATTAGTAAACAAACCCTGGCCTATTTTCCACCTAAAGATGAGGCACAGCAGGACCCAGAAATAAAGAAAAAGGAAATACAAAGATGAGAAAACAATTAACAGGGGTGAGACAGAGAAAGACAAGTTTGGAATGAGCTAGATGAAGTACTAGGAGAAATGTCCGGGAAGTATAAAGTGATTGTAGTGGACGATATCAGTGGAAGAGTAGGCAATTGTCCTGCGAATAATATAATGGGTAATGGAGTACCAGGAGAGAATGATAAAGGGAAGCGACTGAAGGACACGTATCAGGAAAGGAGATTGTGTATTTAAGATTCTTATTTTAAACACAAAGATGCACATAAATATACGTAGTGTTACGTTCCCGTTCCACAATGCCACAGGCTCCAACAGCAGTGGTTCAGTATAGGAAGGACGTTGCCCACTGAGTTGTTCTTCCTATGGTCACCCTTCAAGTGTGCAACAACAAGATAGGCTCAGGCGTGATAAATATATACTGGCTTTCCAAGGTCGCAGTTTTCACCAGATAATTACGCTTAAAGCTTGCCAAGTACACTTCACTGTTTTTACAATTACCGGAGCTACACAGTCTTCAGTAGGCTGCTGAACTGACACTGAACCTCATTGAAACTAAAACTGATACGACACTGACTCCCCTAGGGTCTTCTACCTCTTTAAATATCCTTCCCTACATCTCCAGAGTTCTAGTACACTCTCAGAAGGGCAACAGTTACCAATCGGAGACATCCAAAACATGCCAGAAGTACCTTACATTACATAACACTAAATGCTTTAGCATACAAACTGATATAAAATTACATAATTTAACAATCACATAAATAAAACATTATAGAGACAAAATGCATTAAGTCTAATGCATAACTTTACAAAATACCTCCACTCACATCTAGCAGGCTAACTGGCAGCTGTCACTCGTAACTGGAAAACGCGAGAAATACTGAGAATCTTCCAGTACCTCCTATCTAGCAAATCCCGCTTCTCAACACTACCCCCTCCCTGGTCCTTTTGTTGTCCCGACAAAACTACACAGTGTACAAAAACATAACCCTTAATCCAAACTCAACATTTACTTGCACACAAAATAGTCCTTTGATGTATCAGGTCTTGTCCTATGCGCTTTCGATGACGTCTTTGCTCCTCCACATAGTCCACATCTCCTGGAATGACTTGGTCCTCTTCCTGATTCACTTCCTCCCTCGGGAAACTGTCACCATCCTTTTGTACTTCAGCTCCTAGGTCGTCGTCAACATCCTCGGCTGGGAGATATCCCAGCTGTACTATCCTGGCCCACGTACTGCCACAGACGGTTCACGTGTACCACTTTTGTGCGAGATTTCCTGCCTCCGCGAATCCGATGTTGTTTGATAGGCGGTCCAACACAGTGTAAGGCCCGTCTCATGGGCTCTGCAGCTTCTGTGACTGTCCCTTCTTTCATTGAGGACTGTATAATCGGATTTGGTCACCATCCTTGAAGCTCATCTCATATGCCTTGGCATCACACTTGCATTTCATCACTTTGCTTGAAAACTTTAGAGCTTCTCTCACCTGATGATGTACCTCAGCCAGCCTTTCCTGAAGATGCTTCGCACAGCTGGAAGTGTCTGTAGGCAGCTCTTCACCAGGTGGTCTTTTAACAAGTCAACAGGAAAGCGTAACTCGTGGCCCAACATCAGTTTTGCAAGGGTGTAGCCGGTAGACTCATGGGATGCAGACCGATATGCCTGTAGTACTTCATTCTGTGCTTGTAGATGGACACTGTGCTTGCAGTAGCTTAATGATTGCAGCCAATGACACCTAGTCCTCCTGCCCAGCTCGGGATCTTGTCTACACACCCCCTTGCTCCATGTCGAAGACTTGACTCACTGCAGCACTTAATCCACACTCCTGACACCAATGTTACGTCCCCGTCCCACACTGCCACAGGTTCCAACAGCAGTAGTTCAGTATAGGAAGGACGTTGCCCATTGAGTTGTTCTTCCTAGAGTCAGCCTTTCGGTGTGCAACAACAAAATCGGCTCAGGCGTGGTAAATAAATACTGGCTTCCCAAGGTCGCAGTTTTCGCCAAATAATTACATAAAGCTTGCCAAGTACACTTCACTGTTTTTACAACTACCGGAGCTATACAGTCTTCAGTAGGCTGCACTGACACTGAACTGCACTGAAACTAAAAACTGATACGACACTGACTCCCCTTGGCTCTTCCACCTCCTTAAATAGCCTTCCCTACTCCAGAGTTCTAGCACACTCGAAGGGGAAACAGTTACCACTCGGAAACATCCAAAACATGCCAGAAATTTCTTACGTTACCTAACACTCTAAAATGTGATTTAGCATACAAACTGAAACAAAATTAAATAATTTAATAAACAATCACATAAAACATTATAGAGAAAAAGAGCATAAAGTTTAATGCATAACTTTACAAAATACCCTCTCTCACAAATAGCAGGTTATCTGGCAACTCTCACTCGTAACTGGAAAAGACGAGAAATACTGAGAACCTAGCATTGCTTCCCATAAATCCCTATTTTCAACAGTAGTAGAGAGGGAATGTAGATCATGTTGAATGGAGCCTGACTGATTACGTGCTCGTTGAGAAATCGATGCTGTTGATACGAGGGCAGTGAGAGAAAGATGTGAAGGTTTGTCAGATCATATGACTGGTATGCAAAATCAAACAGAGGAGTGAGGTGTACAATGAGAGATAGGAGCTGTGTGGCAGATGAATACAAGACCAAAGTAGGGGAGGAATTAGAATCAGTGAATTGGCATGAAATCGATCTGGACAGCTTGTAAAATGTAGATAGAGATATCTTATTCAGGAATGCTAAAGCAGTGTGTGGTGTGGCAGGAGTAATAACTAAGAAGAAAGGTCCGGCATGGTGGGATGAAGAGGTTAAGAAAGCAGCTGAAGAAAAGAGGAAGAAGTGACTAGAGTGGATACAGGACAGAGGTTCAGCTGAAATAAGAAATGAACATACTGAGATCACGAAGCATTTAAAGAGACTAGTGAAGAGGAAAAAGGAGGTAAATGATGATCTGGGAAGAAAAATGAATGCGAACTACTCTGAAAATAGGAAATTATTCTGGAAAGAGGTGTGGAGGTGTAGAAGTGACAGTGGAAAGAAATGTGAAAATGTGAAGGAGGTAAGCGGTAGATTATTAACCCATGGGGATGAAGTAAGGACCAGATGGAAAGAATGTTTTGAAGCCTGATGAATGAGAATGGAGTGAGCAAAGCGACTGTTAACATAACTGATTTTGGGGGTGTACGGAGGAGGAATGCAGTGCCAAGAAATGTGACACTCGGAGAAATGAAGAACGCTGGAAAGCGGCTGAATAATGAGAAAGCAGCTGAGGTTGATGAGGTATATTGAGATGATTAAGTGTAGTGGAGAGAGGGGAATGAAGTGCTTGCTGGAGATATGTCAGAAGGCATGGATGAGTGAAACTGTGCAAGTAGAATGGAAAAAGACAGTGATTGTACCCTTTACAAAAATAAAGGTGAGTGAAGTGAGTGCCAGAATTATCGTGATATAAGTCTAGTGAATGTTGTTGGGAAGGTATTTGGAAAAATTATTATAAAGTAAAAGAGATGTCAGAACTCCTAGTGAGTGACGAACAGGGTAGCTTTACGAGTGGCAGAGGATGTGTGGATCAAGTTTTTGCAGGAAGACAGTGGAGAAGGCGTGTAAGAAGGACTATAAGGTGTTTATGGCATTTATGGGAAGTGCATACAACAAAGTAGACAGAAGGAGTGTGGAAGGTTTTGATTATGTAAAGTGCACATGGTAAGTTGTTAGGTACCGTCAAGAATTTTTATGATGGTAGTGAGGCATGTGTAATGGTAGATGGGCATCTAAATGATTGGTGCACGATCAGTGTGGGCGTGTGACAAGGCTGTGTGATGTCCCTAAGGTTGTTAGATATATATGTGGATGAGATGGTGGGAGAAGTAAAGACACGAGTAATGGAGAAAGGGATGGCGTTGGTAATGAATAGTGGTGTGTGGAATATCTCAAATTTGTTGTATGCCGATGAAGCAGTGCTACTTGCAAACACCGGACAAAAGCTTGGTAGACTAGTGCAGAGTTTTGTAGGTGTCTGTGAGCATCGTGCCTTTAAAGTAAATGTAGAAAAGAGTAAAGTGATGGCAATCGAGAGAGAAGGTGACTCCCAGTGTGATGTTACAGCGAATGGAGAGAGACTGGAATTGGTGAGAGAGTTCAAATACTTGGGTACAGTGATAGAAAAGAGAGGAAAATGTGCAAAAGAAGTGGAAAGTAGAGTGACACAAGGAAGGAAAATAGCTGGTGCTATGAAGTCATGCCTTGATAAAAAAACAGAGGCTTGAGTGTTGCGCTGCGCGAGGCTTACATGAAGGAGTGTTAGTGCAAACTTTATCATACGGATGTGAGACTATGGTGTGGCATGAAAATGAAAAGTTTAGAGTAAGAACAGTGGAGCCGGGACTGCTGAGGAATGTATGTGGAGTACAGAGAGTGGATAGGTTACGGAATAATGTGATTCGTGAAAGATGCGGAGTAAGGAAGTCTGTGGACACCAGAATCGAAGAGAATGTACTGGGATGGTTTGGTCATGTGGAGAGAATGGTGACAATAGAGTGGTGAAAAATGTATATCTGAGCGAATCTGAAGGAGGGAGAAGGCTAGATAAGCCAAGAAGATGGAGGGATATAGTGGATGAGTGTGTGAGAAGAGAGGTATGGAATATGAAGAGGCTAAGGGACTGACAAGAGACCGAGCTGGATGGATGAACTTTGTGCGGAGGAGAGCATAACCAGGGATTTGGCACCCTTTTTTAACGTGACAGCGGTCAGACTGGCACTATCAGATAGGTATTTGTGAAGCTACAGAACATGGTGACATTTTGGGGGGCCTATCTGATGGAGCCAGGATTCCGTGGGCTTGAATAATGAGTGAATGGAAGTGTGACCCATTGAACTGGGCACACTTAGTCTGTCTGGACGTCGCTACTCATCACCCTGCCCTAGGGTGGGAAAGGGGTCCTGATGATGATGCTGATGATGAAGATGATAAGTTGATAACAATTAACACCATACCTAGTGACGAGGGCAACACAGTCACTCATTATCCAAGCCTCCGGAGTCCTGGCTCCATGTCACGTCCTCAAATATTATATCGACTCTACATACTTACCATTCAATCTTTTATCCTTCTGATCAGAGGCGTACGGAGCTAAAACTAGGCTACTCACTTTAGGTACTTAGGGCGAGAAGGACCAATTGTTTGCTCCTGAGTGGCAACATTTGAGCAATTAACCCCAATATACTTCAGAATTATATATCCATGAGTCATATCTAGTTGGATCACCTTAACGCACCAGACCACCAGGCAACCAATCATCACTTGAAGTTATACCTATAAGGGCCACATCGAAACAGAGCACCTTAATCTACTTGATCACCAGGCACTTCGCACAATATAAAATGCAGCAAAATATCTCCAACTTCTAATGTGTACAAGGTTGAAGCATTCCTCGTGGAAGGCCCTGACGGAGGCGGTGTAGCAATACCAGCGAGAGATATCGTGGATTTGACTGGAGATGGTCATTTGCGACACTTTATCACGGTCACCTATCACCTCTGCCACCCCCTCACCAGTTTCACTAGGAGGAGGTTCTGCAACGATATAGAGATTGTAAGAATATAGTTAGGTATCTCTCTCTCTCTCTCTCTCTCTCTCTCTCTCTCTCTCTCTCTCTCACACACACACACACACACACACACACACATACACATACACACGTTCTACCATAGTAAAGGTCTCCATCTGCTCATTCCAATATCTGTTAGCGCTGAGAGTGTTGGCATGTTGAAGCTGAGCTTTGTAGATGCTTAAGGGTGCGTCTGTGCTGGCGATGGAGGAATTCTGAGGAAAAAGGGGGGTATATAGGTTCATCTTCTCTCATTATCCTTGGGGTTTCATTCTCTTCAGACTTGTCATGGAATGATCACATTACCTCTCTCGGAAAATGTGCTTCCAAGAGGTTAGATGTGCTAATCAGAGTTCATGAAAGTGAAAAGCAAAAAATAAAACTAATGGCCAAATCCAAAAATCTTAAAAATAAAATTAATGTCATGATCCTACAATCTTAAAAATTAAAACTAATGTCCGAACTCTATCTTAAATCGAAAAAGCGTGGACAATCCCCGAGGTTTTAATTTCTTGATCAAGTGATGAAAGAATGTTTTTGACTTTCCTATATCAATGATGACGGCACTCTGCAGTAAGGAATGCAGATACTCTAGATGACTGCATCCCATGGCTCCATGGCTCCTCCCATGCTATGATCAGTCACTGAATGGTGCCATCATTCCCCTAAGCTCCATCAGCAGGATGACAGAGGAAATTCACACAGAGACAAAGATATGCACAGCTTTGTAGAACAAAGTCATTGGATTCAGGAGCTAACAAGAAGAAGCAACTATGGAAGCAACCTATCATTAACCAACATGCCAGGCAGGGGTAGTCCAAGTAAGAGTGTACAGGGAATCGCTGGACCTGTGGGATGGATGAAGGGTCTCGGTTGTCCAGGAATATAGAGAGCTTCTGTACCCCCAGTCGGAGCTCCCCTCTTGTGCATCACCGTTGACGTTGTTACCTTGTGACGCACCAGTTCGAACTGCTTCGTCAGCGTCTCCTTGTGTAGATTTCGTGAAGTGGGGTAGATAGGAAGGAATAAAAAATGTAACCCTTTTAGCTCCATCGGCGTTCTCTCAGTTCAATAAAATCATTTGGAATTAATAGGAATTAAATGGCCAAGGAGTGGGCTAGTGGTAGGCTATTATTACTTAACCCCTTTGCTGTGCTGGTATTTTCTCAGCTGAATTTAAAAAATAAAAACCTGGCATTAGCAAGAGCAAAAGGGCAAAACAGCCATTAACGACATGTTGAAAGTTTAAGGAACACTAAGAATAAGGCGAAGAGACAAAAGGAGCAACAGGGGTGGCAGTGTGTCTTGGGAAAAAGGGTCACTAGTGAGCTGGGGCAGCAATGCATCTTCAGAATTTCCTTGTGTAGACTCTCCTTAAGTGGGTAGAGATATGGGGGTAAGAAATTTAGTCCTTTGGTTGTGTGGGTGACCTCTCAGTCGTCTGGCTCAGTGAGACAAACACAACTGAGTACCAACAGAATTATGTGGAGATCCTTTGGTCGGGTTGGAGATACAGTACGAGTATATGAGGGAGGGTGGCGTGATGTGGGATAAGAGACAGCCAGGCAATGACATACTTGTAAACAAATAAGCAGTAAGGTAAGCTAGATACATTACCTGTTTATCACATCTGAGTCCTCCATCCAGTGAAGACATCCCGAAGGTAGACAGACAGAAATAGGCAGAGGCAAATAAGTAAATAAACTGATAACGTAGCTACTGTACACAGGCAGATAGTATAAATAAAAGTTAAAAATCTGACGTACCATATCCGTATCTTCTATTCACTTAACACTGAAGACATCCCCTGTGTTGGTCATGCACTGGTCGTCCATGCAGCAAGTGTGAGTGTTGGTGTGGGCCGGAGGCTTTCAGGGCATATATTGCAAGGGGAAAAAACTAGGCATATTACTACAATTAATATTTTACGATCTCAAAACACACACACACACACACACACACACGGGAAGGACAACACACGAGTCGGACGTATATCACCGAGCTCAGCTCTGGGGATACCTAATTTGTATCTATTTATGGGTCAAGCTCAGTTAGGCTAATTTAAGTGATGATCCAACACAGTAAAACAGATAATAGTAAAACAGTGTAGAATAAAGTAAGTAAACATCTATAAATCAGTGTATAGGAATGTGCTGAGTTTCCGTATGTCAGCAACACTAAGGCGAGCAGACAGCAGTGATGCAACTACTGTAAGAATTTATTATCTTTCCTTTAAGATGGTTTCATATTTTGGGACGATGCCTTTAGAAGATGCTAAGAGTAGATAGGATAATGACTTCTACCCAGAATTGGTTGAAAAGGAAACTTAGGATAAGTTAGTTGAAAAAGTCAATAGACTAGAGAGAACTTATCAACTGGAAATTGATGAAATCAATAAACTAAGCAAACAGAAGGAAAAAAAATGAAGAATGAATAAAGGAAATATACAGAAAAGCCACAACAATTGATGAACTATCAGCTGAGGTAAATTCTCTGAGAACAAAGGCTAGTGAAATGGGATGTACAGTTGTCAACCATGAGAGCATTATGGATGATTTCAGAAATGATACGGGGAAATTCAGGTAAGCAAGCAGTCTGATAGACCAAAGTAGTAATAATGAAGAGAAAATAACAGGTAAAAGAAATGCTGAGAAATTACAAAGATGAGGTACAAACTACTTATGCTGAAATCTTGAAAGTAAAGAATGCTTTAGATACAAAGGTAGAAGAAAAAAGCATTAGAAAAGTGAAAGAAATCATAAAAAAAAAAAAAAAAACTAGCCGGGGAAGCTTTAGGGATTAACAAATCTATAGTAATCAGTGGCATAGGTGATGAAGAAATAAAAATACAGACTCTCACGGGACAAAAAGGAGATGGATAATATAATGAACATACTGAAGCAAGTATCAGTGGATATCTGTAATAAAGATAGGGAACATAAAAAGCTAAGGAAATATAAGAGAAGTAAGTCAAAGCCCCTGAAAGTAACCTTCCAGAGTGCAAACACTGTAGACGAAATATTAAAAAATGCCAAGAAATGGAAAAAGAGGAATTTAAAAAATATTGTTAAGAAGCGAGATTTGCCAGTTAGGTAGAAGATGTTTCTCGACGTTTCCCACACCATAGCTCTGGTATGAGTCAGAGTTGCCAGTTTGCTTGTTGTTTGTGAGCGTAGTTGTTTCGTAAATTATACAGTAACTTTTGAGTTCTTTTTCTCTATAATGTTTTAGTTATGTGATTGCTTGTTAAATTATGTAATTTAATTAAAGTTTGTATGCTAAATAATTTAGGGTGTTGTGCACCGTGGGAGAGCTCTGGCATATTTTGGTTGTCTCCGAGTTGGTAACTGTGCTCTCTCTCTCTGGAATACACCAGAACTGTGGAAAACTGTAGTAGTTTCTAGAGTAATGCACGCGTATATAAGGACGGGGAAGAAACTAGAGCAAGTTCAGTCGGTTCTCAGTTCAGTTTGAGTGTCGGTGCAATGTCAGTTTAGTCTGTATATTTTCGGTACTTGTGAAAATAGTGAAGAGCTGTTGGCAAATAATGAAAAGTTATTGAAGTTTGTATATCATCGGAACTTGTGAAAATAGTGAAGTGTTGTCAAGCATTAAAAGTAACTGCAGTTAGTAAAGTTCGTATAGCTCTAGTGCTTGTGAGAATAGTGAAGTGAAGTTGGAAAGCATTGTGTAATTATTTGAAAAATATAGACACTAAACTTAAGAAGTCAGTGTTTATTTACAACGCCAAAGCTGATCCTGTGTACTGTACACCTAAGGGCTGACCATAGGAAGTACAACCCACTGGGCAACGACCTTCCTGTACTGTACTACTGCTGTTGGAGCCTGTGGTAGTGTAGAGTGGAAACGTAACAGTATGGTTAAAAAGATGCCTAACTCAAGAGGAATTGAGAAAACTAAAGAAGTAGAGAGAGGAAACAAAAACAAACAACGAGGAAAGATCAGAGGAAGAGATTTTTTTTTTTTTTTTTTTACAAAGTAATTGGATTGCAGGTTCGAAAGTGGTACATAACCAACAGGGAGTAATAAGCAGGAAGGCAGTAGACTCAGGCTATGGCAAGTACAGTATGTAAACAAGATGATTAAGTTGATGTACTTCAATGCAGAGAGAATATCTAAGTTATTAGAGATGAAAATTTATAGCAGAGAAAAGGAACCACATATTATTTGCCTAACTGAAATAGAATTAACCCCAAGGATATCAAACGATACGCTAAACTTAGAGGAATACAATATATGGAGGAGAGAGAGAGAGAGAGAGAGAGAGAGAGAGAGAGAGAGAGAGAAAGGAATTATAATATTAAAGAAAAATCTACAAGTCAAAGAAACGGAGCTAGATATACCCTTACAAGTAGAACTGATTGCAGTTGAGATTAACACATCTGAAGGGAAAGTAATTGTGCCTAATTTATACATGCAACCCAAAACAAACACTGGACGGAGACGAATATGAAGACCTGGCGGAGAGTACAATTCAGAGCTTAATAACATTACTACATAGAAAAGAAGAGAAATCTGAAAGAAGTGTATTAACTGGAGATTTCAATACAAATATAAATTTGAACACTCTAGATATAAGAAGCAAAGAAAGCTGTTGAGACCAAAAGCTCTTGGATTTTGTGCAGGAGTTTTTCCTAACACAACACGTAAAGGAAAACACCAGAAAAAGAGGACTTGAGGATCCATCAGTACTACTGTAGATCTTATATTTACTAGGCAAGAAAATGACATTGGGAATATAATGTATCAACCTCCATTCGACAAGAACGACCATGCAGTATTAAACTGCAACTTCAGGATTGCATATGACATAGTTAACACCAATGAGTTACAAAAAGAGCCTAAACTACCATGACCTGATGAAGTGCTTCATGGAAATAGATTGGGAAAAGGAGCTTAGAGGACAAGATTTAAATGTTATATGTAGAAAGTTCTGTGAATTTTATGAAACAGGAGTCCAAAATTACATCCTAGAGCACAAAGAAACAGAAATGGAAATAAAGAAATGGTTTAATAGTGTAAAAAAAAAAAAAAAAAACTTTCTGTGGAATAGATACAGAAGACACAATAGAGGACATATAACAACTATAAATAGGTAAGAAACGATTATACAAGGATGAGGAGAGAATCACAAAGACAGTTTGAGGAAGACATTATACATAAAAGTAGTGATCAACCGAAACTATTTTACAGCTATATCCAAGCAAAGCCAAAGTTAAAATACAGCCCATTACGGACGAGGGGATCATCTACACACAAGCAAAAGTTATTTGTAAAGTACTAGATAAAAATTTCAATCATTTTGTACAGAAAATAATTTTGAGAGAGATGATATGGAACATGCATGCCCACACATATTACCAGATGTACAAATATCAGAAAAAGAAATACAGGAAGCGTTAAGATAATTAGACAAAGGAGAAGCAAATGGTCCTGACTAAATTTCAGGTTGGGTGCTACATGAATGTACAAAAGAGTTAAGTGGACCATCATATTTAACATTCAAAGTATCCTTAGGTCGAGGCAAACTATCTGATGTTTGGAAGTAAGCAAACATTGTTTCCCTGTTCAAGAAAGGGAAAAGACAGAATTCACTTAACTACCAACCTGATTCACTGACTAATATTGTAAGATACTAGAAAACCTGATAAGTATAGTTGGGATAAACCATCTACAAGAACTCATAATGATAACAGAAAGGCAGTTCGATTTTACACAGGGAAAACAATGTGTTACCATCAATGAGGAATCCAAGGCATCGTATATTGTTATATTCAAGATTTTCTCAGAAAAAAGGAAATGAGAACAGTACTAAGGGGTAATAACTCATCATGGAGGGAAATGACTACAGGAGTTCCACAGGGCTCAGTACTGGCACCATTTATGTTTTTAGTATATATATTTCCCATTGGAGCCCAGTGTCCCGAGTATTGGACAGAACTGGGATTTTCGTCTTTATAAAGTAGTGAACCCCCGGGTAGGGACTTGTGAGCTTCGTGACTATGAGCCGATAGGCGGAGGGCGTTATGCTTAGTACCCTCCCAGTGCAATGCCTCGCCCAGCACCCCTGGGATCCAATGAGTTAATGACTGGCAAACCTATCAGTCTCTTTAACCCATTGGAGCCCAGTGTCCCGAGTATTGGACAGAACTGGGATTTTTCAAGTCTTTATAAGGCAGTGAACCCCCGGGTAGGGACCTATGGGCTTCGCGACTATGAGCCGATAGGCGGAGGGCGGTACGCTTAGTACCCTCCCAGTGCAATGCCTCGTCCCGCACCCCTGGGATCCAATGGGTTAAATATAAATATAGATAGATAGATAGATAGATAGATAAATGACATAGGCAGTAACACTGGAAATGGAAGCTATCTAAATATGTTAGCTGATGATGCAAAAATACAAAGGAGAATTACTAACACAGACTCATGCAGAGAGCTACAAGAAGCATTAAGTAAACTTCATGAATGGAGCAATAAATGGGAAATGAAGTTCATTGTGGACAAGTGTCGTGTAATAATATTTGGTAAAATTGGAAAAAGACCAGATTGGGATTATAAGTTAGGAAGTTCAACCCTACACATATCAGAAAGAGAGAAGGACGAGTCCCAGGGAAAGAGAAAATAGACATAAATGAGTATATAAGGTACGAAGAAGCATCAACAAAAGAACACTGCTAAAAACTACATAGAAAGGAAGGTGATAAAGACGTGGAAATTCAGATTCCCTAATAGGGCAATTGATCAGTGGAATGCACTACCAAATGAAATAGTGTTTGCCAAAACAATTCATAAATTTAAGGATATGTATGATAAAAGTGATTTAATATACGGGACAACACGAGCTTGGCACATTCCTGTTAAGATACAATTAGGTATAAACAGTTATGTAAGGACACACACACACACTGTCTCTCTCTCTCTTAAAACCATGTATGCAGCAAATCCTCTTTTTAAGTGCTTAACTGGTATTTTTCTTTTTCCTAATAAATTCACAGCAAACATTGGAGAAAAAACGTTGATCAGAATTCCATCTAAGCAAACCCTTAACGTTTTACGGTCATTTGTGGAACAGGCGTAGTTATTAGATTTGAACAACCTGCACTCAGCATTAGAAAGTTCAAAATAATGTATTCTATCATTATCACATTCTCCATAAATAATCGTAGGATCTTGGTAATTTGTCCATGCCTTCGCACTCTCGTCCTAGTGACACAGATCTCAATCTCAGTTCTTCTCATTCAATCAAGTATTCACTCACCCACCCACCATTAGTCACTCAGTCACCTACCTATTCACCCGCCCACCCACTCAGGCACTCAACCACCCACCCGCATTGCCACTCACCCACCCACCCACCCACCCACACCTACACACACACACACACACACACACACACACACACACACACTCTTTCTCTCTCTCTCTTTTTCTTTCTTACCTTCAGTGTCACTGGGCAGGAGTCACTGGAAGAGTGATCCAGACTCACATCACCAGCTGAAGGTCAAGGTACAGAATGAGAGAGAAAGAGAGAGAGAGAGAGAGAGAGAGAGAGAACATCCAGATTCATTAAGGGGCTTGCCATCAGAGTGCATAAAAAATATAGCCTATACAAGGTTTTCTATCCAACTATTTATTCAGCTATCTATCTATCTGTACATCTAACTATCTATGTTTTCAATGAAAGAAGAAGGAATCACAGGCTTGAGGTACACACATCAATCACATATCTGTCTGTCTATCTATCTATCTATCTATCTTTCCGGCGACTTGTATCCGTCTATCAATCTAAATCCATCCCATTTCTCAACCACCGTTGTACGTCCTATTCTTATGCATATCCAACAATGTATCCGTAAACATTCATGTATTTATCTATCTATCTATCTATCACCTGATTGTACTTCCTTATGTATATCTATCAATGTATCCGTCAAATTAACAGCACGAAGAATGTCATTACGGAAAGCGAAGAGACCAGGTGCTTCTTGACCTATCTATCTATATATCTATCTGTCTGTCTATCCGTCTATCTATTTGTCTGCTCACCTGATTGTACTTCCTATTCCTATGCATATCCAGCAGTTTGTCCGTCAGATTAACAGGATGGAGAACGCCACTAAGAATGCTTATCTGAAGTTATCTATTTTTCTATCCATCTATCTATCTATCTACCCACTCACTTGATTGTATTTCCTATTGTTATGCATGTCCAGCAGTGTGTCCTTCAAATTAAGATTATGGGGAATGTCATGAGGGAAAGCAAAGAGGCCAGGTGCTCCGTAGTCCACCATATAAACACGATCGTTCGGTCCACCTCCTATCACCTTACCAGACCCCACGCCCCTCAGGCCTTCAGCGTCGCCCCTCAGAACATTCAGAAAGTTCTCAGGGGTCACGTTCTCCTCTGTGTA
This sequence comes from Coenobita brevimanus, assembly GCF_032717465.1. Taxonomy (NCBI): domain Eukaryota; kingdom Metazoa; phylum Arthropoda; class Malacostraca; order Decapoda; family Coenobitidae; genus Coenobita; species Coenobita brevimanus. The sequence continues at coordinate 13,436,800 of NC_137059.1, forward strand.
GTCCTTAGGAAACCCATGGTAGACGTCGGGGCCCCCTGGTCAGTTGGTGATCTTGCCTAGAGTAGGGTTCCTTTGGGAGGTTAGACTCATTTTCCTTATTTCTCTGGTACTGGAACGCCTTCATGTGGTGGCACCCATATGACCAGGAGGAGGAGCCGCCGGGTGATACATACGTTCCTCAATCCCCTCCCTATCCCTCCTGAGAAGGATGGTAAGCTGTGGAAGAAGGGCAACTTCGCCTGCAGTCCACAGGGTTCACGTTCAGATGAATGGGATTATTACTACTACTACTATTGTTACTACTACCGCTACTACTCTTAATAAGTCTTCCTCAGCGATTTATTTTGCCCACCACTCCTATTACGTGGCACTGATTTGATTATGCCCAAAGAAAAAATATATAATACACAAGACAATGGGAAGGTGTAACATGTACAGGGTTTGTAAGGAAACAGCGCTACGAGAATACGGATCACGGACGATGATCTCGGTTAAGATTTGCGAACAAATTTACCATCAACTCCCTCTCGTAATTCGATTTTTTTTTTTCCCGCAGTTAGAACAAGAAGATTAAAATACTGATTCTTTCTATATCATTTGTTCCTTCTACAAAAAGAAAATGGAGTTGTGAGAGAACGCTGATATTATTTTATTTTTATCTTGGTCCTTTGCTGAGTCATACATACTATGCATTCAGAAGCAGAAGTTGACCTATTACTCCAATGTATCTACTTCACGTTAAGGCCATCTCCGTCTCTTTCCTAATACATCATATCAAACAGTATCATCTATGGGCACAGACATTTCAAACCTCTCTCATCATAGGAACACTAGGAAGCTCTACCACACAGCCCCAATAGGAAAAAAAAAAAAAAAAATCCAAACTCACTGTTCGTTTTCGGCAATATCGTCGTACATGGTAGCAATAGTGCATTCATCTGGCACCCCATGAGATTGGAGAATGTGGTAAACATGGCACTTATCAGCCTGTGGAAAGAAATGGATGAATGGATGGATACATATACAGAGAGCTTCCTAGAGAGATGGACTGTTTGATAGACTGACCGATAAAGGGATGGATGGACAGATGAAACTGCCAAAGGCAGAGCGCTTGCGGATGGATCCCCCCTCCCTCCTTTTCCCCCCTCCTCCCTTTTCCCCCTCCTCTTCCAACCTCTTTTCCCCCCACTTCCCTTTCCCCTCCTCCACCTCTCTTTTTCCTCTTTCCCCTCCTCCCCCTCTCCTCTTCCCCTCCTCCCCCTCTCCCCTTCCTCTCCTCCCATCCCTTTCCCCCACCTCTTCCCTCTCGTGCCGGATGAATCAGAGTTCTTACTTTCTACCAGCATGTCGGCAGTACAGCCCAAGCCGGATGGATCCGAGTGTGTATAAGTTCACCGGTGTGTCGGCAGTCATTTGGCGAAAAATTTCTAGCTTCACTGAGAAGCTCATTATGGGTTTAGGAATCTAGAAATTGCATTGCAAGGGGTTTCATACGTTTCTCTTCAATATGGTAAAGAAAAAGTCTATTTTCCAAATTTGAAAAAATGGTGCCAAGGCAGGCTGGCCACTGCGTCCCGACGACTTCTGGACCCACGGCCAATGAGGGGTTTCAACCCCCCACCTACCCCAAGGCCTTTGACTGCTTTAATTTAAACAATAGGTTTTCAGAGTTTATGGATATCTACCTTCTGATGTTTTTTTCAGAACGATTGGCTCAAAACTGTGACCTGTAGAATGCAGACAAATAAACAAACAAATATACGAAACTGACCAACATACTTGCCGAATCTTTCGATTCCGGCAAGCAATTGGATAGACAGAAAGATACTGGTTGATAGATAATAGATAGCTTGGTAGACCGATGGATGAACATACGCATAGATGAATGGATAATTTGTTGGATGGATGGATGGATGAACGGATATATGAGAGAGAGAGAGAGAGAGAGAGAGAGAGAGAGAGAGAGAGAGAGAGGTTACATTCTGTAAACTAATAAAGTATCCATTTATGCTGTATTACTAGAAACAACAATCATATAACTAAACTAGGATGGTACTCAGTAGAGCGCATACCGCCACCAAGGCCCAATATGCAGTTCCTTTTAATTCAATCAAGTTTAATCCAATATGAAAACAGACTACCCCCCCCCCCATAAAAGCATATTTAAATCCGCTAGATCCGGAATTTTATATGGATCCGCGCCAAACTGTACGCTTTCATACAGTAGATACCAAAATCCTAAATATGCGTGACTTTTTTCATCAAGATCCATGCAATATTCACTGAAAATTTTACGAAAATGTCGAGAAACGCCCTATCTCGCAATGTTAAAGAAAGTGGAAAAAAAAAAAAAAATCCTGGATCCGCACCTTTGTACGGATAGGCACCAAAATTTAAGGTAGTCTATTTTGCGTCAAGGCCCAGTCTTCTGCCAAGTTTCGCGGAAATCCGTCCAGTAGTTCTGGTGTAATCTTGCTCACAAACCAACCAACAAACAAACGAACATACGGACAGGGATGAAAACATAACCTCCTTGGCGGAGGTAATAACAAGCTAGTACATAGCATTTCATAATTTAATTAACTGTTTTGCAAATGTGAAATCTGAAAAAAAAAAAAACTAGGGATAATTTTGGGGGACATCATATAAATTTATAAATAAATGCAAATCGAGACTGACTACATTAAAAAGAACATGGAAGCATAACAACAGAGGTCATTGCTAAGGAACATAGAGAGAGAACCATTCAACCTTCCAACTTTGGTGTCTATAGTTGAACCATCCTCTTGAACCAGCTAGAAGCACAGCCCACAAGTTCCCCCTCACTCCCCCCCCCCCCTTGAATCTCCATCAGGCTTTCCTCCAATCTGAACCCTTCCACCCACACTCCCATCAAGGCTAGGATGGTCAGGGCGAATCACTTCATGTCTCCTGTAGGGTAAGAGAAATGTGACCTGCAGTCCACTGGGTTCACATTTCAGATGAACCTGGACTATAACTACTACTATTACTATTACTCACAATGTCCAAGGCGCCCCGTCTAAATCATAAGAGGGCGATAATCTGTAATCTTGATAAAGAGAGGCAGGTGGAATGATAAAAGATATCTGGTTCCCTTGAGAGGTAGGCGGGATGCGCTGACCTCGAAAACTGACTGAGAAATAGATAAAGACGTGAGAAAGACTGGGAGCGTTGTACAGTATCACGTCGGTAGTGAGGGAGAAAGGGTAGAAGTCGGGTAGGGATGGTGGGAGGGTGAATGGGAGAGGTAGGGATGAGAAGTGAGGAGGAAGGCAGAGAAGATAGGAAGGGTGGGGTATAAGGGAGAAGGGAAGAGGGAGAGGGAGAGGGAAAGAAGAAGGAAGGAAAGAGGGTATAGAAGAGGGGGGAGGGCAGAACTGGGAGAGAGGGAGAGGGAGTCGGGTGAGGAAAAGGGAAGATTGGGTGAGAGGGGAGGGAAAGGATATGGAACAGGGGGAAAGAGAGAAAACAAGGGGGGGGGGGAACCGGAGAGGAGGATAGGGATAGTGAGGGTTGAGAGGGAAAGTCCACATCGCATGACTCCACATTCTTTCGTACACATTTCCTATCACAGCACATGACTCCACATTTCTTAGTAAACATTTCTATCACATCACATGACTCCACATTTCTTAGTAAACATTTCTATCACACCACATGACCACATTTCTTAGTAAACATTTCTATCACATCACATGACTCCACATTTCTTTGTAAACATTTCTTTCACATCACATGACTCCACCTTTCTTAGTAGCTATTTCCTATCACTTAACATGACTCTGCATTTCTTCGTAAACATTTCCTTTCATTTCGTTTCATTATTAAAGGCTCCAAGATGCTTGCATGCCTCGGCTTTGGTCACCTAATGGCGGCTTTCCACGCTCACGATCCATTGCAGCCTCCCTGTTCAGTCCCTTAACCCTGAGGTCGCACTTCATTTGTGTATTTTATTTCCAACACCAAAGCATCCCGAAAACGTCATACTATTATGTATTTGCATTCTTACACTTACGAACGATTTTGGCGCCACACAGGGACGCCTTTACGATGGCACCGAAGTCGCCCCAAAAATGTATATAAGGTCAGTCGTCTGTTGATACAGTCGCCCCGTATGGCAAAGTTTCATATTGGCCCGGACACTGCACTTCCATGCGTTCAGTGAAATTTTTTTTTTTTTTTTTTTACAGAAGGTGAACAGAGGAAGGAAAAACATGTGACTAAAAAAATAATAATCCATACACCGGATTACGGGCGTCCTCCATTTATAAAAAATCTGAAACAGTTGAACTTCAACAGCCATAGGTTGAAGTTTAGAGGGAAACCACTCTGAGAAGCAACTTCCAAAGAGATACAGTTCTGGGAATAGAAGAATTCTGATAGGCAGAACTTCTGCAATATGGCAGTGTGACAGTCCAGTCGAGAGCGCTACCAGATGCTAGCGTAGTGCGGGGGAAGGCGTGGAGAGGTGGCACAATGGATCCAACTTCGTCTGAGCATCTGCCATAAAAGTATCTGTAAAACAATGCAAGGGAGGTAACATTCCTTACATGAAGGGGACGTAGTTCATTCGTAATTGTAGAGTTATTCATAATTCTAACAGCTTTGTTCTAAATTTTGTCCAGTTGTTTTAGTGCAACGTCTCCACATCCACACTACAACGGTGTGTAATTTTCAACCTGAGATCAAACATGACTCCTGTAAATTATACCTAATTGCTCGTCAGTGAAGAAGTTACGGACTCTGTACAACATATCCAAGTTTCTTTGAAGCAGTTTTAGCGAGTGATCTAAAATTAGAGGTCCATCGGAGGGCACTGTAAAATGAAGCACTTAGAATTTCAATACTTTTAGAGACTGGAGTATTAGTAGCATTAAAGGTAATATAGGAATCAGGCAATATCTGTCTATTAGTAAACTGTATACAATTAGTTTTTCTAGCATTAAATGAGACAATGTTATTTTGTCCCCATTCAGTTATCTTAGATAACTCTTGAGTTATGGAGATTGCTGTACTGAGTTATAAGTTTGAGATACTAAACTTTGTGAATGGGTATTTAAGTGTGAATGAACTGTGAAGTGTTGAGTCATCTGCATATGAGTGAATGGGATAACGGGTGACAGATAAGAGACCATTAATATGAATAGGAGCATTCACAGTAAGGCATAGATTCTACATACCTCCAGATTTCCCATTTTATATTGCGAGCAATTCAGAATGCCCCATACGGGTGTTTTTTTTTTGTTTTTTTCATATTATTTACAAAATTTTCTCATTCATTTAAGGTGAATCCCGTGCCTAATAATGTCATATAATACTTTGTGATATTTAGAATGTTTTGTGGTGTTGGCTATAACGTCCAGAGATGAAAGTTTATCGGTTTTACACACATGTACGAATATTTTTTTATTTATACTTTTCTTCTAATACTCCCAGTGGACACTAGCAAAGGTATTTACAGAAAAAAGCTGTTTCCCCAGATGGTCGCTGCCTGCGATACGACATGCTCTGCAGATCAAAACACAGCCACAAGTTTTCTTCCTAGTGGTTCTTTCTTGGGAGATGGGAACTTGGCCCAGCCTCTGACAACTTTCGCATCCTTCTTTCTTGTTAACTTCTTTCTTGAGTCCGATTTGCAGCCAGCCACAGCACATATAGAGTGTGACAAAACCCTGTTGACAAATGCTAGTATGTCAGGCACCTTGGAGCTCTGTAGCCGAGACCGAATTCAGTATTTTTATTTTTTTTTACAGCAGATAAATCTGCTAATTTGACTTGACAGCACTACATGTGACTGTACGATGGTGTGAGTTCATATACAGACGAATACTAATATAGCTCCTAAGTCCTGCTGATCGTTATTTATCCTATATATCAAGGTATGGGCCTTGCTATACATAACAGATTCAACAGATTCTAGCGATGGGTATTATGATTGATATTTGTGAAATATGTCGTATTACGCATATCATCCCTAAATAATAATATATTAAACATAATTTGAACTATTATTTGCTTCGCAGATAGTGAAAAGCTCCTAAATATACGAGATGAGAGATGAATCGTAGATTCTTTACCGAGTTTGCTCCTTTGACCCTGCGATCTCTGTTCATGGGAACCGCAACCTCTTTGATGTAAATCTTTTTTTTTTTTCTTTTAATACGTTTGATGGTGCCCACTTGGAGTATTGGAATAAAAGTATAGATCTAGAAATATTCGTACAGCTCCGTTCAGAAATTCGTACTGCACCCAAAGTGGAAGGCACAAGCCTCGGTCAGCTCCTTCTGGACGACATGTTTGTACCCCGAATCTCTCGCCACCACAGAGAGATCAACAAGTACCGGAGCAGTGTCAGTCACACAATGAATGCGAAATTTGAGATGAAATGGATAAATATAGATACTGGGAAGTATTATTACATATTAATGAAGGAAATATTTAGACATTCTGCGGCTGTGATGAAAACACATACAAATAACAAGTTACAATACACAAAAGGAGGGAAATGAGAGTCTGATACGAATCAGTGATTTATGAGTTGCATACTCTCCCACTGAAAGACACACACACACACACACACACACAAGAGCAACATCAATAGCCTACTCTCCCACTGAAAGACACACACACACACACACACACACACACACACACACACACACACACACACACACACACACAAGAGCAACATCAATAGCATACTCTCCCACTGAAAGACACACACACACACACACACACACACACACACACACACACAAGAGCAACATCAATAGCATACTCTCCCACTGAAAGACACACACACACACACACACACACACACACACACACACACACACACACACACACACACAAGAGCAACATCAATAACAACAGCCATCACCGCTACCACCCATCACCACAGCCGCTGCCACCATCCACCACCACCACCCCCACTCGCCAACACCCACCATCCACCACCACCGACGCATTAACAAATCGCATATGAAGGAAAATACACTGAAATAGTCTACTTCATCCGTCCTGTTTGTGTGGAAAGGTCAACTAACACATTACAGTTATTATGTGTGAGTGATCTTGCTTCTAGTAGGCAGTAGATAATATATAAGGATAATTATACGAATGTTTTCAAACGAAAATAGACAATTTTACTTGTACATTTTCAATCAACAGAACTTTATATAGATAGATAGATAGATAGATATCATCATCATCATCATCATCAGCCGTTGAGGTCCACTGCAGGACCGGCCTATCCCTACCGAAGCAGGGACGATACAGACAATGTATCTCTACGCAGTGGCTTAGGCTGTCTGGTAGAGAATGTATGTAGGGTAAGAATGCTTGTGAGTGTGATTGTAGTGTTGTAGTGGCTTTGGATGTGTGTGTAGTCTGTGAACCAAGTGTTATCGGCCCGCCTTAAGCCGATTGGGTGCAAGCATACTAGTATGTGACACTGGTTCAACCACAGCACCCCTTGTGTCCGCCAAAGCAAGTGGCTTGGTGAACGCTTCCCAAAGTTTTTGCAACTCTGGCGGGAGGCGAACCCGCGCTCACCAGCGTGCGAGACGCACACTCTACCACTGTACCACAGAGGCTCCAGATAGATAGATAGATAGATAGATAGATAAACAGCATTTACCACCCTCAAATCAAAGTTAACCACCGCCCCAGTAGTCGCGTTCCCAGACTACAACCTCCCATTCCGCCTGTATACTGACGTGTCCCTCATCGCCATAGGGGCTGTCCTTGCACAAGTACAAAATGGGAGAGAACACATCATCGCCTGTGCCAGTCGCACCCTGAATGCGGCAGAACGAAACTACGCGGCCACCAAACGTGAGTGCCTAGGGATCATCTGGGCCCTAGAATATTTTAGGTCCTACATCTCAGGCACCCATGTAATAGTCATTACAGATCACCAATCCCTACAATGGCTACGGCAATCAAACACCAACAATGCCCAACTGATACGCTGGCGAGAGACCCTCAAAGAGTATGACTTCAAAATTGCATACCGACCAGGCAAACTCCACACCAACGCCGATGCCCTATCCCGTCTCCCAATCAACGCCATCAAGACAGAACCAGACCTGGTCCAAATGTGGAACAATAAACAACGCCCCACCTGGATTCCACAGACCACGTTCACTAAACTCCATCCACACAGCGAACATCTCTTCAACCCTAACGGACACATTGTCCTTAGCCCAGCCACTGCCCACGACACCATGCTCCACCTCCATGCCCACAACGGCATCCACCTGGGAACGAAGAAACTGCTACAAGTCTTTAACGATATGTACTGGACCCCAAACCCATCCACCATCGCAAAGAAGATCATACAATCATGCCGAGCGTGCGCCCTTGGAAAGGACATCACCTGAACACCAGGCCCTACAGGAAAGTTAACAGCACAAAAACCGTGGCAACTACTCTCCTTAGACGTCGTCGCCCCTCTCACACCAAAAGCAGGCTACAAGTACATAATTACCTTAGTGGATGTATATTCTAAGTTTATCATCGCCTGCCCCGTCAAGGATCACACCGCACTATCAGTCGCCGATGCCCTCACCCGACATGTATTCCCTTATTTCGGGATCCCACAGGCCCTTCATTCGGATAATGCTCCAGAATTTAAGGGAAAAATCTGGGAAGAACTAGCTAGCATATTCGGATACAACATCTCTCACTCATCCCCCTACTGGCCCCAGGGCAACAGCATCTGCGAGAGAAGCCATCGCTCCTTTATGAATCAGGTCCGCACACGCATTATGCAAACGGGAAACGAAGACTGGCCTGCACACGTCAAGATCATACAATGGGGTTTAAATATGTGCCCAAGAGAAGATGGAATAACTCCGCACGTCTTCGGAGAATCTCCCCTACTCCTACCACTCCGCCACCTCAAACGCCGCCTCCACCATCTGCATTCAAAACAAGACTTAGCACCTGACGCAACCCACTCCAACCCATACACACCTGGCCAGTCTGTTGTTGTAGCAAACCTGCCTACCCCACCCAAGACCTCCCCCCGATTCAACGGACCTTACAAAATTGTGCGAGTACCCAACCCATACCAAGTCACTGTGGATCAACAAGGACAACACCGCACATACAGAAATCGCCACGTGCGCCCCTTCCACCCACCCGATACCACCCACCCCCACACTAAGCCTACCTGCACCCCGGCCCACACACCTGGCCACCCCGACCTTTCTCAGAATCACCCCCAGACTCCTACTCCTACTCCTTCTCACCCCCCTCCTCAAACTCTCCAGCAACCAGCCCACCCCCAGACACACCACCACCACAGCCTGAAACCACCACTACCTCACAACCTGAAATTCACCCACCAAACACCCATCCACCCACCACCTCCCAACCCACTTCACCCATGCCGCCCACATCACCACAACCGCCCCCCCCCCCGAAAACCACACCACTCGCCACCCCACCACCCCCACACCCACCACCGCCCTTCCTCATGACCACTCCCATTATACACGCCACACCGCACCCCCAACCATCCCCCCCCCTCACCACCGCACACCCTCACCACTACCACGCACACAACCAGCCTCACCACCCACACCCACCATAACCACTACCACCACCAGATCAGGACGACTCTCACGCCCACCCGCAAGATACACACCGACACCTCCACCCATCACACACCCACCCCAAAACCCACCCTCCCCATATACCCCCCCAAACACCTCCCCCATAACCCTACCCCTCCACCAAGCACGTTGGAACTTTCCCAATTCCCAATTCCTCAAAGGACGACGCTCCTCCCACCAAATTAGCCCCAATATAACCACCAACCTCCCATCACTCTCCAGCATTCAAATTTCATCTCCCCACCAGGCACCATTCCCCGAGATGAAGGTGACGAAAGTCCGCTGGCAACCATACAACCACCCACCAACCAGAGTCAAGGGCACCGACCACCTGCTACGCCTCCTACGCCGGACCAACCATCCGTCCTCCCTCCACTTCACGCTCAACCCCCATCAGGAGCCCAACCAGTTCACCACTTACTGGGTCAGTCTCACCCAACACCTTACCCCGGCCTACCAGACAGCCACCTCTACCACCTACCACCTCCAGTCACGGGGCCGTGACTTCAACGATGCGGAGGGTGGTAAAATGCCCGCCGTGCCCGCCGCAGGACCTCCCACCTCACTACCCCCCACACCACCACCGAGCCGCCACCCCACCACCATCCCAGGAGGACACACTGGTGAGGTTAGTGATCCCGGGCAAGAGGGTCATCAGGGCATCACGGCCCTGAGCCCCTATTCCCCGCAAGTGCCCCAACCCCAGGTGATCAGGGGAACTGAACTACTGTGCGGGCAGGGTAGTGATCGTCAGAATAGGGGTGGGACTGAAGCCAAATCAGTCCCAGGTAACACCGTATTGACGGTCTTGTTACACCCTCTAGGGCAGGAGGCCCAAGGGCAGGAGGCCCAAGGCTACGGCCTAAATAAAAGTAAAGAGAGATTGACAGACCTAGGCTACGGCCTAACAGAGTGTGCAGAGGGGAAGGCGACCCCAGGCTCCGGCCTTAACACACCAGGGAGAGAGAGTTGCCCTCGTGCATCCCTCTCCAGTTGCTCTTCGGCTACGGCCAGAATACGGTCCAGGGTAAAGAGCCCCTGCTACCGTATGTGTAGCACTACCCTATTATGGAAGCGGCGTCCCGGGGTCGGTACCCTGCCGCAACGGACGGGCGAACCAGTTCGCCCGTTAGTCGTCTTCCGTACGGGCAGACACTCGGCTCCGGCCGGGGCACGTACCAGGGTAGAGAATTCCCTGCAGGTAGGATCAGTCTGTATTGGAGAGAGTGTGGCCTCTGTGCCCCTCACTCCGGCTTGTCTCCTACTATGGGAGGAACACCACGCCGGCGGTACCTTGCCACGGCAAAAGGGCGACATCGATCACCCTATAGGTGTACCCCATACGCCGGGCAAGTTCACGGCCACAGCCAAGGTGCGCAATAGGGGAAGGAGATCCCCGGCTCAGGCCTCCAGACACACTCGAGAGACCACGGGTAGCGTGAGTCCTCCTCTAGCCTCTTTCCCTTTGGGGAGCCCTTCGTCGCCATCAGGGAATATAGTCCTGGATGGGACACTAGAGTGGTGGCAAGGCCCGATATCGGACCTACCGCCCACACCCGGGAGTTCCTTGTTCCTGCCAGAGCCCCGCAGGAGACGCTGCCGCAGTCCAGTCCTGACGGCGCCTCTCCCCCTTGGTACCCGCAGTCCCAGGACGCCTAGGCCCGACTCCGCAGTCCACGACGAAGGCGATCCAGGCTCCCTCACTCCCCAGAGTCGGAGGAAACAGGCCCGACTGCTCCGGTTGTTCGGCCCCAGTCTTGAGGGCCACCGATCGGGTCGAGACCCCCAGGCCACAGGGCCTCCCTGCACACCACCGGCGCGGCCCTAGTACGAGGGCCGCCTCTCAGGTCGAGGCCCCCAGGCAGGAGAGCCTCCCTGTATCCTAAGTGCAACAGTGAACTACCAAACCCAGGAAACAAGGGGAAAACAGTGACAGTGACAGTGACCAGGAGAACAGGACAGTGCTTACATAGTAAAATATATTAAACAGTGGCCCACTAGAATCTAGTGCTATCAGGGCAGGAAGTGTATTTTGTCAATTGATTTAGTCCCTCCCCACATCAAGGCACCAGGGAGTTTTCTGTGAGTCCAGAGGTAGGTGCGCGGGCGAGTTGAAAGATAAGTGTACGTGTCTCCGTGACCAGGTGACAGTGTCGAGTGTCGCTATCCGCACCCTACCTCTATTATAGTAATATCCTCGAAACAGGCTCTCAATCTCGGTATTCTTAAAGTGAACAACCCCATTTTTATATTACCCTTCAGTGACATAAGAATCCCATTCAAGAACATAAAGTGAACAAACACATTTGCATATTACCTCCAAGTGACTTAAGAACCCTATTAAAGAATACCCGCGATCTCCCTGTGTAATAGTGATAATATATATGATCATTCTGTGAAGCCAAGTGTTAATTCTGTATCTCTGTGTCTCTGTATACTAAATATCATTATATGTACACTGTTATGAGTAGGACCTAGGTAATAGATGTGATACGGTATACTGTCTGGTTTTTATGTCCTGTTCCTTTGTTAGTGCTTTGCATCCGGTCTAGAAAGAGGACCCCGCTTCAGTAGCTAGTGTTTTTACGACGAGAAGTCGCCTTAAAAACACAGCATTACCCACCTCCCGAAGCACTGGTGTGAGAAAGGTGAATGTGAGGCAGCAGCCTGACCTCATGTGTCTGGTAACTGTAAGTGTGAAGGAGGGGGAGGCGAGGGATTGGAGTTAGTGGAGGGTTTGGTGATAGATTGGGAATCATGTGTAGGTCTGCAATGTATGACTTGGACTGTGTGTTTGAGTTAATTTATTAAGGATAGATGACAATAATTATGATGTCAGCATTTTATTTAAAAAATTACGTAGATATCTGTATAGTTAGTGTTGTTAGGAAAGTTATGGAAGTTTGCTGGGTTCAGACAGAGGTTTGAATGCTTTCATTCCCTCTCGATTTTAACATGAGAAGTTTCCCCAGGAAATATTCGTAACGATATAACATATATTTATATTTTGTGTTTACTCGAAAACAAAACCACTGTATTATTTATCCATCTTTCTATATAAATTTTATTTATTAATCCTCTGTCATCCCACCGTAAACTTCCTCCTGCAAACATTTCCAGTGTTATTCTGGTATTTATTCATCTCGAACCTACTGTAAAGTCAAGGGTAGCCTACTGTGTAATAATAAAAAAAAAAAAAAATCTAAATGAGAGATCAACAGGTTATTCGTTTTCCTCTAGGCAGAATGACATGGGAAGTCCTAATTAAAAGATCAGTCTCTGTAACTATCATTCTTATCGATCATTACAGAATGAATGCATAGAAGCATACCATTGACAGTAATCATAACAATATATTCATACTGTGACGTAAGCAACTCTCTAAACCCTCCCACCTCCGGCCACCCTCCCTCCCACTCACAGTTACCAGACATGTGGGGTCTAGCTGCTGCTTCGTGAGTATTCGTTGACCACCAATGCTCCGAACAGTGGGTAATGAGGAACTTTCCCTGACTGTACAACATCTACTTTTATTTTTCTGTTGCTGAGATATGAGAAAACAAGTGGAACAAATGATGACGGGCCATAGCAAGGGAGGTTGGATAGCAGTGAACGATGTCACACTCTGTCAAAAGCTTTAGAAATATCAAGGGTTACTGCATGGTTTTCTCCATGTTGGTCAATTGACTGATGGATGGTATGAGTCAGGAGATCGAGTATATCAACAGTGGATCTTTCGTGGTGAAAACCTTACTGTTTGTCACCAGTTAAGTTGTTAGATTCAAGATGTTTAACAATATGCTTAATAATCAGAATCTCAAATACTTTACCATCAGAAGATGTGATAGCTACTGGTCTGTAAACATAGTGGTCAGAGGAACTTCCTTTCTTTGGAATTGGATGGATACTGGCTTCTTTCCAAGAATTTGGGAATGAAGAAGTACGCATGCATAGTCTGAATAATTTAGCTAGAACAGGAGCAAGTTCTGGGAAACACTTTCAGAACAATCGGAGGAATTCCATCTGGACCTGGAGCTTTGTTGGTTGATAAATTGTATAGGATGGATTTTGTGTACAGTATCAAGTCTGTATCTTAAGTACAGCAGTTTCGGGAGACACAATTTCTTGTACAGAGACATTCTGACAGACTTTCCCTAACGTAGAATTTCTGGCAAGTGTACTGGCAATGATGTTTGTTCTTCCACTTCAGTTATTTGTAGTGTTACCGTGTGAAGATTTTAGTGGGGGAATGGGTGATGACTTGTTAGAGTTATTAACCCATCCCAACCAGGTGACATGTTTACACGTCCTCCCGGGGCCGTCCAGGGTGCACGAAACATGATCTAGTGCCTCGCGCCACCGCTCTGTCTATTTACGTGAATAATGGAAGCAGAAAGTTTTTCATAATGAAATCCGTGCCTTATTTTTTATTGAAAATTTTCGTGTGTGTATATTTATTATGAGGAATTGGTCTAAATCACAGGAAAAGATTATTATAGTGGAAAACACAGTATTTTCGATTATGGACTACGTATATAACTATTTTGTTCACAAGACTATTTGTTAGGTTTTATGTAGTACTGTAGTAGTAGTAGTAGTTGTTGTTGTTGTGGTGGTGGTGGTATTATTTGTAGTAGCAGTGGCAGTAGTTGTAGTAGTGGTAGTTGTAGTAGTAGTAGCAGTAGTAGTAAGGGTATTAGTTGTAGTAGTTGTAATAAACAGACTTCTAGTCACACTGCGGTCCCAAAATCGAGTGACATTGCAAGCCAAACTTACATCTTCGTGTGTGTGTGTGTGTGTGTGTGTGTGTGTGTGTGTGTGTGAAAGAGAGAGCGAGTGTCTGTTTGTCTGTAAGGCGTCTGGGTATTATGCATGTTAGTTTTGTACATACCGGTAATTGTTTTTAAATTTGTGTAATTAGAGCAAATGATTTTACTGTTCTATGTATATTTATGTGAATAATGGAAGCAGAAAGTTTGTTTCATGACAAAGTCCTTGCCTTATTTTGTATTGAAAATATCTGTTTATACATATTTCTTATGATGAAAAAGTACAAATCACAGGAAAGAGAAAGTCATAGTGGTAAGTATTTCCGATTATGGGCAATACGTAAATAACTACCGGTACTTTGTTCACAATATTTTTCTTTTAATAGTAGTACTTGTAGTGGTAGTGGTAATGGTAATATGCATAATAGGTGTAGTAGTAATAGTAATAGTTAAAGATGTGGTAGTTGTAGTAATAGTAGTTGTAGCACTGGTAGTTATAGTATTAGTAGTAATTGCAGTAGTGGTAGATGTAGTTGTAGTAGTAGTAATAATAGTATTATTTCTAGTAGTTGTAATACCCAGGCTTCTTCTCGCTCAGCGGTGCCAGAATCGAGCAACAATGCAAACCAAACATACATCTCCGTCTGCGTGTGTGTGTAATTCACCGGGTCGCTCAGGATCACTTGATGGTCGTGATCGTCAGCATTTTACCCTCCCGAAAGGGAGCTGAGAGCTCATATAGTCCGATCTAAGGGCAAGGCTGTGACCTTCACGCACGCACACACCCGTCCCCTTGCTCAAGGGGGACAGTAACCACCCACTTCGTCAGTGAAACTTATTCGCAACCTGAGCGAGGCGCGAACTCCCGTCAACCAGTTGGCAAGCGAGAGCGTTACCACTGCACCAGCGAGCGGTGTGTGTGTGTGTGTGTGTGTGTGTGTGTGTGTGTGTGTGTGTGTGTGTGTGTGAGAGAGAGAGAGAGAGAGAGAGAGAGAGAGAGATTGTGTGTGTATGTGTCTGTCAGTCTGTAAGGCAGGGTGGTGGCCTTCAAGGTGGTTGATATGGTTACTGGCCAACCAGCACCAAGAACGACCGATTAAGGAAAATCATTCACATAAATAGCGTTTGTAGTGGATTTTGGTCTTCTGGAACTGTTATCGGAGTGTTATAATTGTGAAGGGCTAGTGTAAGCCTTAGTTGTGTCATCGAACCTCCGCCACGCATACAGACACAGGCAAAAAAAAAAAAAAAAAAAAAAAAAAAAATGCCCTCATTCCCGACTCACCCACTTCACGGACCATCTGATACAATCAGCTTGAAGTCGAAGGATTGGTGAGTAATATGACACCTTGTTTGTTTGTTTTTTGGTACAGAATTAACTGAGAGATGAAGGTATAAAAATAGACGATTTACCTATTTTTCTCGGGAATGCCTGCCAGGGGGAGCGCTCGCGACAGCATCTGCCGGACGGGAGGTGTTAATGAAAGAACTGAGAGTTAACCAGAATTTTCAACTGTCATTAGGATTACCTTATTGTCACACCCTTGAATGCAAGGCATAAATTCTGTACTTTCATCAAGTCATGTCAGATAAAAGATATTGTGTATCATGCTTAGAATTGTTTGAAATGAATAACTTGAGGCAATAATATATTAAAAGTTAACAATGTAAATTCGTTTTCCCGGTTTGGATGTGTAATGTACTGATGAGCGCGCGGCGCGCAGTACTCTCGTTTTCGTGTTGTAGTTACATCCCAGGATTTCAAATATGGATGGCCTAGTTTTGAAGGACAGTTGAGGAAACTTCCTGTGAATGCAATACACTACTTGATTTTTAAATACTATGGTGGTAATATAGCGACAATAAGGATGCCAAGGCAATGAAATTACTCTTAGTATGGATACCCCTACCTGCGGTAACAACTAAACCTTTCTGCATTTTATTCCTTGACTTCCCTTCGCTTATAATAGCTGTAATTAACTACTTTATGCACTATTGATCCAAAATTATTTTCAGTTGTTAGGAGGTATGGCAGATTTTACCTTCTTCTCTCACACTAAGCAGTACAGAGGACCAAAATATGAGTGTGTACAAATTCTTGCAGTGCAAAGCACATACTCTTTTTGCCTTTTAATTTGTAATAGTTTTTTTTTTTTTTTAATAAACCGCTAAGTCCTGCTTAACTGAAAAAGCTGATTTGGAAGTTTTGAACTCAGTGATTTGTTTATGAGCCTCAGCATTTTATTACTCTTTGCACTGAGGATATTAGGCTACGACACACATCTGGCACTCTCCAAGGAGCTCCGACTCTCGGCAAATTTTCGAGATTCTTCATACAGGTATTTCATTCATTGATGGTGCTCTGAATTAAAGTAAGTCTTTCAGAGATTTTTCTTAATGGAAAACTGGCCAAATTCAGTATATCTATATCTTTGAAAAAAAGCTGTTTCCATTCGTTATTGTTGATCAAGCCATTTAAAATACCCCACTAACTTAAGCTGCTTTCCCGCTTTCCGTCGTCGTCCAACCATGTAACAGAAAGGGAAATGTATTATTCGCTCGTATTCTAATGGAAAATATGATATAAACAATAAAGACCGATTTCAGTTGTTTCTTGAAGCCCATTTCTATTAAGTCTCACGCTCCTAAAAAAAAAAAAAAATATTGCGTGTTATCATACTAGAATTAAACTTCGAAAATTATTCCTGACTGTCCCTGAGGGATAGTTCTGAAATTTCAGTTAGTTCCGATTAGGATTTCTTGTTATCGTAACTAATGAATTACATCCTACAGTTTTGAAGTATACCGGTTCTTTGGCATTTACTTATTGTTTTCTATTACATTTTACATAAAAGGTTTCACTTTGTAAAGATATAAGGAAGAGAATGTGCATTATCGCTGACCGAAATCTTCTGGATACTCTGTGCCACTTCTTGGGGTGACTGCACCAAGGAAAAAGAATGCGAAATGATATGTGTAGGGGTTTGAAAAATAAGGTTCCAGTTCCTGCTGATGTCTGGACCCAGATTCAGAAAACTTGGCCTCACTGGCTCACCCTCATTTGCAATTTCGGATCAATTATCCCGCCGTGTCCTGGCAGATTTTTCACCAATGACTCCCCCCCCCCCCCAATCCCAGCAGATTTTCGAAGTTTTTTTTTGGCTAAAACCTCCACTTTTTATGAGAAACCGAAAATTCTGAAAGTGCCCACCTGAGCTTAGAAATGCCCAGTACAGGTGACCTTCCCCTCACCCGGGACCGTCTTCTATCAAGCCCGGCTCCAGAGAAGACGTTTTTTATTGGAGGGGTAACTATTCCAAACCACTCAGAGTAGATAGATATTTTTTGGGTACGAATATATATGTAGTACAAGAGTATATTGGTTTTCACACAGTAATATAAGCGATATAAATGTTGTTTCACTCACCAGATACACCAGCACCCCACACCTTCCTTGGCGACATTACCTCCTCATCACTTGTGATCGTTTTTTCCTCTGGCACCACGTAAACTTTGTCCTCCACATTGTCATCAACTGGAGAATCACTCTTGCCTTGAATTTCGTACCATGGCGTGACGTCTTTACTGGTCAGGTCACTGGTAAAGGGTGAGTTGCTGAGACAATAGCATGCGGTGGGGGGGGGAGGTCATGGGAGGTAAGGCAATATCCCCGTCTGGCCTCTGGTAGAGGAAGGTGCCCCGCATATACATACCGAAAATCACGAGCGAAATTTGAAAAATGTCCAAACGATGGGCCTTGCAATTGCAGGGCGTTTATGTACGTCAACTGGACAGGACAGGTTACTGTAATGTGTACAATAGTGTGCAGTAATACCCTCCCCAATACAGGATTTGATCTCATGTTCTCTGTGTTTGTAATGGCCTGGTTATGCAAGTGATACAGGACGGTATTTTAGTGCTGTCTGGCAGCTAACTAACACCTCTTCCTTACTGATTTACTTCTGATTCTGCTCTGATATTCATGTGTGTTATTCAAGCAATCTATGTCTAGACTGAAAAGACATAAGAAGCAAACCAGAGGATATTAATAAGTAGTTTGGAAAATAAATTAAGGAAGAGGGTGTTAGGGAGCTTCTTTACCCTACAAGAATATGGGCCACGGAAACGGACCCATATTTTCGTTGGTTAAGGAAGCTTCCTAGTACCATTGACTTGATGATTTATTTTTCACATTGCATCTTACCGGTCTCATGTTTTATGTTTATATGGATAGGAAAAATAACACTCATGGGAGTATTGATGACTTTTATGCAAAAGTAAACTGGTAAGGAACTGTAAGGGAGCTTCCTTAACTAACGAGAATATTGTCCTTGTTTAAGATCTGTGAATTTTATCCTATGTTTAACCTAGATTTGTTTAGACTTTAGATCCTTCCCTGACAAGTTTTTGGAGGGTTACCCAAGGACGTAGAAGTAAGACGGACCCCTTAGCAATGCAACATAACCTCCTTCAGTCTGTAAAGCAACGTCAAACAAAGGAAGGGTGCTGGAGAGGGATGACTTCACGTGGTGGCACCGATATAACTGAGCCACTTTTCTGCTTAGTTATACAAACGTCCCTCAGCTCCCTCCCTGCGCCCCAAAAGAGGGTGGTGACTTGCGGGATGGGGACAACTTCAGCATGCAATCCACCAGGTTCCCGTTTCAGATGAACTAGAGCTACAACTACTGATCAAAGGAGGAGGCGGTGGTATATGGCTTAGCACATCTAGCTCGCAAATGGAGGAGCCCTATTTCGATTCTAGGGCCGATCAGACTCATAGGCACGGCTTGTTTCCCCTATCATCTCTGTTCAACCACCAGTGCATTTGGGGACCTTAAGAAATATCGACGGTTGCGGGTCGTATTCTTGTCTATGACTAGGAAAACAAAAACTTATTCTCGTCCTTATGATTCCCGTCCAGTCGATAGGCACTAATTCTAAGCCTTCTTCCTCCCAAGGTGGATCTCTGAATTTTATCAAGGGACGAGAAAGCAGGGAAGTGTGGATAGACGGCCCCTTAGCTACTCAAAACAAGCAATGACAAAATTAGCTCTTTCAATATCGGGACATCTTTGCTCTTCTATTTCAGCCAAGAACAGACAATTTTATTCAGCTGAGAATGAGTCATAGGAGCCTGAGTGTTAAATAGGCAAGGAGGAGGTATTAGGGATCCTCCTAACCCCACACGAGTATAGCTCTTGGTGGCGGACGTGACAGAGACAGGGAGTGTTGCTCCATTGTGTGTGTATGGGGGGGGGGTGAAGTATCTATGTGTTGTGCGGCAGTGTGAAAAGTGTGTATGAGTTGTAGCAGTGTGTGTGTGTGTGTGTGTGTGTGTGTGTGTGTGTGTGTGTGTGTGTGTGTGTGTGTGTGTGTGTGTATGAGGTGGCAATGTGAATTGTGTTAACCCATTTGCGGCCAGTATCCTCAGTATTGGTCAAACTGGACATTTTCAGAAGTTAATAGAGAAGGGAACCCTGGGATAGGGACCAATGAGCTTTGCGACTGTGAACCGATAGGCGGAGGGCAGTAAGCTTAATACCCTCCCAGCACAATCCTTCACACAGGAAACTTGGATGCTACTGGGTTAATGTCTTCTACTGCACGCAAGCCTTTAATTAAAATAAACTGCTTGTGGGACTTCAACGTCACACATCAGAATACGATAACTGCATCCTCTTTATCTCTCCCAAGGAGGTCATTTTTATATTGTTATTTCCTGATCTTTCTAAGTGGAGGCCGTATTCTCCTGACCTTTCTATGGCCGTATTCTTGTCGGTTAGGGAATCTCCATGAGAGTTTTGTTATTACACCTTACTCAACTGTAAATCTTCCCGACACCGCCATATTCTGCATAAGTAGCGTACACTAGGATATTAACTAACCATATCCAAAAATAAATCGCTTAAGAAGAGGTGCTAGGGAGCCTCTTTACCTGACGAGTACACTGACCAGGACCTTTCCAAATCCCGCCAATATTAGGTGCTCTACAGAGCCGAATAAAATTGTTTGATAATAGCATGTATAGTAATGACATCCTCGTTGTGAAGAGACTAAGGACTTTATGGCATTTTTTTATTAAATGAAGAACGAACCAAAGGCCAGGAGCCCACAAACTGTTCTTTTCAAGAAAATAAACGTAAACTATACAGCAGAGAGCCAAATTGAAAATCCGTTCATTTCGAGATCTCTGGACACACTACATTTAGAAGACTGGAAATCGTAGCAAGTTGGAAATACAAACAGAAGGAGACAGTTCTAGAGATGAGCTGTTGCATAAATGAAGGACTGGGTGTAACGGTTAACTCTTGCATTAGAGAGTTGGACAGAAAAGAGGTGAGAGTTTGCTGCTAGACGGGTGCTATGCGCCCGTCGTAGAGGCGGAGGGATGCAAGCAGACAGTTCAGAGGAGCAGTGATCATTGAAGGAGCGATAGAAAAGAGATAAAGATGCAACAGTGCAGCAAAGAGACAGAGGTTGAAGGGAGCCAGTACAAGAAGGAGAGTAAATAAGATGAAAAGTCTTTGCCTCCGCCTTGTTGAGAAGAGCTGTATGTGGTGAGCCTCCCCACACATGAGAGTTGTGTTCTTCACAGGGGCGAATAAAACCAGTGTATAAAGTCAACAACTGTGCAAGGGTAAAGAAGGTAAGGAGTCGGCTTAGCACACCTAATCTCTTGGAAGAAGATATTACTAGAGATGTAATATGATGTTTCCAAGATAAGTCCCGAGAGAATGAAATCCGAAGTATGTTTAAGGATGATGCTGGACTGATCTGGATATTATTAAACATTAGTGGATATTCCTGTGGAAGACTTTGTCAGGGTGATAAGTGTAAGAACCCATACTGACGATCAGAAAGGTTTTGACAGGAAAGATGCTTTAAAATTTTTCTGTTAAGAATTGACTCGAAATCTTTTGACACAGGATGTTAAAGCAATTGGGCGATAGTTAGAGTGCTGGGAATGGTCACCCTTCTTTGGAACTGGCTGAATGAGAGCAAACTTCCAGCAAGAAGGAAAGGTACAAGTTGATAGACAACGGCGAAAGAGTTTGCCTGGGCAGGGTGTAGGCACAGAAGCACAGTTCTTGAGGACGACAGGAGGGACTCCATCAGGCCCATATGCCTTGTTAGTACTGAGGCCAGTGATGGCAGAAAATACATCAGCTGAAGAAATTTTAATGTCAGCCATGAGGAAGTCAGAGGAGGAAAGTTGATAGAGGAACAGCACCGAAATCGTCTAAGGTGGAATTGGAGGAGTAAGTCTGAGCAAAGAGATCTGCTTTATCAGTAGAAGAAATAGCTACAGAGCCATCAGGATAGAACAGAGGAGGGAAGGATAATGAGGTAGAGTTATTAGAAAAGTTTTTGGTAAGGTGCCAGAAAGAACGGGAAGAATTCGAGTTGGAGAGTTGAGAGCAAATTTAGTACGGATGAAGTTATTTTCAGCAGAGCAAAGAAGACAGCATGATTCAGATGCGATTCAGGGTAGGGTTGGCTCCGATACCTTTTATAGGCCCTTTCCCTGTTGTGGACAGGATTAGGACAAACATGATTAAACTAAGGCTTTCTTGAATTAGTCAAAGGATATGAGAAAGGAATGTATGCTTCCATGCCCGAGAGAATAACCTCCGTAATGCGCGAGTCACAATCAGATGGCTCCCGGCCATGGAAGCAATAACCATTCCAGGGAAAATCAAAGAAGTACTGCCAAAGGGTCTCTCAATCCGCAGCTCCAAAGTACCAGAACCAACGTTTTTTTGGAGGGTCCACAGCCCGTACAGGAGCGATAGGACAGGTTAAGGTAATTTCACTGTGATTGGAGGAGCCCAGCGGAGGGGAAAGATTAACAGTGTAAGCAGAAGGATTAGTTGTAAGGAAGAGATCAAGTAAGTTGGAGCTCTCTCCAAGGCGGTCAGCAATACGGGTAGGGTACTGTACAAGCTGCACTAGGTCATACTGTTTTGGCACTTGATTCAGCTTTCAGCTCATAAAATACAGCAGGTATACCAAGACCAACCTAAATATGGAGATTCTTTTAAAGAAAGCAAGGCATCATTTTTATGTATGTACCAGTATGTGTGTAACATTTTTATGGCTGGAGGATATTATACGTATCTAAATTATATGCTGTTCAGATACTTAAAAAATATTAAGAAAAAACTATATCAACTTACTGGAATGACACAATGGTTTCAGCCCAGTGTCTAAAGGCTCCCTGGCAAGTCAAAACTGAAGTACGATATCTTTCCAATAGGCATTCCTATATGTGGGTATAGTCAGTGCATCTGATCAATTCACAGCTCTTTAAAATCAAGATGAGAGTTCACCAGATAATTTGTTAATTGCTGGTTTGGCATACCAGACAATTACTGTACATAATACAGTACACTAATATTCATGCAGTGATAGACATTATGTACCATACTGTATAATCATTTAGATTATATTGTACAAAATATTTTAAAGACCTCATACACTGAAAAGCCTTAAAAATTCAATTTCTAGACAGTCCAACAAACTTTCAACACTCCTAGTTTCTTTATGAAACTATGTGCCACCTATTCATTCATACAATACTTCTTCAAACTACAAGATCATCTGTACAGGTTTTAGTGTTGTTACACAGCCTATGATTTCATCATCCTTTGTATAATTCTAACGTACAGTATGCTGCATGTTTGATCACGATTCGCCTCGTGGCTTCCATAGTGACCAGGCTTGCGTGTTCTACCTCACTCCCCCCTTCTCCGCCTTATAGTAGAGTAAGTCGTTCTTTCTGTTGTTCAGAGCAGGATTGTCAACTCTTTGTCCCCTATGGCTTCATTTGTGCATCCTTCTTACAAGTTGTATCAAGCTCTGCCGGCCCCTATATAATGAGCTCAGTCTCTGCATTAATTGCCACTTAGATCTACTCCTCATTTTGTTCACATCTCTGTCCTCCCCTGTATAGTGTATTATCTTTGTGAGTGCTCAGGAAGTCTCCAACCATCTAGCTGCTGTATAATTTGAGTAAAAGTGTTGTTACCATTTTTCTTGTACTGTATGGCCTAAGGTATAAATTCGTAGGCCTGGTAAGGTTTTTGTGATTCGTGTAGAGTTTTGATGTCAGCCATTATTAATATTATTTTGTATCTGTAATAATATATCTTGCTTTAACTGAGCATTATCCGGTTTTCTCATTTATCAGAACTGACTTAGATAAATTTGCTCTTGCTAAATTCATGTTAATAGAGGCTATTGCAGTTAACCATATATGTAACCTGTTTTGCCATTACATTATCCTTATGAGTCCTGAATGTTTAGTTGTTAGTTTGAGCATTAAACTTTAACTTGTAATTTTACCTAACTCTTTTGTTTTGAACCTGGAACGTTGCGGGACAGTAGTGATTTTAGTATTCTCACTTGAAGTGTTCATTATCTCTCTCTGTTCCGTAACAGTGTACAGCCAGGGAAAGTTCCGCATTACCCACCTCTCGAAGCACTGGTGTGAGACAGGTGAATGTGAAGCAGCCGCAAAACCTTATGTGTCTGGTAACTGTGTGAAGGAGAGGGAGGCGGGGGATTGTGGACACAGGAGGGTTTGGTAATAGGTTAGGAATCACGTGTAAGTCTGCAATGTATGACTTGGACGGTGTGTTTGAGTTACTTTAGTATCGATGGATGACAGTAAGATGCTTGCATTTTATTTAAAGAATTACATAGATGCCTGTAGAGTTAGTATTGTCAGGAAAGATACGGAAGTTTGCTGGGTTCGGACAGAAGTTTGCATGCTTTCATTCCCTCTCGACTTTAACATGAGACGTTTCCCCAGGAGATACTCGTAACGATATAACAAAGATTTATATTTTGTGTCGACTCGAAAACAAAGCCACTATGTTATCTCTCTCTCTCACACACACACACACACACACACACACACACACACACACTCTATTCTAGTAAATTTGTTTATTTATCGTCTGTCATCCACTACAAACATCCGCCTGCGAACATTCCTAGTTTTATTCTGGTAATTATTAATATCGAACTAGAGTCTAGGGTAGTGTGCAATAATAATTTTTAAAAAAATCTATGTGGACAGACTTTTTGTTTTCCTTTAGACAGAATGACATGGGAAGTCCTACTTATAAGATCAGTCTCTAACTATCACTCCTATCGAACATTACGAAACTAAGGCAAAGAAGCATAACCTTGAGAGTAAACATGTGTTACGGTATATATGCAGTAATGTAGACAGAGAACAGTGTGATACCATACAAACAACATATCTCTTTTGCACTTTGAAAATATGTCGGACGCATTATCATTATTGATACTGTGACGTGAGCAACTCTCTAAACCCACTCCCGGCCACCCTCCCTCTCACTCACAGTTACCAGACATGTATGGTCTGGCTGTTGCTTCGTGACTCTTCGTCGACCACCAATGCTCCGAACAGTGGGTAATGCGGAACTTTCCCTGACTATACATATAGTACAAAACTTGGTATCAAAATATAGCAGATGTGTCTTTGCCCACTCCCCCGCATTGGTACCCGTACAAGAATAAATACCCTGAATAAAAATAAACTACAAAAATTTAAAAAAAAATATAATAATAATGCCTTGATGGATGAAGGGTGTAATTAAAAATACTATAATGTCCCGACCCAAATGAGTGCCACTCCGGACTTCTTTTTTTTTTTTTACCAAATTCCTAATAAAGGTTGCATTTAAATACCAAAATCTGGAAAAAAAAAATTCTATAAACAGATACCAGAGTAGATCTGTAACAACTTTAGAGCAGAATCCAGTTTTCAAACACTACCAACCCTAAACTCAGTTTATAATGCAATACAGGTAACCAACATCGAACTGCGAAAACTGTGCACCTTGAGACTTCCTGCAAAAATATTTCTGTGCAATTACTGAAATGGCATCCATTTCGATATATGCTGTTTTGCTTTAGGTAGTATTACTCATGAAGAAAATTTGTGCAATGATTCTAACAAAAACTGGCCGATGTTAACGGGTTTTGGAGAGCACTTCTATGGCGATTTATATTGCGTAATGCACTTTTACATTGTTTTCCATGTAACTCAGTTTTAATATCGACATAGTTTGCATTAGTACCACAAAAGAGGGGAGGAGTGTAATATGCAGAATCAATCGTAAAGGAAAAGGCGCTAAGATATCCACAAAAGATAACATAGGTTTGCAGTGTACACAATAAATAGCCAAGGACAAGGTGTTAAGCTATCTATGAAAAAGGACATAGGGATGTAATGTGCAACTTAATCGGAAAGGACAAGGTTTTAAGATATCCACAAATTCGATTACAATATGACCCTATCGAAAAGGTATTAAGCTACCCACAATGGACGACATAGAGGTGCAATGTGGATAATAAATCGGTAAGGACAATGTGTTAAGATATCCACAAAAGAGGACATAGAGTTGCAATGTGCAGAATGAATATCAAAGGAAAAGGTGTTAAGATATCCACAAATCCGATTAGAATATGACCTCAAGAGGATAGAGGGGTGTAATGTGCAGACTAAATAGCTAAGGATATCCATCAATCCGTTTAGAATATGACCCCAACACAGAAAATCTGCATCGAGAAAAACCTTCATTATCCATCAGATTCCTAGCATACAGAACGGTCATTGGTGGAGTACACAACACCGACACAGAAACACATCATCCAACCTCTATTCTTCTTTGACCTTGACTCCCCCCCCCCGCCAGCACTCACACTAGGAATATAATGCAGCCTGCCATAGCAAATGAGAAATAATTATAATGTACAGTGATAAGAAAAACTATCGTTACCCTTCAGA
The DNA here is from genome assembly GCF_032717465.1 of Coenobita brevimanus. Taxonomy (NCBI): domain Eukaryota; kingdom Metazoa; phylum Arthropoda; class Malacostraca; order Decapoda; family Coenobitidae; genus Coenobita; species Coenobita brevimanus. The sequence goes on from NC_137059.1 coordinate 13,463,040, forward strand.
GCTATGCGCTATGACACAATGACGAAGTGTTGTGGAATGACGGGACAGGAAAGTTTGTACCTCAAACCTGTCAATGTCGGAGATGTGAGACACAAATATTAGAATTTGTGCTAGAGGTAATAAAAGTTAATTAGATCGTTTGGCCTCTGTGCATAGAGACAATACGTTTTATTATCCGGCACCGAAGTCATTAAATAAAAACATAACCGAATGGTCTGAAGTCGGCAACACACATGCAGACGGGCAACGAGTATGTGCACCCATGCCAGACGTATGATAGTACTTCAGCCGATATAAGACAACTTAGTAAATTTCAGTATAATAATGATATATATTGCTTTCTACATATATTAAATGTTGAGTAGAAGGAAAATAATAATACATGTTCAGTCTCATTGCATTAATATTTTGTACACCCACCCCCTGCTTCGAAAACAGCCTCTAGACGTCTGAAGCATCCATCTGAAGAATTTAACCACCCATCTAAAGCAAACAAATGATCTCGTGCACCCCTGCTAGACTATCATTACCCCGCCTCGTCCCGACCGATTTTCCAGCACTGACTCCCCCCAATCCCGACCAATATTGGAAAGAAAAATTTGTTGGCTGAAACCTCCGCTTTTGGTGAGAAACATGGAAGATTCATAGAGAAATTGCTCACCTGAGGTTTAAAATACTCGACAGAGGTAGCAGTACCCCTTACCTTACTGGGTTCTCTATCAGGCTCGCTCTAAAGAAAACAAGTTCTGTGGGAGGGTAACTATTCCACACCACTCGTAAATGGTATTTATTTATTTATTTGGTACGAATTTATATGTAGTACAAGAGTATATTGGTTTTCACACAGTAATATAGGCAACATAAGCATTGTTTCATTCACCAAACACATCAGCATACCTGACCTTTTTTGGAGACATTACCTGATCAACATTTCTGACTGTTTCTTCCTCTAATGCCACGTAAATACATTGTCATTGATTGGGAAATCACTCTGGCCCTGAATTTTGTACCGTGGCACACTATGTCTTTACTGGCCAGGTCACTGGTGAGAGGTGAATTGCCGAGACAATGGCGTGCGGGGAGGGGAGGTCATGCGGTGTAAGGCATTGTCCCTGCCTGGCATCTTATAGAGGAAAGTATCCCGTGTATACGTACCAAAAATCACGCACGAAAATTGAAATTTGTGAAAATTAGGGACCATGCAATTGATGCGTGTATATATACATCGACGGGACTGAGTGACAAAACGTGTGGACGTATATTTACGTCAACGGGATGGGGCGGGTTAAACACACACACACACACACACACACACACACACACACACACACACAGTCGATGCATATAGATTTAATACCATTCAGAATAATTTATTTGTTGTATTCTATAGATAATCAGTGCTGAACAGTAGGAAAATAATAAACCTGCTGAGTTTCATTATTAATCCCCAGGCGGGGCGCTCAGGGTAACGCAAACACATCCTATATATTTCCCCGCCATATGGCTCATTCTTGCTCATTATTCCAACTCTTGTAATGGGATTGTGATATGGCAACACTGGATAGGGGAGGGATGAAAAGCAAGGACCCGCCCACATAGCCCAGCTAACGTTCGTTTAGCATCGAGCAGTCCTGGGGGTAACGATACTTTTTTTATGACTGTACACTTCACTGAACAAGTAATTATTATCAACATCATCATCGTCATCATCATCACCATCACTACATAGTAATCATCATCGTCATCATCACCATCATTACATTATCAACTTCATCATCATGATTATCATCATCATCATCAGCAGCAGGAAGAAACAATCTACTCTGAGTTTGTTCCATCCAGTCCCAGCAAAGCTGAGAATTCCATCTCTCCATATTGTCCTCGGCATGCCTCCTCCTCCCACTTTGTCTCTGGGTTACCACTGATACTCTGTCAAACTATCTCCTCTAAAGGAGTAACTTGCTCAAGGACACGGTCTGCTTTTTAAATGTGGTGAATATAATTATAATCCACTTTCATCTGTTCCCTTATCTAGAAACTTTATTATTACCCATCCATGTGACGGTGTAGTAGTGTGAGTGTGAATGAAGTGGTAGTGTGAGGTATGGAGGTGGTGTGATGTACGGT
>NC_137059.1:13470166-13477666 GCF_032717465.1 Coenobita brevimanus
GTGCAGAGAAGGAATGAAATGCCAAGAAAAGTGTCACTCCCACAGGTGAAGAACGCTGTGAAGCGGCTGAAAAATGGGAAAGTAGCTGGGTTTGATGAGGTGTATGCAGAGATGATTAAGTGCAGTGGAGAGAGCGGAATGAAGTACTTGTTGGAGATGTGTGCCAGCAGCGTGGAAAAAGCCCGTGACTGTACCCCTGTACAAAAATGAAAGTGAGCGAAGTGAGTACAAGAATTATCGTGGCATAAGTTCATTGAGTGTTGTAGGGACTGTATATGGAAGAATTGTTATAGAGAAAGTAAGAAGTCCTAGTGAGCGATGAACAGGATGGCTTTAGGAGTGGCAGAGGATGTGTGGATCAAATATTTGCAGATAGTCAGAGAGTGAAAAGGCTTAAGAGAAGGACCATAAGATGTTTAGGGCAATTATGGATCTGGAAAAAAAACATACAACAAAGTAGACTGAGAAGGTGTGTGGAAGCTTTTGCGCATGTACGGTGTAGATTGTAAGCTGTTAGTTGCCGTCAAGAGTTTTTATGATGGCGTGAGTCATGTGTAAGGGTAAATGGGCATCTACAGTAAGTGATTGATTCACGATCAATGTGGGAGTGCGACAAGGTTGTGTGATGCCTCCATGGTTGTTCAAAATATATATGGATGGGGTGATGAGAGAAGTAAAAACACAAGTAATGGAGAAAGGGATGGCATTAGTAATGAATGGTGATGGATGGAATATCTCAAATTTACTGTATGCTGATGATGCAGTGCTACTTGCAAATACCGAACAAGAACCTGGTAGACTAGTGCAGAGTTTTGCTTATGTCTGTAAGCGTCGTGCCTTGAGAGTAAATGTAGAAAAGAGTAAAGTGATGATAATCGAGAGAGAACGTGACTCCCAGTGTGATGTGACAGTGAATGGAGAGAGACGGAATTGATGAGAGAGTTCAAATATCTGTGTACAGTGATAGAAAAGAGAGGAAAAAGTACAAAAGTAGTGGAAACCAGAGTGACACAAGGAAAGAAAGTAGCTGATGCTATGAAGGCCTTGATAAGATACAGAGGCTTGAGTGTTGCAGGTGCGCGAGGCTTACATAAAGGAGTGTTGCTGCCAACTTTAACATTTGGTTGTGAGACTATGTTGTGGCATGAAAATGAGAAGTCAAGAGTGAGAGCAGTGTAGATGGGATTGCTGAGGAATGTATGTAGAGTACGGAGAGTAGATAGGATACGAAATAATGTGATTCGCGAAAGATGCGGAGTGAGGAAGTCTATGGACACCAGAATTGAAAAGGGTGTACTGAGATGGTATGGTCATGTGGAGCGAATGGATAACAATAGAGTGGTGGCAAATGTATAGTGTATCTGAGTGACTTTGAAGGAGGGAGGAGGGAAGGTAGGTCAAGGAGAAGGTGGAGAGATATGGTGGATGAGTTTGTGAGGAAGAGAGGTATGGAAGTCAGTGTGGCTAGGGGACTGACAAGAGAACGAGCTGGCTAGATGAATGTTGTGAGAAGAAGTGCATGATCAGGGATATGGCACCCTTTTTTAATGTGACACCCTTCGGACTGACTTTATCATACGTTTATGTGAAACTACAGAATGTGGTGCAAGTTTTTGGCATATCAGATAGAGCCAGGATTCCGGAGTGAATGGAAGCGTGGCCCATTGGACTGGGCAAACTTAGGCTGTCTGGACGTTGCTACTCCTCACCCTGCCCTAGGGTGGGAAAGAAGATCCGGATGATAATGATGTTGATGACAAGTGAGGTCATTTTTGTTGCCCTAGATCAGTGATTCCCAACCTTTTTCAACTCGTTACTCAAATTAACTTGGTACATCATTCACAAAACGGTGTCAGTATTCATATTCATTGCACAGATTTGAACCTTATATATTTTTTTATAGTCTCTTTATAGTCTTTGATAGTTATTGTGTTCTTGATGATAAAGGTGTGTAACCTTAATCATCAAGAACACGATAACTATCAGTCAGTGGGACTGCTGGAGCTGCATCTTAACAAAAATTTGGGGAATTCTAGGCTTCGTGGTTGAGAGTGCCAGTTTGGCATCATTTGCCACATCCAGACGAGTCCTCTTCTTTGTTTTATCCCCATTACAGAATCCCTTCCCGCAAAAGGTACACTCGTGATCACTAATCTCTGACCAGAGAGTTAGCCAAAGTTGTGGCCATGCGTAGGCTACAGTCAGACACACTCCACCGCCGTTTCAGAAAGGTTTAGTGCTTCAATGAACAATTTTCTAAGCATCACTGAAGCACTTTTGTTTCACATATTATATTACTTTCTCAAGTATTATATGCATGGTAAGAATTACACAAATTCGGTCATAGCTGTTATTTTTAGTCTATAATTAGTGCGTGATATTTGAATTTCATACACTGTTTTATTAATCTGTTTATTATTTCACTGACCTATTTCTTGAGGCGAGCCTTTAACCGAACTGTTGGTAGGTGACAGCAGTGAAATATCCACGAATGCCACAGCAGTCGGCATTCACGCGACATATTCTTAGAATGCTTTATAATACTAATATCATTGACAACTTTTCTATCACTACTACTTTGAACTGAATATTTTTCTCCAGTGATAACAGGCCCCGCTGCCCATAGATATAAATAAGCCTAAATGTCACATGACACTACTTTCGATGCGTCTCCGCGGCCGCCATCTTGGAACGGTCGAGGCAGACGATGTCGTGTTCCTGATGATGATCAAAGCTGACCACTATTTACCTAGAAATGCGACAGCACTATGCTGCTTTTGGTGTAGAAAGCGTCGGAATATATCTATGGTGACACCGATAGCCTGAACGGCTCAACTGTCTGGTTATGCAAACGTTCCTCAGCTGCTTCTCTATCCTCCGAAAGGAGATTGGTGGGTTGCAGAAGGGAAATTTAAGCCTGCAGTCCACCAAGTTCACGATTCAGCTGAACCAGGAACCACAACCACTACCACCACAACAACCACCACCATAACAGCCACCACCACAGCCACCACCACAACCACCACCACCACCACAACAACAACAACCACTACAACAGCACCACATCCACCACCACAACCACCACCACCACCATAACAGCAACAACATCCACATCCACCACCATAACAACAATCACCACCACCACAACAACAACCACCATCACAAAGACAACCACCACCATCACAACAACAACCACCATCACAACAACAACCACCACCATCACCACAATCACCAGCACATCAACCACAACCATCACAACAATAACCACCACCACAACCACAACCACAAAAACCACCACCACCACAACAACAACCACAAAAACCACCACCACCACAACAACAACCACAAAAACCACCACCACCACAACAACAACCATCACCACAACAACCATCACCACAACAACCATCACCACAACAACAACAACCTCAACAACAATCACCACCACCACCACCATCACAACAACCATAACAATATCAACCACCACCACAACAATAACCACCACCACAACAATAACCACCACCACAACAATAACCACCACCACAACAATAACCACCACCACAACAATAACTACCACCACAACAATAACCACCACAACAATAACCACCACAACAACAACAGCCACAAAAACAACCACCACCATCACAACAACCACCATCACTACAGCACCCACCACCACAACAACCATCACAACAACAACAACAATAACCACCACAGCAACAACCACAACAACAATCACCACAACAATAACCACCACCACAACAACAACCATCATCACAAGAACCACCATCACAACAACAACCATCACAACAACCAGCACCATAATAACAACCACAACAACAACAACAACAATCACCACAACAATAACCACCACCATAACAACAACAACAGCAACAACCAACACAACCACAACCACCACCACAACGGCAACAACGACAACAACACCCACAACCACTCAACCACCACCACCACCACCACCAATGCAACAACCACCACCACCATAACAACAACAACAACAACAACACAGCCACAACCACCACCACCACAACAGCAATAACAACAACAACCATAACAAACATCACCACAACAACCACAACCACCACTACAACCAACACCACAGCCACCACCACAACGACAACAACAGCAGCAACAACTATAACCACAACAACAATGACCACCACAACAACCACCACCACAACAACTACAACATCCACCGCAACCACCACCACAACAGCAACAACAACCACAATCATCACCACAACAGCCACCATTATAACCACCATCACAACAACCACCACCACCACAACAACCACCACTAACGCAAGAACAAGCACAATTAACACCACCACCACCACCTCCTCCACCACCACCAACACAGTAACCACCACCACCACACCAACAACAAAAACCACCATCACCACCAACACAACAACAACAACAAAAACCACTATCGCCACCACCACCACCACCACAGCAACAACCACCACTACCACAACAATAACCACCATCACCACCACCACAACAATAACCACCATCACCACCTCCACCACAACAACATTCATTTTCATAGTTTGAATTCGCTCTAAAAAAAAAGCCCCACTATTACATGCTTGACCGCTCCAACATGGCGGCCGCACAGACGTATAGCCGCTGTACTGAAGAATGGACTATGCGGCATCTAGTCTTATTTATATCTATGCCGTTGCCATCGAGTGGGAATGGTTGCCCTAGTCCTACGCGACGTCTTAGCTGCATGCCCCCTCTGGTCAAAATGTGTGCCAGTTAATGCCGCTAATTCATAAATAATTATTACGGTATATATGATGCCAAGACCCACATACAGTGGCACATGTTTTTTTACTTCTTGGAGACTGCTAAATTGCAGACTGATTTAAGAAATGCCGACCCCTGTCAATAAACACAGATTATTATATTATGGAGGAGAAACCATAAGAATATGGTAATATCAATGATATGAGGAGTAGTACTCCTCAGATCACCTGGTTACAGTACTTTGCCCCTCCCACTAGTGCGGAGGCTGTGTTCGAATGCGTGGCTCGTGTGTGGCCATAACACTGCCGGCCACGCGTTCCTGGTCAGAGATTAGTAATCATGAGTGTACGTCGTTGAGGACGTTCCAACAATATCAACGCTCACTTGGCCAAATTTCGACAGTCAGGTAGTTGTGAATTCCAAAAGGAATCTGAACCTTGGTCTTGGAATTTGATTTTTAAGGCTTCGTTGGCTCGCATAGTGATCTTTTCCTCCTTGTCAGGTAAATCGTCGTCATGACTGTTCTCATCCGATACAGTGAAGGGGTGAATGATCCACTGAAGACTACTGGTTTCTCGGTCACTCTCCGGAAAGTAGTGATTCAGGCTTGTCTCGAATCCCTTCAAATGGTCACTGATCTCTCCCTTCATGGTCTGGAGAAGTACTCCATCATCATGATTATTCTCCTCAGTAAACTGGTTTAGGGTCGGGAACTGGGAAATCACTCCTTTATCCACGAGGCCCGTCCAGAGTCTCAGTTTCCCCAGAAATATAGTTACAACGTGACGAGCTTATTTCGGCACTGGAGTTGCAGATTCCCACTGTTCAGCTCCACAGATATATCACCCAAGTAACACATTCGGGCAAGCCACTCCTTATAGGCGAAATTTGCTGCTAAAAGAGATGCTTTTTGTTCTACAAATTCCTAAATAGCCTTCCGGAGCTCGATGACCTAATTACAATCTTGCTTCGTGACAACCACCGAATGTCTGTGTGATAGAGCAGAACCTGATACTGCTCTCCCATTCCCTTGCACAGCTCCTTGAACACGCGGGAGTTCACATCCCTCGACTTAACGAAGTTGACGACATTCAACACTCCATCAGACACTGACTTCAGACTAGCCGGCAGGCTTTCGATCCAAACGAGTACCGACGGACGATGCAATGATCCACGGTTTTTTTTGGAGTCACAGCTTGTATGAGGCCCCGTAATCCGAGGTGACCACCCTACATCGCCGGTGTCAAGTCGAAAGAGACCTGGAATGGAAAGAAAATATAGGGTAATTCTTTCATAGTTATCCTCCAAATCGTATGGTTTTAGTTTTGGTAGGAATCGTAAAATATTTCTTATATGAATCATAAAAAAATACTAACTACAGCTACATCTTTGTTCTGTACTTAAAAAATTGTATATAAATAGCTTATCGTATGTATACGTCTTTTAACCGGTTGAACACAGTTCCAATCCAGTCCATTTTTGACAAAGAAACCTTTGATGATATTGAAGACATTCTCTCCCTTCGTGGTCCCCAGCAGATTCTCGCACAAAAAAAGATTTCTTCTTTGATCTGGTTCTGGTGGATGTAGTGGACGAACCCAAGGAAAACAGCACAACTGGCGGCATCTCACGAATCGTCGAATTGCAATGAGAATTTGCCATATGAGCTTATATTGATTTTCGTAACAAGTCGGAACTTCACATCTGACCCTATGTGTCGGTGGACCGTGTTGTCTGAAACGGATATGGCACGGCCTCAAATTCAAATTCATATTTAATCTACCTTTTATTGTTATAATAAGAAGTAATTATATACATACATTTTCAACTATAACCTTAAGTTATGACAATGACGACGTGATACCAAAGGTACAGTCACGCGTACTAATTTCTGCTCAGGGGTTACCCCTTCCTTCCCCCCTCTACCCTGGACAGAGGGAAGGGGGGAATCGCGAACAAGTCTACCCCGCCTTCTGCCCCCAACTCCCCCACCCTCCACCTCCAGCTGCCAGTTACTGATTAGACGCAGATTTTCTCATGTCCTGTAAACATGACTAAACTGTTGCCGCACACGCTTTCAACGGCCAAGATTTGGACTATATTTTTAGAATAAATTATTACCGTATTGAACTGCATTCTCAAATTGGAAATATTCACCATCATTGTAATCCAGTGTCGTCAGCTGCACAATTCTGGGTTCCAGTGCTTACCTCTTCACTTCCTCCAGCTGTCTCTCTCTCTCTCTCTCTCTCTCTCTCTCTCTCTCTCTCTGAATTTACTTTTCCCACTCACTCTTTTTAAATTTATATAACTTTCTCTTTGCTTCTCTCCCCCTCTCCCCTTTCTCTCTCGTTCTTTGTCTTAAGTCTTCCCCTCCTCTCACCCCTCCCCTCCCCCCACCTTAGGCCTGATCAGCAGTCAGTTATACCGTCACCGCTCCTTCGTATATCGTGTGCAGGCAACATTTATCACACACAGGTCAGATGTATGGAAAGCTATTTTTTTTTCTTATATATAATTGTATTTCTCATTATGTGCCAAGTTCAAATAGAGAACACCAGACCAATATTCGTAATTTTTATTAGAGTGACCGTTCCACTTCACATAGCTGGGTAGCTGGGCTTATAAACTGCACACACACACACACACACACACACACACACACACACACACACACACACACACACCCGACTTAAATTTTGCACTGACAGCGTGGCGACTACAAATATA
>NC_137059.1:13480166-13502666 GCF_032717465.1 Coenobita brevimanus
AGAGTGAGTGGGAAAAGTAAATTCAGAGAGAGAGAGAGAGAGAGAGAGAGAGAGAGACAGCTGGGGGAAGTGAAGAGGTAAGCACTGGAACCCAGAATTGTGCAGCGGACGACACTGGATTACAATGATGGTGAATATTTCCAATTTGAGAATGCAGTTCAATACGGTAATAATTTATTCTAAAAATATAGTCCAAATCTTGGCCGTTGAAAGCGTGTGCGGCAACAGTTTAGTCATGTTTACAGGACATGAGAAAATCTGCGTCTAATCAGTAACTGGCAGCTGGAGGTGGAGGGTGGGGGAGTTGGGGGCAGAAGGCGGGGTAGACTTGTTCGCGATTCCCCCCTTCCCTCTGTCCAGGGTAGAGGGGGGAAGGAAGGGGTAACCCCTGAGCAGAAATTAGTACGCGTGACTGTACATGTTTCCTTGTGTAATATTCACATATGTTCTAATACGCAGAGTAATACAGTAGTGAAAGGTGCATTGATGCAAAAATAATAATAATAATAATAATAACAATAATATCAATAATAATAACAATAATAATAATGATAATAATAATGATAATAATAATAATAATAATAATAATAATAATAATAATAATGATAATAATAATAATAATAATGATAATAATAATAATAATAATAATAATAATAATAATAATAATGATAATAATAATAATAAAAGTACGTAATAACAGTAATGTTACGTCCCTGTCTCCCACTGCCCCAGGCTCCAACAGCAGTAGCACAGTGAGTTGCCCTTCCTATGGTCAGCTTTTCTGTGTGCAACAACAAGATCGGCTCTGGCGTGGTAAATAAACAATGGCTAATCAAGTTCTCGGTTTTTTTTCGCCAAATAATTACATTTAACGCTTGCCAATTTCGCTTCACTGTTTTCACAAGTACCGGAGCTACACAATCTTCACTAGGCTGCAGGGACACTGAACTGCACTGAAACTAAAAACTGAAATGAAAATGACTCTCGTTCCACGTCCTTATATAGTCTTGCATTACACTCGAAGCTTCTAGTTTACTCTAGCACCTATAGTTACCAAATCAGAGACCTCCAGTATATGCCAGAGTTTTCTTACATTACATAACTAAATCCTTTAACATACAAACTGAAATAAAATTACATAATTTACCAAACACCAAAATAAAGAATTATAAAGAAAAAGAGAATGAAAATTAATGTAAAACTTTACAATATAACTCCATTCATAATATCAGGCTAAGTGGCAGCATTGACACGTAACAGAAACTGCAAGAACCACCGGGAAACCTCCATAAAACTTTTCAGGATAACTCCACTCACAATATTAGGCTACGTGGCAACTCTGACACGTAACAGAAACTGCGAGAACCACCGGGAAACCTCAGGTACTATATCTTATTAGCAAATCACGCTTCTCAACACTACCCCCTCCCTAGTCCTTTTGTCGTCCCGACAAAACTACACAGTACTTAATCCTGATGAAACATTTAATTTTACAAAAAATAATCCTTCATCTTATCAGGCCTTCTCTTATGCCGCATCCGACGACGTCCCTGCTCTTCCACACAGTCCATTCCACCTGCAAGGTTTTGGTCCTCTTTCTGGTTCATTTCTTCCCTACGGAAACTGTCACCATCCTCTTGTACAGTACTTCAGCTCCGTGGTTTTCTTCAACATCCTCAGCTGGCGGTGAGCACGATTCCTTGGAGACGTCCCAGCTGTACTGTCCTGGCCCATGGTACTGCCACAGGCAATGCACATGTACAGACGTCGGAATAAGTTCGTTTCCTTTTCCGTGTTTGTAACACTGCTTGATGGAGAGGTATTCCCTCCTCCTCCCTTCCTCATAGTCCCACACTCCCACCCGACCCCCCAACTTTTCCACCCCGACCCCATAACCCCACCCGGAACCTTCCACACTCTCGCTTACAGCCAGCTAGGGGTTTCAGTACTTCAAGTGTTATGAGTCCATATTATAATTACAATTCATAATAGATAGATAGATAAATAGATAGATAGACAGCTCCATGCAAGCCTAGGAAAGGGAAATGATCTTGCAAGTTAACTGAGGAAATGTTGACCATTACACAGGAAGTAGCAAAGTCAGGAGATGATGTAGGTAGTGTGTCAGCGAGATAGCAGGTGAACAAAGCCTAGTGACATACACACATACTCACACATAGGTTTCTAGAACTTTCCAACCACAATGTAACACACGTGACACGACCCCTGTTTCACCAGAATTTAGGAAGCAGAGCTCAGAAGGAGACAGGCCATAGAACCGGCAGGTAGTAGGGAGAACGAGCCTAGCAACATGGGCGAGAGGGAGGAGAGAGAGAGAGAGAGAGAGAGAGAGAGAGAGAGAGAGAGAGTTAGCTCGCAGGTTTCTGCTTATACTGTACTTCACTCGTGTGTGAGAGACTTTGTTAATATTTCCAAGACAAATAAAAATAGTCCCATACTAATCTTTACCTCTCCTGTCATTGCATGACAAAAGGGAATCAAGATTACTTAAAAATCTACTCACTTATAACAACTGCTCGTCCACAAGTCTAATATATATATGTAACTAAACCACAAAACTCCACTACAAGTTGCTACAAAGTTATTGTGAGATATGGTTGGCAGCGAAAGTACGGACCTCGTCTTCTAATCAACAGTGAATTTCTACAAAAGCAGGCGAGACTCTACAAGATTAGCTTCAGTTCTACAATGAATTCCTACAATATACATGCCCACGAGTGTACAATTGATTCTGCATTATCAAGAGTGAAAACAAAAAAATACCTCTCACAACCAACAACTCACAACCAACTCCTGACAGTATTCTCTCCAACCCCCCCTCCGTCTCCACGATCATCACGCTGATTTAGAAGTGATCACACGACGTCTTGCCAGTAGTTTAACAAAATACTGATACAAACAATCTTGCAATTTCTACGACGAACCAACGAACTACAACCATCTACAATCAACTACAAGTAACAACTCTATGAGTATTCTGTATAATCTTCTACACACTCCTACAATTAGCGGCAGTCTTCATCCCACAACGAGTAAATCACAAGAGAAAAGGACCGAGAAAACATCGAGAAAGAAAAACAAAACAAACAAACGAAGAGTGAGACACGACTCACATCTCACAACCACCAGACCTCACCCTCCTCTCTCTGCTACATCCACCCAACCTCCACTGCTGACGCAGGAGTCGAGAGGTCAAGACGACGAAGCAAATACCAAGCCCATATTCACAACTCATCTTACTCATCTTCACTCAAGTTATTCATCGCTACTCGTTTACTCACCACAGCTACCAGTGTGGGAAGTCGACGTCACCATACGTGTGCTGAGACGACGACAAGCCGTGTGTCTGACACCCCACAACACGCCAATCAACCCGTGAAGAACAACGCTATCACCACGTGCAACACCACTCACACCATTTCCACCACGGTAAAAATTAGTGAGTTACTTCATTTATACAATACACAGTGAGAGACAAAAAACCTGCACAAACAAATAAAACGTGCTGTATAGTTACAACTTACGTACACATACTTACTTCAATTATCTGCATAAGTCAAACACTAAATAATCACCAACAATAAATATTCTACACTGTATATATTCATTCATTTATTATAGCATTTATTTACTACCAACGAGTGTTACCATTTATACCTACATAAAATACGTGTTTCATACATACAGCTATACATTATTACACCTACAAAGTGATAAAGAAAATATACCATCACAGTTACTCAGTGAGCGATTAAAAGAACTGTATTAAACATTTATTAATTAAAGCTATCTTGTGGAAACAGATAAATTAAGTTACAAGGAAAACCAGAAAAAAAAATGGCCAACACAAATGACGTTAGCAAGAATGAACATCTTCAACACAATCGTGAAGACAATGATTTCCACACAGTGCTCACACATATATTGCCCACGATAGGTACAAGTGAACAACAAGTCAGTGTATATAGTTAATACTGTATATAGTGTATATATATTTTTTATATAAAATAACAAAATGTGGGACTATATAATATCATTTTCAGTAATATCTGTGCAATATAAACTAAACCTTAAAAAAGGGTCACAAGGGAATTAGCCAGCAATTATGCAACCTCGAGCAACACCGAAAAAACGTAGACAAACGAAGAAAAACAAACTATAGAAAATCAATACATACAAAAAAAAAAAGAAAGAAAAACAAATAGAGTAAGATAACATGCCAAACAAACAAATGAAAATAAGTGTAAGTGTTACTACAAATGCCAAAATACCACATAAACTACAAACAATAAAGCAATTTGTTGTCTCCACAAGCTAGTGGCATGGCACATCATGTCATCGACCGCAGCATGACCGGATTCAATGTCAGGACTGCAATTACTACAATTATGTAACTACAAACGATATGTAACAATTATGTAACGACAAACGATTGCATTATGTTACACCTTCTACAATTATGTAACTACAAACAATATGTAACAATTATGTAACAGTTGCATTAAAAGATGTAACTTTTATGTAACTTTAACTACAATTATGTAACTACAAACAATATGTAACAATTATGTAACAGTTGCATTAACAAGATGTAACTTTTATGTAACTTTAACTACAATTATAAGGCCAACACAGTTATGTAACAGTTGCATTAACAAAATGTAACTACAATTATAAGGCCAACACAATTATGCATTACCACAATATTATGTAACAATTCATAAAATGGTACAATTATGTATTACTACAATGTTACTACAATGTAACAATTACAATATAATTATGTAACAATTCACAATGTTACAGTTATGTATTACCACAATGTTACTACAATATTATAAGTCATACAGTTATACCACAATTCTGTACTACCAGTATCATCATACAAGTTAGGTGAAATATTAGACATTACTAAAGGGATAACTCAATATGTAATGTAATAACCTAGCAGTATTACCATTGCATAATTATATGCGTATGTCTGTTATACATACACATCTTACAAAATGTCAGACAACAACCATTGCATTTATTCAAATATGTATACAACTTGTTTAAAATGTATTATTACTAGATCATTGCAATTTACTATGAATATTGTATGTGTATAATATTAAAATCAATATTATGTACTAATAGATTAGCATATGTCAATGATGATTGCTGTCGGAGGACCTTCAGCGGCGCGGCCGAGCAATGTTATGAGTCCATATTATAATTACAATTCATAATAGATATATAGATAAATAGATAGATAGACAGCTCCATGCAAGCCTGGGAAAGGGAAATGATCTTGCAAGTTAACTGAGGAAATGTTGACCATTACACAGGAAGTAGCAAAGTCAGGAGATGATGTAGGTAGTGTGTCAGCGAGATAGCAGGTGAACAAAGCCTAGTGACATACACACATACTCACACATAGGTTTCTAGAACTTTCCAACCACAGTGTAACACGTGACACGACCTCTGTTTCACCAGAATTTAGGAAGCAGAGCTCAGAAGGAGACAGGCCATAGAACAGGCAGGTAGTAGGGAGAAGGGCTTAGCAACATGGAAGAGAGAGAGAGAGAGAGAGAGAGAGAGAGAGAGAGAGAGAGAGAGAGAGCGAGACAGGAGGTAGCAGGCAGGACTCTACTTATACTTCACTCGTGTGTGAGACTTTGTTAATATTTCCAAGACAAATAAAAATAGTCCCATACTAATCTTTACCTCTCCTGTCATTGCATGACAAAAGGGAACGACGATTATCTACTTACAAACTACACACTTATAACAACCGCTCGTCCACAAGTCTAATATATATATAACCAATCTACAAAACCTCACTACAAGTTATTCTGAGACAAGCACCTCTCTAATTACGTGTAGTCAGAACAACTAATAAAGGAATAGTACAGTATATTTCATAAACCAAGTTAGGAAAAGGTTTACTATGCTGTGTGTGTGTGTGTGAGAGAGAGAGAGAGAGAGAGAGAGAGAGAGAGAGAGAGAGAGAGAGAGAGAGAGAGAGAGAGAGAGAGAGAGAGAAAATAAATCTGCTGTGATTAAATGTTGCTGTAGTAGACACCTCTTTTACACACACACACACACACACACACACACACACACACACACACACAGAATAAATCTGTTGTGATTAAATGTTGCGGTAATAGACACCACTTTTACACACACACACACACACACACACACACACACACACACACACACACACACACACACACACACACACACACACACACACACACACACAGAATAAATCTGCTGTAATTAAATGTTGCGATAGTAGACACCTCTTTTACACACACACACACACACACACACACAGGAGTTAAAAGAAAAAGTTAGAATCTTAATGACTATGCAGCCCATATCGTGGAGATACGTTTTGTTTGCCTGTTAATGCATATCTAGTTCACATTTATTCTAGTGATTGATGCTGCCGATGAATCCTTTAAACTTCTCTACTGTAATGTTAACAATGTCCACGTTGAGTCAGTCCCATGTGGAGCAGATCTTGCACGTGGAAATGTTTTCATATAATTCTGCTGGTAAATTTTCTCATTTACAGCTTCCAACCATGGTTGTGTGCCGAGTCCGTGTTAAGGGTAAGCAACTTTCTATGTAATGATTGTGAAACTCATTCAGATTTTAAACACTTTAATGAGCTGACCTCGTAGTCTACGAGTTTCTACTAAAAAAGTCCCACAGCCCTCAGGCGAACCTGATACCTTAGTCTCCAGAACTCTTTTTAAGTTGACGTATGTTTTTTTCAAGCGATCAAAATTCCACACCAAG
Organism: Coenobita brevimanus; assembly: GCF_032717465.1. NCBI lineage: Eukaryota > Metazoa > Arthropoda > Malacostraca > Decapoda > Coenobitidae > Coenobita > Coenobita brevimanus. The sequence continues at coordinate 13,486,986 of NC_137059.1, forward strand.
TCAGGAAGTGGCCGTATTAAGGAGATATAGACTGTGAGAACAATCTCGTTATTCCTAGAGAGAGAGAGAGAGAGAGAGAGAGAGAGAGAGAGAGAGAGAGAGACTTGGAATAGTGAGAACAGTCAGGAGAATTACTGATTAAAAAAAAAAAAAAGTGGGTGAGAGGAGAAACTGAAGCAGAGAAGAGGAAAACACGCCGGTGAAAAAATGGAACAGTGTTATAGAAGTGACACGGGGACGGATGCACACACACACACACACACACACACACACACACACACACACACACACACACTTTCTGAATATTTGTCGACCAATCTGTCTGTGCCTGTTTATGTACTGCCCCTCCCCCCCCCTTTCTCTCTGGATACTTTGACTCATACCCAGTTTCCTTTTCCCTCCTTCCCCTTTCTTTATAGCTATCTGCTCAGACCCTACCTTCCTCCCTCTCTCTTTCCTTTCCTTCGTCTGTCTCCCCCTCTGTCACTCTCTCCATACCTCACTCTTGTTTCTCCCTCCCTGTGTCACAACTTTGTCTTACTTTTTTTCATGTTTTTTCATGTCACATGTGACCTTTTTTCCTCCAGTACTCTCTTCATGTTTCTTTACTTGTACTAAATCCATTTCCTTCACTGCTTTCTATACCCAGCAATAACTGCATGCTCTTTTTCTCTCTCCTCTCTCCGTCTCTCCCTGTCACCCTAAATCTCTTCTTTCATTCCGCTCTTCCCACTGTCTTTCCTTCCCTTCCTCTCTCCCTCTTCCTCCCCTTGTCTTCCCTTCTTACCATCCCCCTTCTCTTCTTACCATCCCCCTCCTCTTTCTTTGCCTGAAAATTAACCTATTTTGTTCCCACCCTTAATCTCTACTTTCTCTCCGCAAATTTCTCTAGTTTTTCTGTTTCTCTCCCTCCCTTTTTACTTGAATGTCATTCGTTCTATTCAGCCTCAATGCTTTCGTCTCATCCTGTTTAGTTCTTTCCCTGCGTCCTTGCCAGAATATAACACTTCCTTCCTCCTCCCTGTTACCTTGCCTCCTTTTCTAATTTTTCCCATTATCATTGTCAGTATTCCGTTCCGTAGCTGTCTTTCTCACTTTCTCCTTTTATTATCCCTATGTTTGCTCCATTCCCATTTCCTCTCAGCTGTCTCCCTTTTTGTTTCTACTTCCCTGTCTCCCGGCCTTTCTATTCACATCTCCCTTTTCTCTTTTCTTTTCACACTGCTTGTATCTCATTTCACCTCTCACTGTCTCTTCTTCTTACTCTCTGTCTCTTTTCTTAACTCTCGTTCTTCTCTTCTTGCCTCTCCCTTTTTTATTTTCTCCGTAACTGCCCTCTCATTTATCATTTTTCCACTTGCTCTCCCTCTCCGCCTGTTGCTCCCTGTCTTTTAACTCTCTCTCTCTCTCTCTCTCTCTCTCTCTCTCTCTCTCTCTCTCTCACACACACACACACACACACACACACACACACAGTGTAGTAAACCTTTTCCTAACTTGGTTTATGATATATACTGTACTATTCCTTTATTAGTTGTTCGGACTACATGTAATTTAGATGGTGCTTGAATTACTGAAACTCCTACCCGGCTGTGAGCGAGAGTATGGAGGGTACCGGGTGGGGTTATAAGGTCGGAGAGAATAGTAGGGGGGTTGGGTGGGAGTGTGGGGCTATTAGAAGGGGAGGAGGAGGGGATACCTCTCCATCGAGCAGCGTTACAAACACTTTAGTTCACGGAAAAGGTAACGAACTTATTCCGACGTCCGTACAGTCGTGGTCATAAATAATCACCTATCCTCTGGTACCCTGTGCCCCAGGCTGGCTCCTTTATGCGTGGCAAGTCTCAGCAGAGTAAGAGGGACTGAGAGGGAGGGGCCAGAGAAAGAGGGAAAGGTGGGTGGGGGGACGAGTGATGGTGCGGAGGTGTAGTGAGGAAGGGGAGGGGGATTGCAATGCGAAGTGGTAGTCACATTATTTGTCTATTATCTGTTATTCAGGGCATGATATAAAGGAGTTAATATTCGGTAGATAATGTTGCATTACACCTTGTATAGCGTCGTCAGATAAAAAGCTTTAGAGTGGCAATATCAAGGGCTGGCTCGTGAGAGAAATATATTGACGTGACAGATCAAGCATAGGTGCGGAGCCAGATATTAGTGTTTATCCGTCTATTTTGACTTCGAGAGAGGAAGGGAATCTGGTTGGCTTAGATTTCCGTAATGTTTGTAAAAGAAACGTCCTGTACCCTTACATGTAATGAATTTCTGGAACTAAATAGCATATGCAACCTTTGATATGGCTGTGTCTACAGGAAATATGATCATCTTCTCGGTATATACTCCCTCTATACAGTCAATATCATGTCAGCTATTTTATGGCATCTCTATATGAAAAGGCCGTCGAAAATAATTGTGTATAAAAGGTAAATAACTTTGATGTCTGTGCACATGGATAGCTATAATAACTATATCTCTCATAATCTCTTAGAAGGAAAATGAAACAAAATCCTACCAAAACTCCCCAAATATACCTGTGTCAATGTTTACTGCCATTAGTCAAGCCAAAGCAACCAGGAAAGCCTTTGTAATTAGTCCAGTGGCGTCCTGCCTCACCTCTTGCTGTTTTCGCGGCACCAAGGAAACAGTGCTGTTAATGGTTTGCTTGTTTCGTCTGAACAGCTCCCATTCGTCCTTCGTGTGCTGGAGGAGGCAGGTCCGTGTCCTCCCTTTCTCTGGTTCCCACGCATTGACAACTGCGGCCCACAGTCTCGATGGCTCAGCACAAATGTTGATGTATCACGTCAGTATATTTCTCTCAGCCTGCCCTTGACATCGCCTCCTATCGAAAGCTTGTGATCTGAAGGCGCTATACCAGGCGTAATGCAACGTTATCTACCGAATATTAACTCCTTTACGTCATGCCCTGAATGAAAGAAAATAGACAAACAATGTGACCACCACATCACATTTCATTCTCCCTCCTTTACTTCCAATTCATCCCCTCCCTCACCCCACCCCCGAACCATCGTTCGTCCCCCCAACCACCTTCCCTTCTCTCTCTGGTCCCTTCCTCTCAGCCCCTCTTACTTCAGTGTGACTTGCCGCGCATAAATGTGCCAACCTGAGGCAACGGATAGCGGAGGATAGATGATTATTTATGACCACGACTGTACAGTCAGGGAAAGTTCCGCATTACCCACTGTTCGGAGCATTGGTGGTAGACGAACAGTCACGAAGCAGCAGCCAGACCCCCAGGTCTGGTAACTGTGAGTAGGAGGGAGGGTCGCCGGGGGTGGGAGGGTTTGGAGAGTTGCTCACGTCACAGTATCAATAACCAATGATAATACGTCCGACGTATTCTCAAAGTGCAAAAGCGTGTGCTGTTTGTATGGTATCACCCTGTTCTCTGAGTCTGTCTACATTACTGCATATATAATACATGTTTACTGTCAAAGAAATGCTTCTTTGCCGTCTTTTTGTAATGTTTGATAGGAATGATAGTTAGAGAGACTGATCTTATAATAAGGACTTCCCATGTCATTCTGTCTAAAGGAAAACGAAGAGTCTGTTAGTCGCTCATTTATATAATTCTTTTTTGTTATTATTATTATTACACACTACCCTAGACTCTACGTTTGAGATGAATAATTACTAGAATAACACTGGGAATGTTTGCAGGCTGAAGTTTATAGTGGGATGACAGGATAAATAATAAAGTCAATCTATAAGAATTAACACACACACACAGATAGATAGATAGATAGATAGATAGATAGATAGATAGATAGAGAGAGAGAGAGAGAGAGAGAGAGAGAGAGAGAGAGAGAAAGAGAGAGAGAGACAGACAGACAGACAGAGACAGAGACAGACAGACAGACATATATAGATATAGATATAATGGCTTTGTTTTTGAGTGAACAAAATATAAATATCTTATATCGTTACGAATATCTCCTTGGGAAATGTCTCATGGAAGTCGAGAGGGAATGAAAGCACTCAAACCTCTGTTCGAACACAGCAAACTTCCATATCTTTCCTGACAGCACTAACTCTCCAGACATCTACATAATTTTTTAAATACAGTATAGTGCTAGCATCATATTATCATTTATCCTTACGGTCCAAGTCATACATTGCTGACTTACAAGTGATTCCCAGCCTATCACCAAACCCACCTCTGCCCCCAGTCTCCCGTCTCCCCATCTTTTACACTCACAGTTACCAGACACATGAGGTCTGGCTGCTGCTTCACAATCACCCGTCTCACAACAGTGCTTCGAAAAGTGGGTAACGCGGAACTTTCCCTGACTGTACCACCTTTGGGCAAGATTTCCTGCCTCCCCAAATCAGGTACAGCTTCGGCCAGGTGTAAGTATCCACCCTCTCTCAGCCAAACCGTACATATGGCACCGTCACAACTATGGATTTGAAAGGTGAAGCAGGGCAAGACTCATCAACCAGAATCGAATCAGTTACTTGAGCTAGCGAGATGGTAACAAAAGGCAGTGTTTCTCATTTATGACAGAGATGGGCATAGAACATTATTGTTATATAATACTCGTAATTGTCACCTATACTATTCACGCGGTACCTTTATGTGCTGTATAATGCTCATGCCATTTTTGTAGCAGATGGAATCATATAATATCTATCGTTTTCAGGCGTATCATTAACAGTATTTTGTCTCTAGGTTCTCATTTTGCAGAATCTCGACGAAAGTCGTTCAAAGCGATAACACACACACACACACACACACACACACACACACACACACCCGCGCGCGCGCGCCCGTTGATCCGACTCAGGTTGACGAGTCGTGCCCTGCTTCACCTCTCGTATCCATGAGTGCGACGGTGCCAAATGTCCGGTTTGGCTGGGAGAGGGTGGATACTTACACTTGGCCGAAGCTGTACAGTCAAAGGCAAAAGTTCGCTCGCCTCCCCTGCCGCTCTGTCATCTCTGTGATTCAGACTCTTGAATGCGAAGCAATGGACACAGGTGCATTGTATCGCAAACAGATGGCGTGGTGGGATGTGGGGTTGGGAGAGAGGTGAAGGAGGATGACGGGCTGGGGGCCATACTGACTAAAGGTATGCGAACCAAAAATAGTCAGATAAGACAATGAAACGTAAAAGATGAAAATCATATGAAATATATATATCTATATCTATATCTGTATCTATCTGTCTATCTATCTGTCTATCTATATACAGAGAGAGAGAGAGAGAGAGAGAGAGAGAGAGAGAGAGAGAGAGTGGGAGTAGAATGAGTATGAAAGCGTGAGAGTGCTGGCGATACAGAATGAAGGAGAGTAAGAGAGCTGCATAAGTATGAAGACAGAAGAAAGACCCATGAGATTCGCTATTAACTCGTTTCATGTTATCCAGTAACCCGCCACCATTCCCACAGTAGTTTCAGTAAAATACATACTTCATATGATTTTCATCGTTTACGGTTCATTGTCTTATCTGACTTCTTTTGGTTCGCATACCTTTAATTCGTATGGCCCTCCGCCCTTCATCCTCCTTCACCTCTCTCCCAACCACACATCCCACCACGCCATCTGTTTGCAATACTATGCACCTGTGTCCATTGCTTAGCATTCACGAGTCTGAATCTCAGAGATGATAGAGCGGCAGGGGAGGCGATCGAACTTTTGCCGTTGACTGTACATTACGTCTGATAGGTGGTCCAACACTGTGTAAGGCCCGTCCCTCGGGCTCTGCAGCTTCGGTGACTGCCCTTTCTTCCCCTGAGGATTATATAACAAAACTTTGTCACCATCCTTGAAGCTTACCTCACTTGCCCCTGAAACATACTTTTACTTCATTACTTCTCCTGAAAACTTTAGAGCTTCTCGCACTTGATGATGTACAGACGTCGGAATAAGTTCGTTTCCTTTTCTGTAACACTGCTCGATGGAGAGCTATCCCCTCCTCCTCCCTTCCTCATAGTCCCACAATCCCACCCAATCCCCCCACTTTTCTCTCCGTTAACCCCACCCTGTACCCTCCATACTCTCGCTCACAGCCAGCTAGGGGTTTCTGTATTTAAAGCACCTCTCTAATTACGTGTAGTCCGAATAACTAATAAAGGAAGGATACAGTATATATCATAAACCAAGATAGGAAACGGTTTACTACACTGTGCGTGAGAGAGAGAGAGAGAGAGAGAGAGAGAGAGAGAGAGAGAGAGAGAGAGAGAGAGAGAGAGAGAGAGAGAGAGAGAGAGAGAGAGAGAGAGAGAGAGAGAATAAATCTGCTGTGATTAAATGTTCCGGCAGTAGACACCTCCTTTACACACACACACACACACACACACACACACACACACAGACAGAGAGAATAAATCTGCTGTAACTAAATGTTGTGGTAGTAGACACCTCTTTTACACACACACACACACACACACACACACACACGCACACACACACACACACACACACACACACACACACACACACACACACACACACACACACACACACACACACACACACACACGCGCGCACACACACACAGCTCCCTGGTGCAGTGGTAACGCTCTGGCTTGCCAACTGGTGGACGGGAGTTCGCGCCTCGCTCAGGTTGCGAAAAGTTTCACTGACGAAGTGGGTGGTTACTGTCCCCCTTAAGCAAGGGGACGGGTGTGTGCGTGTGTGAAGGTCACAGCCTTGCCCTTAGATCGGACTATATGAGCTCTCAGCTCCCTTCCGGGAGGGTAAAAGCTGACGATCACGACCATCAAGTGATCCTGACCGACCCGGTGAATTACACAGGGGGGGGGGGGCGTTACAAGGAAAAATTAGGATCTTAATGATTATGCAGCCCATACCGTGGAGATACTTCTTATTTGCCTGGGAATGCATATCCAATGCACATTTATTCTAGTGTAAGATCTCTACTGTAGTGTTGACAACGTCCGTGTTGAGTCAGTTCCAAGTGGAGCAGATCTTGCTCGTGAAAAAGTTTTCACGTAATACTGTTGGAAATTTTTTTCATTTACAGCTTCCAACCATGGTTGTGTGCCGAGTCCGTGTTAAGAGTAAGCAACTTTGTATATAATGACTGCGAAACCCATTCAAATTTTAAACGCTTTAATGAGCTGAGTCTACGAGTTTCTACTAAACAAGTCCCACGGCCCTCAGGCGAACCTGATACCGTAGTCTCCTGAACCCTTTTTAAGTCGACGTATGTCTTTTTCAAGAGACCAAAATTCCACAGCAACTTAGGAAGTGGCCGTATTAAGGAGATATAGACTGTGAGAACAATCTATTTATTCTCAGAGGGAGAGAGGGAGAGAGAGAGTAAAATGATGACAGATGGGGAAGAGAAAGAGAGGTGGAAAGAAAAGTGAGAAGAAAAGGAGGGGAAGAGGAGAATACTGCAAGAGAGAGAGAGAGAGAGAGAGAGAGAGAGAGAGAGAGAGAGAGAGAGAGAGAGAGAGAGAGAGAGAGAGAGATAGTAAAATGATGTTAGATGGGGAAGAGAAAGAGAGGTGGAAAGAAAAGTGAGAAGGAAAGGAGGGGAAGAAGAGAATACTGCAAGAGAGAGAGAGAGAGAGAGAGAGAGAGAGAGAGAGAGAGACTTGGAATCGTAAGAACAATCAGGAGAAATACTAATAAAAAAAGTGAGTGAGCCAAGAAACTGAAGCAAAGAGGAAGAAAACAGGCAGATGAACAAATGGAACAATGTTATAGGAGTGACACAGACACGTAAGCGCGCGCGCGCACACACACACACACACACACACACACACACACACACACACACACACACACACACACACACACACACCGCTCGCTGGTGCAGTGGTAACGTTCTCGCTTGCCAACTGGTGGACGGGAGTTCGCGCCTCGCACAGGTTGCGAAAAACTTTCACTGACGAAGTGGGTGGTTACTGTCCCCCTTGAGCAAGGAGACGGGTGTGTGCGTGTGTGAAGGTCACAGCCTTGCCCTTAGATCGGACTATATGAGCTCTCAGCTCCCTTCCGGGAGGGTAAAAGCTGACGATCACGACCATCAAGTGATCCTGACCGCCCCGGTGAATTACACCGGGGGGGGGGGGCGTTACAAGGAAAAATTAGGATCTTAATGATTATGCAGCCCATACCGTGGAGATACTTCTTATTTGCCTGGGAATGCATATCCAATGCACATTTATTCTAGTGTAAGATCTCTACTGTAGTGTTGACAACGTCCGTGTTGAGTCAGTTCCAAGTGGAGCAGATCTTGCTCGTGAAAAAGTTTTCACGTAATACTGTTGGAAATTTTTTCATTTACAGCTTCCAACCATGGTTGTGTGCCGAGTCCGTGTTAAGAGTAAGCAACTTTGTATATAATGACTGCGAAACCCATTCAAATTTTAAACGCTTTAATGAGCTGAGTCTACGAGTTTCTACTAAACAAGTCCCACGGCCCTCAGGCGAACCTGATACCGTAGTCTCCTGAACCCTTTTTAAGTCGACGTATGTCTTTTTCAAGAGACCAAAATTCCACAGCAACTTAGGAAGTGGCCGTATTAAGGAGATATAGACTGTGAGAACAATCTATTTATTCTCAGAGGGAGAGAGGGAGAGAGAGAGTAAAATGATGACAGATGGGGAAGAGAAAGAGAGGTGGAAAGAAAAGTGAGAAGAAAAGGAGGGGAAGAGGAGAATACTGCAAGAGAGAGAGAGAGAGAGAGAGAGAGAGAGAGAGAGAGAGAGAGAGAGAGAGAGAGAGAGAGAGAGAGAGAGAGATAGTAAAATGATGTTAGATGGGGAAGAGAAAGAGAGGTGGAAAGAAAAGTGAGAAGGAAAGGAGGGGAAGAAGAGAATACTGCAAGAGAGAGAGAGAGAGAGAGAGAGAGAGAGAGAGAGAGAGAGAGAGAGAGAGAGAGAGAGACTTGGAATCGTAAGAACAATCAGGAGAAATACTAATAAAAAAAGTGAGTGAGCCAAGAAACTGAAGCAAAGAGGAAGAAAACAGGCAGATGAACAAATGGAACAATGTTATAGGAGTGACACAGACACGTAAGCGCGCGCGCGCACACACACACACACACACACACACACACACACACACACACACACACACACACACACACACACACACACACACACACCGCTCGCTGGTGCAGTGGTAACGTTCTCGCTTGCCAACTGGTGGACGGGAGTTCGCGCCTCGCACAGGTTGCGAAAAACTTTCACTGACGAAGTGGGTGGTTACTGTCCCCCTTGAGCAAGGAGACGGGTGTGTGCGTGTGTGAAGGTCACAGCCTTGCCCTTAGATCGGACTATATGAGCTCTCAGCTCCCTTCCGGGAGGGTAAAAGCTGACGATCACGACCATCAAGTGATCCTGACCGACCCGGTGAATTACACAGGGGGGGGGGGCGTTACAAGGAAAAATTAGGATCTTAATGATTATGCAGCCCATACCGTGGAGATACTTCTTATTTGCCTGGGAATGCATATCCAATGCACATTTATTCTAGTGTAAGATCTCTACTGTAGTGTTGACAACGTCCGTGTTGAGTCAGTTCCAAGTGGAGCAGATCTTGCTCGTGAAAAAGTTTTCACGTAATACTGTTGGAAATTTTTTTCATTTACAGCTTCCAACCATGGTTGTGTGCCGAGTCCGTGTTAAGAGTAAGCAACTTTGTATATAATGACTGCGAAACCCATTCAAATTTTAAACGCTTTAATGAGCTGAGTCTACGAGTTTCTACTAAACAAGTCCCACGGCCCTCAGGCGAACCTGATACCGTAGTCTCCTGAACCCTTTTTAAGTCGACGTATGTCTTTTTCAAGAGACCAAAATTCCACAGCAACTTAGGAAGTGGCCGTATTAAGGAGATATAGACTGTGAGAACAATCTATTTATTCTCAGAGGGAGAGAGGGAGAGAGAGAGTAAAATGATGACAGATGGGGAAGAGAAAGAGAGGTGGAAAGAAAAGTGAGAAGAAAAGGAGGGGAAGAGGAGAATACTGCAAGAGAGAGAGAGAGAGAGAGAGAGAGAGAGAGAGAGAGAGAGAGAGTAAAATGATGTTAGATGGGGAAGAGAAAGAGAGGTGGAAAGAAAAGTGAGAAGGAAAGGAGGGGAAGAAGAGAATACTGCAAGAGAGAGAGAGAGAGAGAGAGAGAGAGAGAGAGAGAGAGAGAGAGAGAGAGAGAGAGAGAGACTTGGAATCGTAAGAACAATCAGGAGAAATACTAATAAAAAAAGTGAGTGAGCCAAGAAACTGAAGCAAAGAGGAAGAAAACAGGCAGATGAACAAATGGAACAATGTTATAGGAGTGACACAGACACGTAAGCGCGCGCGCGCGCGCACACACACACACACACACACACACACACACACACACACACACACACACACACACACACACACACACCGCTCGCTGGTGCAGTGGTAACGTTCTCGCTTGCCAACTGGTGGACGGGAGTTCGCGCCTCGCACAGGTTGCGAAAAAGTTTCACTGACGAAGTGGGTGGTTACTGTCCCCCTTGAGCAAGGAGACGGGTGTGTGCGTGTGTGAAGGTCACAGCCTTGCCCTTAGATCGGACTATATGAGTTCTCAGCTCCCTTCCGGGAGGGTAAAAGCTGACGATCACGACCATCAAGTGATCATGACCCACCCAGTGAATTACACACACACACACACACACACACACATACACACACACACACACACACACACACTAACACACACTCTCATACAAACTCACACACACTCTCAAATACACACATACACACACACACATACTCACACACACTCATACACACTCACACACACTCTCATACACACACACACACACACACACACACACACACACACACACACTCTCTCTCTCACACACACACACACACACACACACACACACACACACACACACACACACACACACTGTTACGGAACAGAGAGAGATAATGAACACTTCAAGTCAGAATACTAAAATCACTACTGTCCCGCAAAGTTCCAGGTTCAAAACAAAAGACTTAGGTAAAATTACAAGTTAAAGTTTAATGCTCAAACTAACAACTAAACATTCAGGACTCATAAGGATAATGTAATGGCAAAACAGGTTACATATATGGTTAACTGCAATAGCCTCTATCAACACGAAATTAGCAAGAGCAAATTTATCTAAGTCAGCGCTGATAAAATGAGAAAACCGCAATGCTGAGTTAAAGCAAGATATAATATTATTACAGATACAAAATATTACTAATACTGGCTGACAATATGGAACCAATATGAATCATAAAAACTTTACCAGGCTTACGAATTAACGCCTTAGGCTATACAGTACAAGAAAAATGGTAATAACACTTATACTCAAATTATACAGCAGCTAGATGGCTGGAGCCTTCCTGAGCACTCACAAAAATAACAATATACTGTACAGGGGTGGACAGAGATGTGAACAGAATGAGGAGTAGATCTAAGTGGCAACTAATGCAGAGACTGAGCTCATTATATAGGGGCCGGCAGAGCTAGATTCATCTTGTAAGAAGGACGCGCAAATGAAGGCATAGGGGACGAAGAGTTGACAGTCCTGCTCTGAACAACAGAAAGAACGACTTACTCTACTATAAGGGGAGAACGGGGGAGTGAGGTAGAACACACAAGCCTGGTCACTATGGAAGACACGTGGCGAATCGTGAACAAACATGCAACATACTGTATATTAGGATCATACAAAGGATGATGCAATCATGAACAAAACTGTCTCATAAGTTAGAATTATACAAGGGATGATGAAATCATAGGCTATGTAACACCTCCCCACAAAGAAAAAGAAATTTAAAAAGGAAATTTCTTATTATTCTAAAACAATCTGTCTAAAGTCTAGATAAGCAATCTGCAATAACATTTTCTTTCCCCTTGACATGTTGTATGTCTAATGAATACTCCTGAAGAAGTAGACTCCATCTTGTCAGTCTCTGATTTTTATCTTTAAACTTACTAAGGAATTTCAGTGTGTTATGATCGGTATAAATGACTATGGGATCAAAACCAGAACACAAATAAAATGAAAAATGCTGTAAACCCAAAATCAAGGCCAAAAGCTCTTTCTCAATAGTTAAGTAGTTCTTCTGAGGTGGAGTGAACTTCTTACTGTAATAAGATACAGGGTGTTCAATACCCTGATCATCCTCTTGCAGCAAAACAGCCCCAGCTCCTGTATCACTTGCATCAACAGCCATCTTAAAAGGCTTAGCAAAATTTGGAGTAGCGAGCACTGGCTGACTTAATAGGATAGCTTTAAGTTTACTGAAAGAGGATTCACAGTTATCGGTCCAGACAAATTTAACTCCCTTTTTCAGTAGGTCTGTAAGTGGTGATACAAGAACTGAAAAGTTAAGATAATCTACCATTCCCAAAAATCTTTGTAGCTCATTCCTACTTTTAGGTCTGGGAAGATCACTTATAACCTGAACCTTAGCTCCTGGTGGTGCAACGTGTCCATCACCAATTACGTACCCAAGGTACTGAACTTTAGCTTGACCAAACTCACACTTTGATAAATTAGCTACAAGATTAGCCTGAACCAAACGCTCAAGAAATTTACTGACATGGCATAGGTGATCTTTCCAGTTGTCACTGAAGATTAATACATCATCATCAATATAAACAACACACCCTGCCAAACCCTGTTACAACATTCATGAGCTTCTGAAAAGTGGCTGGTGCATTCTTCATACCATATGGCATTACAGAACATGCAAAAGTCTTTCCTAGTGTTATAAAACATGAGATCTCCCTAGCACGTTCAGTCATAGGTACTTGCCAGTATCCCTTTAACAAATCAAACTTGCTTATGTACCTAGCCCTTCCGATCTTGTCTGTGCAATCTTCCACACGAGGGAGAGGGTAAGTGTCTGTTTTGGTTATCTGATTAACACGTCTGTAGTCGATGCAATGCCGCTGTGACCCACCTGGCTAAGGGACTAGAGTGACGGGAGAACTCCACTCGCTCTGACAGGGCTCAATCATCTTGTGGTCCAACAGGTAGCCAAGCTCCTTCTGGATGAGAGGAACTTTCACTGGGTTCACACGGTAAGGAGGCAGTTTAATTGGCTTTGCGTCTCCAACATCGACATCATGCATCAACTCAGCGGTTCTTCCTGGAGTGGCACGGAACACTTGCGGGTACTCCTGCAGTAATGCCGAAAACTCCTGCGATTCCTCGGGAGCTAGATGAGAAAGCTTAGTCTGGAGATCATTCATGATATCAGGATTCTTCCCCAAACTGTCACTCAGGCTCATACTGCATGGGAGATCTTCACTTGCAGACTCGGGTGGAACAGCTACAGTGCAGACTGGGTTATTTTCGTCCCGCCTGTGATACAAGTTAAGCATGTTGATGTGACAAAGTTGCTTGTTCTTTCTACGATCTGGTGTGGCGATGACATAGTTGACATCACTGAGTTTCTTCTCCACGAAATAAGGACCACTAAACTTGGCTTGAAGAGGTTGCCCATGCACTGGTAGCAGAATCAAAACCTGATCTCCTGGCTGAAAGTGGCGTAACCTGGACTTCTTATCTTACCAAGTCTTCATTTCCTGAGCAGCTCCTAAATTCTCTCTCGCCAGCTGTAAGGCAGTGGACAGCCGTTCTTTGAACTTCATCACATACTCCAGCAGGTTGACGTCATCTTCCTCCGACAGCCAGCATTCCTTGAGTAGCTTAAGGGGTCCTCTTACTTCATGGCCAAACAGTAGTTCAAAGGATGAGAAGCCCAGTGATTCATTTGGAGATTCTCTTTCGGCAAATACAACGAATGGAAGACCTTTATCCCAATCTTTCTGATGTTCCAAACAATATTTCCTGAGCATCGATTTGAGTGTTTGATGATATCTCTCCAACGCTCCTTGGGTCTGGGGACGGTAAGCTGAAGGCGTAATCTGGGTGATGCCCAACTCTTTCAGAGACTGCTTGAAAATATTTGACATGAAATTACTTTCCCGGTGTGACTGTACCTGCTTGGGCAGACCAAACTTTGTGAAGAACTCTAGCGTTTCCTTAACCACGTTCTTTGTTGAGATATTTCTAAGTGGAATGACTTCAGGATAACGAGTAGCCATATCAATCAGGGTCAACACATAAGAAAATCCTGAAGAAGTCTTAGGAAGAGGGCCCACAATATCCACCAACACACGGGTGAATGGAGCCTCAAAAGGAGGAATGGGAACTAAAGGTGCAACCTTTTCGGTCTGATTACACTTCCCCACAACTTGACAGGTGTGACAAGACTTACAATACCAGGAAACATCTCTGAAAATACCTGGCCAGTAGAAGTTTTTCAAAATGCGTGCCACAGTCTTCCTCACTCCAAGGTGTCCTGCCAAACTGGAATCATGAGCCACTCTAATGATATCCTGCCTACAAACACGAGGGATGACAACTTGATGTACAACCTCCCATTCACAGTCGGCTGATGCTGTTGGGGGTCTCCACTTCCTCATAAGTACTACTGACTTTATATAATAACAAGTAGAAGCACCAGTTGACTCTTCCTCACTGCAATCAGAGTTAGCTAGACCTTTCAACTCAGGGTCAGCAACATGCAACTCAACCAACTCTTGACGAGACAAATTATCAACACTACGGGGTACTGCCTCATCTGGTGAGTGGTCCAAATTAGCAACAAAAGTGTCAGCTAGGATAACATCATCATCATCATTATCCTCTAAGTCACCAGTAACTTTAGACTTAGGCCTAGTGACAGCACATGCAGAGAACACATCAGGGACATCACAATCCTGGGTTGCAGTCACTGGTTCACTAGACAACTGAGAAGCTGGACACACTTGACTTCCACCAATATCATTTCCAAGTAAGAAAGTTACACCTGACATTGGGAGTGTCTCAACGAACCCAACCATAACGGAACCATTAACAAAACCAGACTCTAAATTCACTCTGCACAGGGGGACAGAGAAGATATTATTCCCTACACCTTGTAAGATTACAGTTTCATCAGTGGAATTAACATTAGAGCGTAGAACACTGGTCAGCATAAGGGATTGGCAAGCACCTGTATCACGATATATTTTAACTGATTTCCTGACATTACTGTCCAGAGGACTGACAAAACCATCAAACAGGAAATTAGCACATGAACTCTTGAGAGTGTCACCCACGTTACTGTTCAAAAGAGGAGCTCCATCATGAGAATTTAATTTACCCCTCAAAGCAGGTTCAGTTAACTCGGTTAAAGAATTCTGGGAACTCTCAAGGGTGGACACTAGACCAATTGACTGAATATTTAAAGACTCCTTTTTGTTCACATCACGCTGTCTCCTGAAACATTTCTTTGTAGTATGACCAAGCTTACTACAATAAGTACATTTACTTTTCTGAAATCTAAATGTGGAGCTGGTATATACTTCCTGAGAAACATCATCTTTATTCTCTGTCCTGTTACCTGTACTTTGAGTAGAGGCAATGTACTTACTCTCAGCTTTCCTTTTTTCTTTAGAATATCTCTTGTGAGTGAGAACATATTCGTCAGCTAAAACTGCAGCATCCGACAAATTATCTATTCTTTTCTCATCAAGATATAGGCTTACATCTTTATTAATACACCTTTTGAAGTCCTCCAGCAATATCATCTGCTTAAATTTATCAAAATCAGAATTTACATTCTTAGAATTTAACCACTGCTCTAACAGATCTTTGATTTTTG
>NC_137059.1:13507666-13512666 GCF_032717465.1 Coenobita brevimanus
ATACTGATGAACAGCCTTTTCGTATGAAAAACACAAACAGCCTATATGGAACTCTCAAAATACATTTATAAAGCATACTGTGGAAGCTTTCCAGCTCTCACGCACCAATCACAGTTTTAGTCATTAGGTTCAGTATTGCCAGCCTGACAGTGTGCAATGTTAATGAACATGCTATTGGTGTTAGTTCTTTTTGCTTATTTACATTTGGAACAACAGAATTCAAAGCAGGATTACATTCACTACACAGAATGCCAAATCCAGTATGTGTGTGTGCGTGTGGGTGTGGGACAATACGTGTGAGGGGGGGGGGAGAGTATAATGAGTATGAAATGTGTGTTATAATGGTAACATGGGTGTGTGCATACGTGGATAAGGACGTCTAAAAATGATATGTAATCTTTGCCTTTAACACTCGATGACACAAACCTCAGTATTTACTGAGGTTCTATTTATAAGTTTGTAGCATGTTACATTATTATATTATTATGTTTTGGGGGATGAAACCTGAAACACCATATAAAGACAAACACTGAAATATTAAAAAAAAAAAAAAAATCCATTATGTGTGACAAAATACATGAATAACAATATTTTAGGAAGAAATATTACGTATTATCTATTTAATTACGTTGTAGGTGCAGCGTTTCTTAAGCTTAGATAATCGGATTTCCTTTGATCAGTAGGTTACGTTATACTGTAGCTTTGAGTTAAGTAATATGTTATGTATTGTATTATAAGTGATGTCATGGTGGACATTCACTTAAAACTACATCGAACAGACAGCAAGTGCAGTTGTTAGTAGTTTACCGGTATTTGTTATTGACCACACACTGACCAACTTATCCCTGAGTAATTTTTTAAAGGCTTTATCACGATTGGAAAACAGCTCCTTAGGCATGTCAACAGGTGGCAAAATATCTAGAGAGTTGTGGTTGTGCCAATCAAGAATGCATAATATTTTAAAGGAAAAAACTGCTATTGTAAGAGAAAAGTTGCGTTAAGAAAAGCACATAAAAGTCACTAATTCCTGTATGTGCCCCGTAATAAAAATCATGTCAGTGAGCAAAATATATGTGTGGTATCAGTTACATTGTCAGGTAAGTTATAGTGAGTTATTAAAGTTACTGTTACAGTGTTGTACTGCATGGAATAATATCCATTATAATCAGAGGATAATAAACGAAAAAAAAAAAGATTTGTTTGGAACTCATTCATTAGTATGAAGTTACCCACCCTCCTTCTCGATCACCTCTCGGAGTCTGCATAGAGGTGACATGGTCCCCTTGAGCTGGTGCTGGCTTCTGAACTGTTCCCACTAGGCATGAATGTGGGCCAGTAGATCATCTGGTGTCCATTCACTCTCAGGCTCCCAACAGTTAACCATATTCCCCCATACATTTTCGATGGGGTTCATTCTGCTACCTTACCGAGCCAGTCGAGCAGCTGCAGATCCTCTCGACCTCCAAACCATTCCTAGCCTCTTCTCGCCGTGTGGATTGGGCAGCGGTCCTGAACAAAAATTATAGGGCCGGGAGGAAACGGATAGTTCCGCTCCTGAACTGAGGGGAGGAAAAAATCCTGCAAAATTTCAATGTATTTTTTAGTAGTGGAACTCCCTTCTATCCCGGTGACGTCACCCATGCCGTGGACGCACACCCATCCCCAGACATTGACGGTGACATGTCCACTTCTATCCTCCTCGTAGATGTTCCTACGGTCGTACCTGCATGTGAATGCAATATTTATACATATCTCATGGTTTCATTTCTCATATCTTTGACGTTTCGGGCAAAGCCACCGTTTTCATGATATGGTTCATTATCCACTGTTTGGTATTTATATTTTATGGGGATTGTAAGGCTTAATAAGCAGTGGTGCAAGTGTTGGTAATATGCGTTTATCTAGACGTATTATTACTATGAATATCAATTGAGCCCTGTTTTTTTTTTTTTTATTAACATTGCGTAGTTATACAGTATAAAAATATGTGTGTTATACATATCGTCAAAAAGTTTATACATTTTTTTTTTATCTGTCCGACTCTAGGCATAGGCTTCACAGCCTACTCCCAAGGCCCAGCACTCCTCTTACATACCATACACCTCTCCACATGTCACCACTTCGGCGCTAATACCCACCGTCCAGATTGATTACATACTAGGGCTGTCTCATACAGGACTGGTGTACTGGTACTAGCGGGGGTATTTTTTCATATCGGCGGGTCTTCTGGTAGATCAGTAAAGCCTGATTTAATGAAATGTTAATCCTTAAACTGTTTCCTGCTCCAGCGGGGATTTGAACCTCGGTCCGTTAGAACGGCAGGCCACCTCTCTACCGATTGAGAGTTCCATATAGGCTGTTTGTATTTATCATACGAAATGGCTGTTCATCGGTATAACTTTAATTACTGACATAACTGGAGGAACAGGAACCTCTTCAGTGACACTACAACTCAGCACCGTAGCTATGTGGATTGGCGGTGCCAGCGGCCACCTCCTCTCTAACTGGTATCCGCCACTGAACACACGATTACCTTTAACATTAACGAAAATATCACTGTGGGTATGGCTACCCTATAACTATTACTGAAACATTAACTATGCAAATAAGTACTGATTACTGGTTAACGTAATCCGTAATGTGAGGTGGTTATATATTGCACTTGTATTTTGACAGTATTAATTAGGAAAACATACTAAATGCAACGTCATTACTCATTTAACACAAACTGATAGTGTGTGTGTATGTGTGTGTGTGTGTCTACTGTTAGCCAGCTGAGGAGTTTTCGAGAGAGAGAGAGAGAGAGAGAGAGAGAGAGAGAGAGAGTCGAGGCGGTGGAGCAGGCTGCATATTAACGGAGGGGGTATCCTAGTGTGTAATCGGGCATATATAAAGACAATAAAAATAAATAGGTTTATTATTATTTAGGATACAGGATATCATTTACACCTTAATAACTATACTGTAATGACTAAGAATATATAACTGTATATAACCGCTCACTCCCATACTCTCCCCTTCCCCCTACATCGCGTCATTTCTGGGTGAACTTGCCCTCTATTGCTAAACCACAACTCAACCTGTATGGTGGTTCAAGCCCATTATCCCAATCACATAATGTTTATTAGGCTATATCATAGCATAACACAATGGCCACATAATAAAATTCGGAGGATGAAGCTTAGCGATTCGAGAAATTGTCGGGCATGTACACACACACACACACACACACACACACACACACACACACACACGGGCACGCGCTCTTGCCACGTTAGCCAAATCCAGCAACCAGGTGGTCCAGTCGGAAATCTTGCCGAGTGTACCTCAGTCAACCTTCCCTGAAGGTGCTTCGCGTAACTGAAGGTGTCTGTCCGAGCATCAGTTTTGCAGGGGTGTAGTCAGTAGAGTCATGGAATTCAGACTGATATGCCGTCAGGGAATTTTTGGACCCATTCCGTTTGTCCCTTTAAGCAATACTTGGCCAGTTCTTGTCCCAGGGTCCAGTTGAATTTTTCCATCTAACTGTGGCCTTAGTGGGGTCGTCTTGGTCTTTTTGATACCCAGTAATTTGCAGTACTCATGGAAAACAGCAGACTCAAAGTTTGTACCTTGATCTGAATGTAGCTCTTGTGGCATTGCAAAACGACAGATAAACTGGTCAACCAACACCTGAGCAGGAGTCACAGCCTCTTGATTGCGGATGGTATAGGCTTCTGGCCACTTTGTGAAGTGGTCCATGACGACACATATACACCAGTTTCCTCTTTCAGTGAGCAGTGTCCATAGAGACTCTTTCCATCGGTGCATCCACTTGGTACAGCTGGAGAGGGGCACAAGAACGTGTCTTGGGTTCCTTCTTGGCACAGCATACATCACAGGCTCGACACCACTCTTCAACATCCTGACGCATGCCACTGCAGCAGAGCCTCTGTAACAGCTGACAGAGTTTTCTTCACTCGCTGGTGTCCACTAGTGATCTGGTTATGAGACTCATCCAAGATCCCAGAGCTCATTTTCTTCGGAACCTCCAGTTGCCAGTACTTGCTGAGGCCATCAGGTGTCTCCCACCGATGCTCTAGAAGTCCGTTGTTCAAGCGAAAAAGGTCCCACTGACTCTAGTAGCTGTTAGTCACAGTACTGAATCTGGAAACCTCTTCCCAAGATGGTCACGCTGTACTTCCGTGCAGCCACTCTAACACTGATTGTACACTCGACAAGAGTTCCACCTGGACCACCTAGTCACGGGATTTAGCTAACTTGACAACAGTGCAGGTGTGTGTGAGTTCGTGTGTACACCTCCGGACAGAAATTCGTGATACAGGATAATCTGCCACAAGAGGTCAGGTTAATCGCACAGGTCTGCCCCCCCCTAACCCCCCCTCCTTACCCACACCAAAACACTGATTTGTTATAGTGTTCCTCCTCGTAACATAGGGTTTGGGTGGAGTCACCCCCTCCCTACACTATTGCCATGTTTCCTAACCCTACGATGTATAACGCCTGTGGTTTGTGTAGTAGGAATGATACATAAACATAACTCATACTAATATAACTGTAATGAAAGTGCTGACATGTATCAAGGAAGAATAAAACTATTCTGCATACTATATTATACGATAATAGAGAAACGTGGCATAAAAATTTGGCAGTGTTGCTCTAAAAATATTCTAATTATTATTTACTTCCCCAACACTTCTAACATTGCTAATTAATTTAGCAAGTATAATTGCAAGAAAATTTGAAGGGATAAAAGTGGGAAGAGGCGATCCTTTCATAATTAAAATAAATATATCAAACAGCTCTGGGGTGGCAGCACTCACGCGACACGTGTTTGTGTGTACGCTGTGGGAGGTCACCAACCCCCTACAGGATTTAGGCCTATTGGGGAAACCTCTATAAAAAAAACGCGCCGTGACTTTTACCTCAAGGGTGGTGCGGAAATAAAGTCAAAATTATAATCCATACATAAAAATGGAAGTAAAAAACCATGGATGACA
>NC_137059.1:13517666-13557666 GCF_032717465.1 Coenobita brevimanus
CTGACCTCTAGTGGCAGATTACCCTGTATCACGAATTTCTGTCCGGAGTTGTACATGCGCGAAAATTTTTCGAATCGCCAAGCTTCATCCTCTATGCCGTTATATTATGTGGTCATTGTATTATGCTGTGATATTGGCTAATTAATATTGTGTGATTGTTTGGGATAATGAGCTGTGGTGCAATATGCTATTTATAAAGTCTTACATATATTAAATAATTCTTCTGTTATAGTGTAGCGTGAACTACGATACCGGTTGAGTTGTGGTTCAGAAACAGTAAGCAAGTTCACCCAGAAATGGCGCGATGTAGGGGGAAGGGGAAAGTATGGGAGTGAGAGGGAGCTTGGCTGGTGAAGGGAAGGGTGTTGAAATGGGATTCACGTCGTTTACTACAAGTAACACATTCTTTGCCATTTCAGTATATTTATCAAGGTGTCAATGACATCCTGTATCCTAAATGATAATAAACCTATTTATTTTTTAATTATTCATTATTATAGACAACCGATTACACACTTTAAATTACACCAAACATAGGAGACCCCGTCTCTCGTTAACGGACAACATGCAGCCTGCTCCACCACCTCGACTCTTTTTTTTTTTTCTCTCTCTCTCTCTGTCTGTCTCTCTCTCTCAACTCATCAGCTGCCTATCAGTAGACACACACATTATCAGTTTGTGCTAATGAGCAATGACAGTACACATATGTTCACCTACAATTTAATTCTGTGCCAAAATACAAGTGCAGTACATTACGAGCTCACCTTACGGATTACGTTAGCCAATAAGCAGTAATAGCTTACGTTCCAGTAATAGTCACGGGGTTGCCGTACTCATAGTGATGTTTCTGTAAATGTTTTAGGTAATCATGTGTTCAGTGGCGGTTACCAGTTAGAGGGGAGGTGGCCGCTGAAACACCCAGTCCCAATAGCTACTTCGGTGCGTTATAGTGTCACTGTAGAGGTTCCTCGTCTTCCAGTTATGTTAATTATTAAGGTTAACATATTGATGGACAGCCACTTCTTATTAAAGATGCAAACAGCCTATTATGAACTCTCAAAATATATTATGGAGCATATTGTGGGAGCGTTGCAGCTCTCACGAATCAGTTATAGTCCTGGTCCGTTTGCTTCAATATTGCCAGCCTGACAGTGTGGTGTTAATGAACATATTGATGTTACAATTATATATGCTTATTTTCCTTTGGAACAACGGAGTTCATAACAGGATTTCATTCAGTACACAGAATGTCAAATACAGTATGTCTGTGTGTAATTGAATGAATGTGGGTGTGGGACAACACGTGTGGTGGCGGTGGGGGGAGTGTAGTATGTCATGTACTTGTGTCATAATGGTAACGTGGCTGTGTGCATACGTGGCTAAGGACGTCCACGACTGATATACGTAATCCGTTTCTTTCACACTTGATGACACACACCTCAATAGCAATTAGGGTTCATTTATAAGTTTGTAGCATATTACGTAATTATATATGCTTATGTTATCGGGGTGGAACCTGGAACATCGTATAAAGAGAAACAATGAAATAGAAAAATGCATTGTGAGTGGCATAATAAATGAATAACATTTCAGAAAGAAATAATACCGTATTAAAATATCCATTTAACAAATAACGTTGTAGGTGCAGCGTTTCATAAGATTAGTTTATCGGATTTACTTTGATCATTATATTACATCATATTATAGCTTTGAGTTGGGTAATACATATGTTATATATTGTATAATAAGTGATGTCACGGTGGTTCACCCAGTGGACGTTCACCTAAGCTTCATCCAACAGACAGTAAGTGCAGTTGTTAGCAGCCTTTTTTTTTTTTTTTTTTCTAAATCCTGGGAAGAAGGAACCAAAGGCAACGAGCCCGCAATAACCGTTCCTTCCAGTGAAAAACAAAATACAAGAGAGAGCCTAATTCAAGATCCGATTATTTCTAGATGCCTGGACACACTGCGTTTGACGGACTGGAGATCATAGCTAGCAGGAAATACAGACAGAGGGAGACAGTTCCAGAGCTGAACTGTTGCATAAATGTGAGTAAACTCTTGTGTTAGAGTGTTGGACAGAAAAGGGATGAGAGTTTGTTACAAGACGGGTGCTACGCGCCCGTCGTAGAGGTGGAGGAATGCAAACAGACAGTTCAGAGGAGTAGTGACCATTAAAGTAGTGAAAGAAGAGATAAAGATAAAACAGTGCGGTGAAGAGACAGAGATTGAAGTGAGCCAGTAAGAGGAGGAGAGTTAATGAGACGAAAAACCTTGCACTCCACACTATTGAGAAGAGCTGTATGTGGGAAGCCTCCCGACACATGAGACTTGTGCAAGGGTATAGAAGGAACGGAGTCGGCTTAGCACACCTTATCTCTTGGAAGCAGATTTTACAAGAGATGTAATATGATCTTTCCAAAATAAGTCCCGAGTAAATGAAACCCCAAACATGTTCAAGGATGATGCAGGATTAAGCTGAATATTATTAAACATTAATGGGTTTACCTGTGGAAGATTTTATCAGGTTGATAGGTTTAAGAATTGAGTCTTTGATGCATTAAAAACAACCAAATTATTTTTACTCCGATCAGAGATACGAGCCAAGTCAGACATTAGGTGTGCCATAGCCTCATACCTTGTTTGTTGAAGTAACTGCTGAGAGGGCGTTGCGGGAACCAAATGGAAACGTGAAGAGTGGAGTCATCAGTGTACGAGTGGATAGGGTCAGATATACAGCTTAGGTCATTGATGAATAAAAGGAAGAGGGCTGGTACAGTAATAGGGCAGTTTGGAAATTAAAGATTTATGCCAGACTCGATCGAAAGCCTTTGAGATGTCAAGTGCAATGGCAAAGCTTTTGCCAAAGTCCCGAAAGGAGTCTGACCAGGAGTCTGAAAGGTAGGTGAGACGATCGCCAGTGGAGCGTCCCTGACGGAACCCAAGAAGGTTGTGATAGGAAAGATGCTTTTAAATTTTTCTATTAAGAATTGACTGGAAACTTTTGAGACAGGATGTTAAAGCAATTGGACGATAGTTAAAGGGTTGGGAATGGTCACCCTTCATTGGGACTGGCTGAATGAGAGCAAACTTCCAGCAAGAAGGAAAGGTACAAGTTGATAGACAAAGGCGAAAGAGTTTGCGTAGGCAGGAAAGCACAGTTCTTGAGGACAAGAGTAGGGGCTCCATCAAGCTCATATGCCTTGTTAGTATTGAGGCCTGTGATGGCAGAAAATACATCTGCTGAAGAAATTTTAATGTCAGCCATGAGGGTCAGAGGAAAGTTGATGGAGGAACAGCAACGGTATCAACTAAGGTGGAATTGACGGAGAAAGTCTGAGCGAAGAGATCTGCTTTATCAGTAGAAGAAATATCTACAGAACCATCAGAGTAGGAGAGAGGAGGGAAGGATGATGAGGTAAAGTTGTTAGAAGGGTTTTTGGCAAGGTGCCAGAAGGAGCGGGAAGAATTCGAGTTGGAGAGTTGAGAGTATTTAGTACGGATGAAATTATTTTTAGCAGAGGGAAGAACAGACAGAACGATTCCGGGCAGAAACGTATCAGGGGTGGGTTGGCTCCGGTACAGTTTATAGGCCCTCTCCTTGTTGCGGGGAGCATTAGAACAAGCGTGATTAAACCAAGGCTTTCTTGCATTAGTCAAAGGATATGAGAAAGGAATGTATGCTTCCATGCCGGAGAGAATAACCTCTGTAATGCGCCAGGCACACTCACATGACTCCTGACCATGGAAACAATAATCATTCCAGGGAAAATAAAAGTACTGCCGGAAGGTCTCCCAATCCGCAGCCCCAAAGTGCCACACGACATTTCTTTGGAGGATTCACAGGCCGTATCGGAGCGATAGGACAGGTTAAGGTGATAAGGTTGTGATTGGAGGAGCCTAATGAAGAGAAAAGATTAAGTGTAAGCAGAAGGATTAGTCGTAAGAAAGAGGTCAAGTATATTGCAGATCTTTCCAAGGTGGTCAGGGATACGGTTAGGGTGCTGTGCAACTGCTCTAGGCCATTAAGGATAGAAAAGGTGTAGGCTTGTAAATTAGCAAAGGCTGGTGACACGAGACAACAACCAGCTAATTTTTCCCAAGAAGCCCCACCGCTGAGGAAATGCAAGAGAACCTTGACTGACAGTGTGCGAGATGACAGAAGAACAGACAGCAAGCAGTGTAGTAGGAATGAGAATCGTAGCATGAAATTCAGCCATACTGCGGTTTCAGGGCCAGCGTCAACTGAAGAAGACCTGAAAAGGAGGCAGATGTACAGCTTCGGCCAAATATAAGTAACGACCCTCTCCCAGCCAAATCAAACATTTGGCACCGTCGCACTCATGGATACGAGAGGTGAAGCAGGGCAAGACTCATCAACCTGAGTCAAAACAGCGAGTGTGCGTGTGTGTGTGTGTGTGTGTGTGTGTGTGTGTGTGTGTGAGAAGTGTGGCCGACGTAGGCCTTTGCCACTGGTGGCCCACAAGAGAGTAGGGATTGGGGGATGTGAGGATTATATGCTGTGGGTAGGGGAGAGATAGCACCTGTTTGTTCTTGGGAACGACACAGAAGGTTGAAAGAAACAATTACAAACACTGTGATGTTCCCAGTGAATATTATAAAGCAAATTGGCCAATATTGGATAATAAAACCCACGTGTCACAAAACAAAACACCGGTACAGTAGGTGTATTAGCCTAAACAGGGTAAAGCCCGGCTATGTATCTCTCTCTCTCTCTCTCTCTCCCTCTCCCCGTAGGGTTGGGGTATTGCCTGTTAGGATGATAGGGCTTTGGCGACCCTTCTGACCCAAGCCCATCCCTTTCCTCTCTTCAAGTATCCCTCTGGTCCTTCTTTTATCCTTCAACCTTGCTGTCCCCCTCTCTATCACCTTCTCTTCTAGACCTAATGCGGGTTTTCTTTCATTCTCTTCAATCAGTCCTCCTCCCCCTTCCTCTCACCCCCGCCTCCATCCTCTCGCCCCCCTCCCCACCACCATCTCCTCTTTCTCAACCGGGACCCCCCCTTCCGGTTTACCATGTCCGCTTGCCTACCTCCACCCACCCATCTCCGCACCACACTGACCCTCCACTCATATTTTGTCACACCTTGTTTTGTAATACATGGGTTTTATTATCCATGCTTCAGTTCAAGGGACTGTGCATTTCTCTCCACACTAGCCAATAATATATATATATATATATATATATATATATATATATATATATATAATATATATATATTATCTGTCATACCGTGGCATACCATCCATTGATATCATAAAAATAACTCCATCTTCAGCTAGACGTCAGACATTTTTGGTCACCATATGATGGGCCTCCTCGGCTTACTAAACATAAAGAGAAACTCATAAAGGAAGTAATTTATTTATTGTTGAGAGGTAAAGTAATAATATCAAGTAACTTGAAATTTTCAGTGATATCGCTTTGACCGACTTTCGTCGAGGTTCTGCAAAATGGGAACCTAGAGACAAAATATTGTTCATGAAACGCCTCAAAAATATAGGTATTACACTGTTCCATCTGCTACAAAAATGGCATGAGCATTATAAGGCACAGAAAGATACTGCTTGAATAGTATAGGAAACAATATAATTACGAGTATTATGAACAATAATGTTCTATGCCCATCTCTATCATAAACTAGAAACTGCCTTTTATTACCATCTCGCTAGCTCAAGTAACTGATTCGACTCAGGCTGATGAGTCTTGTCCAGCCTCATCTTTCAAATCCATAGTTGCGTCGGTGCCGCATGTACGGTTTGGCTGGGAGAGGGTGGACACTTACACTTGGCCGAAGTGTACACCCGCGCAACAAAGTTTCTGTACCCCTCTCAGTGTAAGGAAGTGGAAGTCAGGGTTAGAGAGATTGCAGGCGAACGGACAACCGTGTGTGGTAGTTTGCAAATGAGCTACGAGGCGAATGGTTGGAAACCTTTTCATACTATTCACCTGCAAAACATTATGCGTTCCTAACATGGCATATATTATAACCGACTACTATGTTATCATGGTGTCCTGTGAAACTGGTCCACACACAACCCATCTGTTTCGGATCCTCATCATACAAATAAAGCACTGAGCCCGTTGTATATAAGCAGCCACTGGTCATTATGATTCAGTGATAATTTTTGTGAATATGGTATTCCTGGATTATCTATAGCTGTAATTTGGAATGATTGTGAATTTAATACTGATTCCCACAGTAGCTGTGCGTATGGTTATAAGTGTTGCAATTATTTTATGTGGACGAATAAACCACATTGTGATGGGCAGAGAGAATTCACCAATAATTTACTATAACCAGATGAAATTTGGTGCAAACAACAAAATATAATGAGACAACGAAGATACAGCTGTGGTATCCTGCTACGCTACGTTATCCATGCCTTAACTGTTACTTTACCTCATACGTGCATTATTTTGCTTCAGTTTCTGCTTCTTTTATTTCTCTTACTTCCCGGTATCCTCGTACTGCAAGCCGTCATATTTCTTTTGGGGGGTTTGTAGTCGTCCGGTCCTATAACCCCTACTGTATTACATTATTCCTCACATCATCTTTCCCACACAAACAACATTAGCACATGACTGATGAATCTGTTACAACAATTATTGGCACTGCCACTACTAATCTCCCTTTTCCCATTGTGTCTAATTGCACTCACAATACTACTACTGCTACTAATACTACTACTCCACTATAAATCTGTAGTATAATAATACTTATGTTTGTATCTACTAACCACATTGTCCCTGTCCCACCGTGGACAATTCGCCACTTACCCCCACAGCTACCCCAGTTATTCCGCCCTCAGACATGGGCACTGACGGGGAAGGGAGATGGCCGTAATTGCTACACCACGAACCGCGGATCACATGTTTATACATTAACTACAGTGGTTCACCTGTTTTCTTTAGTAGATTGCAATATACACCGTTACTCAACCATGGGAACAGCTCCATGTTCGTACACCGCTGAGATATGTGGCTCAGTAACTGCTCTGCGTGAACTGGGCTGTGGTCTGGTATTTATATTTATCCTGTCTATTTCATACAGTGCGAACGCCACTCGGTTGTTTAGCATGACAAAACACACTGTAAATGAAGTGTTTGCAGTTAATGGAAGCGATTTCTGTAACTAATGGCATAGTTGATGTAATATGCACGTGGTCAGAATGGAGAACTGCAGACATTACTACCATGTTCCACCATTGTTGGCTCGAGGGTATATGAAGGAATGCTTAGAGTGTACAATTGCTCATTATGAACCAAAATATAACTAATAACCACTGGCAAACCTATAAAATCAACAACCAAACATGGCATACAGAAACGGTAAAATATACCTGGGTTAAGTAAATCCACCTTTATTTTATACTGGTACTATGGTGTTCAAAAGTCCGGTCCTTCTGCCAGCGACTCTTCAACTGATTCACTTGAGGTTCGAATAACGAAGCAACTGAGGAAACTTTAAAGGACTAGCAGATGGCGCACTGTGCAGCTAGTATGAATGAATGAATGAATGAAGAATGAAAGAAGATTCTGCAGCAACAAGCCCGGAATAACTATGACACTGGAAGAAGCGGAAAGTCTTAGTCAGGAGGGACTAGGAACGAGAACAAAAATTTACGGAAGGGGTGAAAAGACCAGGAGACAAGGTAGAGGTAAAATATGCGTAACCGGGCAAGAGCAGTTTCTCAGCGTCGATTACGAGGGAGGGAGCTGGTGATACATTATCGTAGCGATATTCGCTGTGGTGATAAGCTGATGATTAGAATAGTAAAGATAAAGAGCACTACCGTTACTATGATAGTAGCTGCGTTTATGGTTAAACCTTGCCAGTGTTTATACATATCTTTCTCCTTCTCTGCTGTATTACATTGATAGGGAAACGTATGCATCCAAAGAATTACTGCTGCATAAGCCTTGAGTATGAACTGAATATGCATTATTTTTATTCAGTTACGTAATTCACAGTATCATGTGGTTCACTTTCCATCCACAACTCATGTCCTTTATTGAAATTAGGTATCGATATCTCAACTATTTTTTCCTTACAAAGTTTAACTGACCTGTATGATGAGGCCGCCAATGAAGCACCAAGGTGTGTGATTGATCACTTTAGTGAATAACTCCCTTTAAACATGGGACGCTCCAACAATGCACATAGAGTTACTGCATCAGAGCACACTGTTTAAGGAATGGAAAGTAGGCTTATCCCCTGTATAAATGTAAAGGTTTCAGTTAGTATAATTTGCGAAGTGTTTATGTATGTAATAGGTAATTTACACTTAATACCCACAAGCTGTTGGCACTCATTTTCAACCACTATTACGGAAAACAGTCATCGAACCAAAAGTTTGCCATTATTATTGAATTTGTATTTAACATCCCACTTACTTTAATGATTTACCTCAGGCTATTTTATACAATAATTTTAAAATCTCAGTTGCAACCATATAACACATATATATAATTTACACATCCCCTGACAGGGTTTTATTTTATGATTTGTCTCTTATTTATTCCTCGAATAGAATAAGGTTCTTTCCCCACACTGAATGGTATTTGTTAAATACATGGGAAATGAGTAATCTATCTATCTATCTATTGCCAGACGCCTCAATCCCGTTTGGTGTGGCCACAAACAAATCGCCTCCACATCTTGTTTGTGGCCACCCCAAACGGGATTGAGGCGTCTGGCAATAGATAGATAGATAGATAGATAGATAGATTACTCATTTCCCGTTTATTAAACAAATACTTTTCAGTGTGGGGCAAGAACCTTATTTTATTCGAGGTATAAATAAGAGACAAATCATAAAATAAAACCCTGTCAGGGAATGTGTAAAATATATGTGTTGTAATGAAGGCTTTATTTCACGTCCTAGAGTATACAATACAGTACTGAATTATACACCTTAATGGTTTGGGTGACCCTACACTGAATGACAAGGCTAATGATTCGTGCAACCCAGGAAACCATTTATAACACTGGGTGGTAACCATATAACTAGGGGTGATGTGCAGCCCACCGAGGTGCCCCAATTAACTGGGTGGTTGATGCAAGTGCAGCTTCCACCCAGGAACCAAACCTGCACAGTTTTCCCTGCACCTTGCTGTTGTGGGGTGCTGTCTGCCATCAGGGATACTTCCATGCCGGTGGTAGATGGGTCAAGTCGGCCAGAATGACTGGGGTAGTTCAACAACAACACTTTAATAGTGGGTGCAGCCTCCTTCTGCGTCCACGACTTCTTCGAGACGTTTCGGGATAGAATCTACCAATTTCATGCGAACATCTGGTCGTCGCCGGATGCTCTCCCACACTTCTTAAACTTTACCTTCAATGGCTCTTTGAGTTCGGTGCTCCCCAACATCCCACTCCCGACACATCATCGCCCATACTTGTTCGGTTGGGTTGATGTCGCACACTTTTGATGGCCAGTGGAGGACCTGAATCTCAGGATGATCCTGGAGATAGTGTTTCACTACATTGCTGGTGTGAATGGGACTTTTGTCATGCACCAACTTAATGGTGTCGTGGGCAGGAATCGCCATAGCCCTTACTGTTGGATGCAAAACGTTTTTCAGAAGACAGACAAACACACACACACACACACACACACACACACAAAGACACAGAAAAAAAACGCAGACAAAAAAAACACACATACACACAAACACACACACACACACACACACACACACACACACACACACACACACACACACACACACACACACACACACACACACACACACACACTGGCGCAGAGAGAGAGAGAGAGAGAGAGAGAGAGAGAGAGAGAGGGAGAGTGACTCAGTAAGACACACACACACACACACACACACACACACACACACACACACATGAGGAAGAGTGGTAAAGGAGGGACGGAGGAATTGGGAACGGTGAAGGGGACGAATGACATGTGGAAGTGTCCAGTACTGTTCTAATAGCAGCTTGCACAGTACACTGACTCGTATAGCTGACATACACCCTTTAATTCAATTATGGATGTATTTCCATTAGGATTCCATGATATACCATCCAGCTGGCAATAGTTTTAATGAGCGAATACTTTGGTAAAATATTAAATATCATAACTACACTAGGTTCATACTGTTCAGTGATTATACAGTCAACCATCAAACAGTAATTCATAAGACGTGGGGCCAATCTTCCTCGGGGATAAACAACCACTGAGGATGATTAGTGAGTGAAGTTGTGAACTACTCTCTCCCTGTGTGTGTGTGTGTGTGTGTGTGTGTGTGTGTGTGTGTGTGTGTGTGTGTGTGTGTGTGTGTGTGTGTGTGTGTGTGTGCTTATGCCTGTTTGTTTCTCCTAATGCGAGTCCACACGTGCTCTCGAACATATATTGGCAACACGGCAGGTAACATGTTCCGGAACATGTTTGGAGCAGTATTTGGACAGATGTATGCAAACATGTTTCAGAGCAGCTTCGAACACTTGCAGGAGAGGTGATGGGATAAGTGTATCCATACCAGGCAGTTGAGACTTCATCATGATGTTACCAACATGATCTGGACGCTGCTGTTCCCAACATGTTTGCAGCGTGGTCGTTACTGTGTTGCTTACATGTTCCCAGCACTTGCTCGAGCACACGTGAGTGCGCCCATACTGTGTCAGTCTCTCTCTCTCTCTCTCTCTCTCTCTCTCTCCCTGTGTGTGTGTGTGTGTGTGTGTGTGTGTGTGTGTGTGTGTGTGTGTGTGTGTGTCAGTTGGTTGGGTGGGCGGAAAAAATGAGGTTGAGTTCGTGGGTGTGGTACTTTGGTGCATCGCCAGGGTGGGTGGACAATGATAATGGTGGAGAGTGGGGGCCGGCGGACAGTTGTTGGGTGTGGTGTGTGGAGTAGTTTTGGGTGGGTCGTATGGGTAATTGGGTTAGTGAGTGGATGCTTTTGGTGGGCTGGGTGGGTAGCTGGCTGGATATGTGGGAGGTCGAAGAGGGGTCGGTAAGTTAGGTTTGGATAAGATGAGTTTGATGGATAAGTCGGGTTCAGATGGGTGAGTGGGGTGGCGGAGTGAATGGGGTTGGGGAAGAAGGGTGGATGGGCGGGTGGGTCAGTGGGAGGAGTGGGTGGACAGGATGGGTGGATGGCCAGGGTGAGGTGGGTGGGGAGTAATCAGGAGAGGTGGGAGGGTTCTGTGAATAATGAGTTGGATGACATTGTTCGATCAGCAGGGTGGGTGGAATTCATGAATGGGAAGAGTGGGTGGAATTTGTGAGTTGTGAGGGTGGATGGTAGGGGTCGGTGGGCAAGATAGGTTGTGTGGGCAAAGTGAGTCGCCAGGGGGAGCGGGCACCGTTGGTCGCCAGGGTGGCTGAGACGATTGCGTGGTCGGGATGATCTAAGTGGGTTGGGTGGCTGGATGGGTTCAGGGAGGAGAAGTGAATGAGTAAATGAGTTGAGTAGCATTGTTGGGTGAACTTCGCGTGTGGCATTCGTGGGTTAGCAGGGTGGATAGCAAGGATTGATGTGTTGAGTGGGTGGCAGGGGTGAGGTGAGTGGGTTGTGTTGGATGGGTTGAGTGGGTAGGTGGATAAGTAGGTGAGTGTATTATGTGGCTGTGCACATGACAAGGCAAGAGAGGGACTTATCTGGCCATATAACTTTTAACTGTTACTTGGAATTTAATCTATCGCTTGGAACACGTTGGAAACCAGACTCTATACATTAAGGTCATTGTACTGAAATCTGCTAAAACCTCGATATAATCACTTCTCATGGAACTGAAGATGGATCCACGCACTTGATAATACACCTAATAGTAAGATGAATGAAAGTAACATTACATGCGGCAAGACGTGAGAGTGAGCGAAGCTTCATATCTCCGATCCATCCGCCTAACAAATCAGTGTTTTGGTGTGGGTAAGGAAGGGGATTTGGGGGGGGGGGGTAGATGTGTGCGATTAACCTGACCTCTAGTGGCAGATTACCCTGTATCACGAATTTCTGTCCGGAGGTGTACATGCCCGAAAATTTCTCGAATCGCCAAGCTTCATCCTCTGTGCCGTTATATTATGTGGTCATTGTATTATGCTGTGATATTGGCTAATTAATATTGTGTGATTGTTTGGGATAATGAGCTCTGGTGCACTATGCTATTTATTTATAAAGTCTGAGTTATATAAAATAATTCTTCTCTTATAGTGTAGCGTGAACTACGATACAGGTTGAGTTGTGGTACAGAAACAATAAGCAAGTTCATCCACAAATGGCGCAATGTAGGGGGAAGGGGAAAGTATGGGTGTGAGCGGGAGCTTGGCAGGTGAAGGGAAAGGTGTTGAAATTGGATTCACGTCGTTTTCTGTAACACATTCTTTGCCATTACGGTATATTTATTAAGATGTCAATGACATCCTGTATCCTAAATGATAATAAAACTATTTATTTTTATTATCCGTTATTATAGACAACTGATTACACACTTTAAATTACACCAAACATAGGAGACCCCGTCTCTCGTTAACGGACAACATGCAGCCTGCTCCACCACCTCGACTCTTTTTTTTTTTTCTCTCTCTCTCTCAACTCATCAGCTGCCTATCAGTAGACACACACATTATCAGTTTGTGCTAATGAGCAATGACAGTACACATATGTTCACCTACAATTTAATTCTGTGCCAAAATACAAGTGCAGTACATTACGAGCTCACCTTACGGATTACGTTAGCCAATAAACAGTAATAGCTTATGTTCCAGTAATAGTCATGGGGTTGCCGTACTCACGGTGATGTTTTTGTAAATGTTTTAGGTAATCATGTGTTCAGTGACGGTTACCAGTTAGAGGTAACTGGTAATAGCTACTGAACACATGATAGCTACTTTGCTGCATTATAGTGTCACTGTAGAGGTTCCTCGTCTTCCAGTTATGTTAATTATTAAGGTTAACATATTGATGGACAGCCACTTCTTACTAAAGATGCAAACAGCCTATTATGAACTCTCAAAATATATTATGGAGCATATTGTGGGAGCGTTGCAGCTCTCACGAACCAGTTATAGTCCTGGTCCGTTTGCTTCAATATTGCCAGCCTGACAGTGTGGTGTTAATGAACATGATACTGAGGATACAATTATATATGCTTATTTTCCTTTGGAACAACGGAGTTCATAACAGGATTTCATTCAGTACACAGAATGTCAAATACAGTATGTATGTGTGTGACTGAATGAATGAGGGTGAAGGACAACACGTGTGGTGGCGGTGGAGGGATTGTAGTATGTCATGTACTTGTGTCATAATGGTAATGTGGCTGTGTGCATACGTGGCTAAGGACGTGCACGACTGATATACGTAATCCGTTTCTTTCACACTTGATGACACACACCTTAGTAGTAATTAGGGTCCATTTATAAGTTTGTAGCATATTACGTAATTATATATGCTTATGTTATCGGGGTATAACCTAGAACATCGTATAAAGACAATGAAATAGAAAAATGCATTGTGAGTGGCATAATAAATGAATAACATTTCAGAAAGAAATAATACCGTATTAAAACATCCATTTAACAAATATCGTTGTAGGTGCAGCGTTTCATAAGCTTAGCTTATCGGATTTACTTTGATCATTATATTACATCATATTATAGCTTTGAGTTGTGTAATACAAATGTTATATATTGTATAATAAGTGATGTCACGGTGGTTTACCCAGTGGACGTTCACCTAAGCTTCATCGAACAGACAGTAAGTGCAGTTGTTAGCAGTTTTTTTTTTTTTAAATCCTGGGAAGAAGGAACCAAAGGCCACGACCCCGCAATAACCGTTCTTTCCAGTGAAAAACAAAATACAAGAGAGAGCCTAATTCCAGATCCGATTATTTCGAGATGCCTGGACACACTGCGTTTGACGGACTGGAGATCATAGCTAGCAGGAAATACAGACAGAGGGAGACAGTTCCAGAGCTGAACTGTTGCATAAATGTGAGTAAACTCTTGCGTTAGAGTGTTGGACAGAAAAGGAACGAGAGTTTGCTGCTAGACGGGTGCTACCCGTCGTAGAGGTGGAGGAATGCAAATGAGACAGTTCAGAGGAGTAGTGACCATTAAAGTAGTGATAGAAGAGATAAAGATGCAACAGTGCGGCGAAGAGACAGAGGTTGAAGTGAGCCAGTAAGAGGAGGAGAGTTAATGAGACGAAAAACCTTGCACTCCACACTATTGAGAAGAGCTGTATATGGGAAGCCTCCCCACACATGAGGCTTGTGCAGGGGTATAGAATGAACGGAGTCGGCTTAACACACCTAATCTCTTGGAAGCAGATTTTACAAGAGATGTAATATGATCTTTCCAAGATAAGTCCCGAGTAAATGAAACCCCAAGCATGTTCAAGGATGAAGCAGGATTAAGCTGAATATTATTAAACATTAGTGGGTTTACCTGTGGAGATTTTGTCAGGTTGATAGGTGTAAGAACTGGGTCTTTGATGCATGAAAAACAACCAAATTATTTATACTCTGGTCAGAGATACGAACCAAGTCAGACATTAGGTGTGCCATAGCCTCATACCTTGTTTGTTGAAGTAACTGCTGAGATGGGCGTTGCGGGAACCGAATGGAAACGTGAAGAGTGGAGTCATCAGTGTACGAGTGGATAGGGTCAGATGTACAGCTTAGGTCATTGATGAATAAAAGGAAGAGGTCTAGTACAGTAATAGGGCAGTTTGGAAATTAAAGATTTATGCCAGACTCGATCGAAAGCCTTTGAGATGTCAAGTGCAATGGCAAAGCTTTTGCCAAAGTCCCGAAAGGAGTCTGACCAGGAGTCTGAAAGGTAGGTGAGACGATCGCCAGTGGAGCGTCCCTGACGGAACCCAAGAAGGTTGTGATAGGAAAGATGCTTTTAAATTTTTCTATTAAGAATTCACTGGAAACTTTTGAGACAGGATGTTAAAGCAACTGGACGATAGTTAAAGGGTTGGGAATGGTCATCCTTCATTGAGACTGGCTGAATGAGAGCAAATTTCCAGCAAGAAGGAAAGGTACAAGTTGATAGACAAAGGCGAAAGAGTTTGCCTAGGCAGGAAAGCACAGTTCCTGAGGACAACAGAAGGGGCTCCATCAAGCCCATATGCCTTGTTAGTATTGAGGCCTGTGATGGCAGAAAATACATTTTAAATGCATTGTGAGTGGCATAATAAATGAATAACATTTCAGAAAGAAATAATACCTTATTAAAACATCCATTTAACAAATAACGTTGTACATTTTAATGTCAGCCATGAGGGTCAGAGGAAAGTTGATGGAGGAACAGCACCGGTATCGACTAAGGTGGAATTGGCGGCGAAAGTCTGAGCGAAGAGATCTGCTTTATCAGTAGAAGAAATATCTACAGAACCATCAGAGTAGGAAGGAGGAGGGAAGGATGATGAGGTAATATTGTTAGAACGGTTTTTGGCAAGATGCCAGAAGGAGCGGGAAGAATTCGAGTTGGAGAGTTGAGAGTATTTAGTACGGATGAAATTATTTTTAGCAGAGCGAAGAACAGAGAGCACGATTCCGGGCAGAAACGTATCAGGGGTGGGTTGGCTCTGGTACAGTTTATAGGCCCTCACCCTGTTGCGGAGCATTAGAACAAGCGTAAGTAAGCCAAGGTTTTCTTGCATTAGTCAAAGGATATGAGAAAGGAATGTATGCTTCCATGCCGGAGAGAATAACCTCTGTAATGCGCAAGGCTTACTCAGATGGCTCCCGACCATGGAAACAATAATCATTCCAGGGAAAATAAAAGTACTGCCGGAAGGTCTCCCAATCTGCAGCCCCAAAGTGCCACACGACATCTCTTTGGAGGATTCACAGGCCGTATCGGAGCGATAGGACAGGTTAAGGTGATAAGGTTGTGATTGGAGGAGGCTAACGGAGAGAAAAGATTAAGAGTAAGCAGAAGGATTAGTCGTAAGAAAGAGGTCAAGTATATTGCATATCTCTCCAAGGTGGTCAGGGATACTGTTAGGGTGCTGTGCAACTGCTCTAGGCCATTAAGGATAGAAAAGGTGTAGGCTTGAAAACTAGCAAGGGCTGGTGACACGAGGCAACAACCAGCCAATTTTTCCCAAAAAGCCCCACCGCTGAGGAAATGCAAGAGAACCTTGACTGACAGTGTGTGAGATGGCAGAAGAACAGACAGCAAGCAGTGTAGTAGGAATGGGAATCGTAGCAAGAAATTCAGCCATACTGCGGTTTCAGGGCCAGTGTCAACTGAAGAAGACCTGAAAAGGATGCAGATGTACAGCTTCGGCGAAGTGTAAGTAACGACCCTCTCCCAGCCAAATCGAACATTTGGCACCGTCGCACGATACGAGAGGTGAAGCAAGGCAAGACTCATCAACCTGAGTCGAAACAGCGACTGTGTGTGTGTGTGTGTGTGTGTGTGTGTGTGTGTGTGTGTGTGTGTGTGTGTGTGTGTGTGTGTGTGTGTGTGTGTGTGTGTGTGTGTGTGTGTGTGTGTGTGTGTCTGTGTGTGTGTGTGTGTGTGTGTGTGTGTGTGTGTGTGTGTGTGTGTGTGTGTGTGTGTGTGTGTGTGTGTGTGTGTGTGTGTGTGTGTGTGTGTGTGTGTGTGTGTGTGTGTGTGTGTGTGTGTGTGTGTGTGTGTGTGTGTGTGTGTGTGTGTGTGTGTGTGTGTGTGTGTGTGTGTGTGTGTGTGTGTGTGTGTGTGTGTGTGTGTGTGTGTGTGTGTGTGTGTGTGTGTGTGTGTGTGTGTGTGTGTGTGTGTGTGTGTGTGTGTGTGTGTGTGTGTGTGTGTGTGTGTGTGTGTGTGTGTGTGTGTGTGTGTGTGTGTGTGTGTGTGTGTGTGTGTGTGTGTGTGTGTGTGTGTGTGTGTGTGTGTGTGTGTGTGTGTGTGTGTGTGTGTGTGTGTGTGTGTGTGTGTGTGTGTGTGTGTGTGTGTGTGTG
Source organism: Coenobita brevimanus (assembly GCF_032717465.1). NCBI lineage: Eukaryota > Metazoa > Arthropoda > Malacostraca > Decapoda > Coenobitidae > Coenobita > Coenobita brevimanus. Next base: position 13,534,610 of record NC_137059.1, read on the forward strand.
TGTGTGTGTGTGTGTGTGTGTGTGTGTGTGTGTGTGTGTGTGTGTGTGTGTGTGTGTGTGTGTGTGTGTGTGTGTGTGTGTGTGTGTGTGTGTGTGTGTGTGTGTGTGTGTGTGTGTGTGTGTGTGTGTGTGTGTGTGTGTGTGTGTGTGTGTGTGTGTGTGTGTGTGTGTGTGTGTGTGTGTGTGTGTGTGTGTGTGTGTGTGTGTGTGTGTGTGTGTGTGTGTGTGTGTGTGTGTGTGTGTGTGTGTGTGTGTGTGTGTGTGTGTGTGTGTGTGTGTGTGTGTGTGTGTGTGTGTGTGTGTGTGTGTGTGTGTGTGTGTGTGTGTGTGTGTGTGTGTGTGTGTGTGTGTGTGTGTGTGTGTGTGTGTGTGTGTGTGTGTGTGTGTGTGTGTGTGTGTGTGTGTGTGTGTGTGTGTGTGTGTGTGTGTGTGTGTGTGTGTGTGTGTGTGTGTGTGTGTGTGTGTGTGTGTCATAAGTGTGGCCGACGTAGGGCTTTGCCACTGGTGGCCCACAAGAGGGTAGGGATGGGGGGATGTGAGGATTATATGCTGTGGGTAGGGGAGAGATAGCATCTGTTTGTTCTTGGGAACGGCACAGAAGGTTGAAAGAAACAATTACACTGTGATGTTCCAAGTGAATATTATAAAGCAAATTGGCCAATATTGGATAATAAAACCCACGTGTCACAAACCAAAACACCGGTACAGTATGTGTATTAGCCTAAACAGGGTAAAGCCCGGCTAGGTCTCTCTCTCTCTCTCTCTCTCTATCCCCGTGGGGGGGGGGGTATTGCCTGTTAGGATGATAGGGCTTTGTCGACCCTTCTGACCCGAGCCCATCCCTTTCCTCTCTTCAAGTATCCCTATGTTCCTTCTTTTATCCCTCAACCTTGCTGTCCCCCTCTCTATCACCTTCTCCCACGCCCTCTAGAGTCTTCTAGACCTAATGCGGGTTTCCTTTCATTCTCTTCAATCAGTCCTCCTCCCCCTTCCTCTCACCCACGTCTGCATGCTCACGCCCCCCTCCCCACCACCATCTCCTCTTTCTCCACCGGGACCCCCCCTCCAGGTTTACCATGTCCCCTTGCCTACCTCAACCCACTCATCTCCGCACCACACTGACCCTCCACTCATATTTTGTCACACCTTGTTTTGTAACACATGGGTTTTATTATCCATGCTTCAGTTCAAGGGACTGTACATTTCTCTCCACACTGGCCAATAATATATATATATATATTATCTGTCATACCGTGGCATACCATCCATTGATATCATAAAAGTAACTCCATCTTCAGCTAGACGCCAGACATTTTTGGTCACCGTATGATGGGCCTTCTCGGCTTACTAAACATAAAGAGAAACTCATAAAGGAAGTAATTTATTTATTGTTGAGAGGTAAAGTAATAATATCAAGTAACTTGAAATTTTCAGTGATATCGCTTTGACCGACTTTCGTCGAGGTTCTGAAAAATGGGAACCTAGAGACAAAATATTGTTCATGAAACGCCTGAAAAATATAGGTATTACACTATTCCATCTGCTACAAAAATGGCATGAGCATTATAAGACACAGAAAGATACAGCTTGAATAGTATAGGAGACAATATAATTACGAGTATTATAAACAATAATGTTCTATGCCCATCTCTATCATAAACTAGAAACTGCCTTTTATTACCATCTCGCTAGCTCAAGTAACTAATTCGACTCAGGCTGATGAGTCTTGTCCAGCTTCATCTTTCAAATCCATAGTTGCTTTGGTGCCTCATGTACGGTTTGGCTGGGAGAGGGTGGACACTTACACTTGGCGGAAGTGTACACCCACGCAACAAAGTTTCTGTACCCCTCTCAGTGTAATGAAGTGGAAGTCAGGGTTAGAGAGAGGGCAGGCGAACGGACAACCGTGTGTGGTAGTTTGGAAATGAGCTACGAGGCGAATGGTTGGAAAACTTTTCATGCTATTCACCTGCAAAACATTATGCGTTCCTAACATGGCATATATTATAACAGACTACTATGTTATCATGGTGTCCTGTGAAACTGGTCCACACACGACCCATCTGTTTCGGATCCTCATCATACAAATAAAGCACTGAGCCAGTTGTATATAAGCAGCCACTGGTCATTATGATTCAGTGATAATTTTTGTGAATATGGTATTCCTGGATTATCTATAGCTGTAATTTAGAATGATTGTGAATTTAATGCTGATTCCCACAGTAGCTGTGCGTATGGTTATAAGTGTTGCAATTATTTTATGTGGACGAATAAACCACATTGTGATGGGCAGAGAGAATTCACCAATAATTTACCATAACCAGATGAAATTAGGTGCAAACAACAAAATATAATGAGACAACGAAGATACAGCTGTGGTATCCTGCTACGCTACGTTATCCATGCCTTAACTGTTACTTTACCTCATACGTGCATTATTTTGCTTCAGTTTCTGCGTCTTTTATTACTCGTACTTCCCGGTATCCTCGTACTGCGAGCCGTCATATTTCTTTTGGGGGTTTCTAGTCGTCCGGTCCTATAACCCCTACTGTATTACATTATTCCTCACATCATCTTTCCCACACAAACAACATTAGCACATGACTGATGAATCTGTTACAACAATTATTGGCACTGCCACTACTAATCTCCCTTTTCCCATTGTGTCTAATTTCACTCACAATACTACTACTGCTACTAATACTACTACTCCACTATAAATCTGTAGTATAATAATACTAACCACATTGTCCCTGTACCACCGTGGACAATTCGCCACTTACCCCCACAGCCACCCCAGTTTTTCCGCCCTCAGACATGGGCACTGACGGGGAAGGGAGATGGCCGTAATTGCTACACCATGAACCGCGGATCACATGTTTATACATTAACTACAGTGGTTCACCTGTTTTCTGTAGTGGATTGCAGTATACACCGTTACTCAGCCATGGGAACAGCTCCATGTTCGTACACCGCTTAGACATGTGGCTCAGTAACTGCTCTCCATGAACTGGGCAGTGGTCTGGTATTTATATTTATCCTGTCTATTTCATACAGTGCGAACGACACTCGGTTGTTTAGCATGACAAAACACACAGCAGATGAAGTGTTTGCAGTTAAGGCAAGCAATTTCTGTAACTAATGGCATAGTTGATGCTATATGCACGTGCTCAGACTGGAGAACTGCAGACATTACAACCTTGTTCCACTATTGTTGGCTCGAGGGTATATGAAGGAATGCTTAGAGCGTACAATTGCTCATTATGAACCAAAATATAACTAATAACCACTGGCAAACCTATAAAATCAACAACCAAACATGGCATACAGAAACGGTAAAACATACCTGGGTTAAGTAAATCCACCTTTATTTTACACTGGTACTATGGTGTACAAAAGTCCGGTCCCTCTGCCAGCCACTCTTCGACTGATTCACTCGAGGTTCGAATTCACAGTATCATGTGGTTCACTTTCCATCCACAACTCCCTTCCTTTACTGAAATTAGGTATCGATATCCCAACTATTTTTTCCTTACAAAGTTTAGCTGACCTGTATGATGAGGCCGCCAATGAAGCACCAAGGTGTGTGATTGATCACTTTAGTGAATAACTCCCTTTAAACATGGGACGCTCCAACAATGCACATAGTTACTGCATCAGAGCACACTGTTTAAGGAATGGAAAGCAGGCTTATCCAATGTATCAATGTAAAGGTTTCAGTTAGTGTAATTTGCGAAGTGTTTATATATGTAATAGGTAATTTACACTTAATACCGATAAGCTGTTGGCACTCATTTTCAACCACTATTACGGAAAAGAGTCATCGAACCAAAAGTTTGCCATTATTATTGAATTTGTATTTAACATCCCACTTACTTTAATGACTAACCTCAGGCTATTTTATACAATAATTTTAAAATCTCAATTGCAACCATACAACACATATATATAATTTACACATCCCCTGACAGGGTTTTATTTTATGATTTGTCTCTTATTTATTCCTCGAATAGAATAAGGTTCTTTCCCCACACTGAATGGTATTTGTTAAATAAACGGGAAATGAGTAATCTATCTATCTATCTATTGCCAGACGCCTCAATCCCGTTTGGTGTGGCCACAAACAAATCGCCTCCATGTCTTGTTTGTGGCCACCCCAAACGGGATTGAGGCGTCTGGCAATAGATAGATAGATAGATAGATTACTCATTTCCCGTTTATTTAACAAATACTTTTCAGTGTGGGGCAAGAACCTTATTTTATTCGAGGTATAAATGAGACAAATTATAAAATAAAACCCTGTCAGGGAATGTGTAAAATATATGTGTTGTAATGAAGGCTTTATTTCACGTCCTAGAGTATACAATATATACAGTACTGAATTATACACCTTAATGGTTTGGGTGACACTACACTGAGTCAAGCCTAATGATTCGTGCAACCCAGGAAACCATTTAAAACACTGGGTGGTAACCATATAACTAGGGGTGATGTGCAGCCCACCGAGGTGCCCCAATTAACTGGATGGTTGATGCAAGTGCAGCTTCCACCCAGGAACCAAACCTGCACAGTTTTCCCTGCACCTTGCTGTTGTGGGGTGCTGTCTGCCATCAGGGATGCTTGCATGCCGGTGGTAGATGGGTCAAGTTGGCCAGAATGACTGGGGTAGTTCAACAACAACACCTTAATAGTGGGTCCAGCCTCCTTCTGCGTCCACGACTTCTTCGAGGCGTTTCGGGATAGAATCTACCAATTTCATGCGAACATCTGGTCGTCGCCGGACGCTCTCCCACACTTCTTGAACTTTACCTTCAATGGCTCTTTGAGTTCGGTGCTCCCCAACATCCCACTCCCGACACATCATCGCCCATACTTGTTCGGTTGGGTTGATGTCGCACACTTTTGATGGCCAGTCGAGGACCTGAATCTCAGGATGATCCTGGAGATAGTGTTTCACTACATTGCTGGTGTGAATGGGACTTTTGTCATGCACCAACTTAATGGTGTCGTGGGCAGGAATCACGATAGCCCTTACTGTTGGATGCAAAACGTTTTCCAAAAGGCAGACAGACAAAGAAACACACACACACACACAAACAAAAACACATAGAAAAAAAAATGCAGAAAAAAACACACACATACACACAAACACACACACACACACATACACACACACACACACACACACACACACACACACACACACACACACACACACACACACACACACACAGATTAGGAAGAGTGGTAAAGGAGGGTCGGAGGAATTGGGAACGGTGAAGGGGACGAATGACATGTGGAAGTGTCCAGTACTGTTCTAATAGCAGCTTGCACGGTACACTGACTCGTATAGCTGACATACACCCTTTAACCCGCCCCATCCCGTCGACGAATGGGTTCGTTGCAACGATTTGCATTTGCAAGTCCCGGCGACGTACCAGTACATCGTGCGTTTGCAAGGTCCCTAATTTGCACAATTTTCAATTTTCGCACGTGATTTTTCGTATGTATACACGGGACACCGTCCTCTATTCCTCTACTAGATGCCAAGCCGGGATAATGCATTACACCGCATAACCTCCCGCATGCCCCCCACATCCCATTGTCTTGGCAAAGGACCTGTTACTAGTGATCGGGCTAGTAAAGATATTCAGGGCCAGAGTGATTCCCCAATCGATGGCAATGTGGAGGACGATGTTTACATAACATTAGAGAAAGAAACAGCCAGAAATAATGATCAGGTAATGTGGCAAAAAAAGGTCAGGTATGGTGATTAGTTAGTGAGTGAAACAATGCTTATAATCCCTTTATTCCTGCTTGAAAATCAATATACTCTCATACTACATATACATTCGTACCAAGTAAATAAATAAATACCATTTATGAGTGGATAAAATAGTTACCCTCCCATAGAACTCGTTTTCTTTGGTGCCAACATGTTAGAAAACCCAGTCAGGTAAGGAGGAACTCCTACCTGGATTGGGTACTTTAAACCTCGGGTGAGCGATTTCCCTATGAATTTTCGATGTTTCTCACCAAAAGCGAAGGTTTTAGCCAAAAAAAAAAAATTCGAAAATACCTCGGGACTGGGGGATGTCGGAGGTGCGGAAAACCTCGGGACGTGACGGGTTAATGGTGTCGTGGGCAGGAATCGCCATAGCCCTTACTGTTGGATGCAAAACGTTTTCCAGAAGACAGACAGAGAAACAATCACACACACACACACAAACACAAACACATAGAAAAAAAACGGAGAAAAAAACAAACACACATACACACAAACACACACACACACACATACACACACACACACACACACACACACACACACACACACACACACACACACACACACACACACACACACTGGCGCAGAGAGAGAGAGAGGGAGAGTGACTCAGTAAGACACAAAACACAAACACACACACACACACACACACACACAGGAGGAAGAGTGGTAAAGGAGGGACCGAGGAATTGGGAACGGTGAAGGGGACGAATGACATGTGGAAGTGTCCAGTACTGTTCTAATAGCAGCTTGCACAGTACACTGACTCGTATAGCTGACATACACCCTTTAATTCAGTTATGGATGTATTTCCATTAGGATTCCATGATATACCATCCAGCTGGCAATAGTTTTAATGAGCGAATACTTTGGTAAAATATTAAATATCATAACTACACTAGGTTCATACTGTTCAGTGATTATACAGTCAACCATCAAACAGTAATTCATAAGACGTGGGGCCAATCTTCCTAGGGGAAAAACAACCACTGAGGATGATTAGTGAGTGAAGTTGTGAACTACTCTCTCCCTGTGTGTTTGTGTGTGTGTGTGTGTGTGTGTGTGTGTGTGTGTGTGTGTGTGTGCTTATGCCTGTTTGTTTCTCCTAATGCGAGTCCACACGTGCTCTTGAACATATATTGGCAACACGGCAGGTAACATGTTCCGGAACATGTTTGGGGCAGTATTTGGACAGATGTATGCAAACATGTTTCAGAGCAGCTTCGAACACTTCTAGGAGAGGTGATGGGATAAGTGTATCCATGCCAGGCAGTTGAGACTTCATCATGATGTTACCAACATGATCTGGACGCTGCTGTTCCCAACATCTTTGCAGCGTGCTCGTTACTGTGTTGCTTACATGTTCCCAGCACTTGCTCGAGCACACGTGAGTGCGCCCATACTGTGTCAGTCTCTCTCTCTCTCTCTCTCTCTCTCTCTCTCTCCCTGTGTGTGTGTGTGTGTGTGTGTGTGTGTGTGTGTGTGTGTGTGTGTGTGTGTGTGTGTGAGTTAGTTGGTTGGGTGGGCGGAAAAAATGAGGTTGAGTTCGTGGGTGTGGTACTTTGGTGCATCGCCAGGGTGGGTGGACAGTGATAATGGTGGAGAGTGGGGGGCGACGGACAGTTGTTGGGTATGGTGTGTGGAGTGGTTTGGGGTGGGTCGTATGGGTTATTGGGTTAGAGTGGATGCTTTTGGTGGGCTTGGTAGCTGGCTGGATATGTGGGAGGTCGAAGAGGGGTCGGTAAGTTAGGTTTGGATAAGATGAGTTTGATGGATAAGTCGGGTTCAGATGGGTGAGTGGGGTGGCGGAGTGAATGGGGTTTGGGAAGAAGGGTGGATGGGCGGTTGGGTCAGTGGGAGGAGTGGGTGGACAGGATGGGTGGATGGCCAGGGTCAGGTGGGTGGGGAGTGTTCAGGAGAGGTGGGAGGGTTCTGTGAATGGATGAGATGGATGACATTGTTCGGTGACCAGGGTGGGTGGAATTCGTGAATGGGAAGGGTGGGTGGAATTTGTGAGTTGTGAGGGTGGATCGTAGGGGTTGGTGGGAAAAATAGGTTGTGTGGGCAAAGTGAGTCGGCAGGGGGAGCGGGCACCGTTGGTCGCAAGGGTGGCTGAGACGATTGCGTGGTCGGGTTGGGTGGCTGGATGGGTTCAGGGAGGAGAAGTGAATGAGTAAATGAGTTGAGTAGCATTGTTGGGTGAACTTCGCGTGTGGCATTCGTGGGTTAGCAGGGTGGATAGCAAGGATCGATGGGCTGAGTTGGTGGCAGGATTGAGGTCAGTGGGTTGTGTTGGATGGGCTGAGTGGGTAGGTGGATAAGTAGGTGAGTGTATTATGTAGCTGTGCACATGACAAGGCAAGAGAGGGACTTATCTGGCCATATAACTTTTAACTGTTACTTGGAATTTAATCTATCGCTTGGAACACATTGGAAACTCTATACATTAAGGTCATTGTACTGAAATCTGCTAAAACCTCGATATAATCACTTCTCATGGAAATGAAGATGGATCCACGCACTTCATAATACACCTAATAGTAAGATGAATGAAAGTAACATTACATGCGGCAAGACGTGAGAGTGAGCGAACCTTTATATCTCCGATCCATCCGCCTAACAGATCAGTGTTTTGGTGTGGGTAAGGAAGGGGATTTGTGGGGGGGGGTAGATGTGTGCGATTAACCTGACCTCTAGTGGCAGATTACCCTGTATCACGAATTTCTGTCCGGAGGTGTACATGCCCGAAAATTTCTCGAATCGCCAAGCTTCATCCTCTGTGCCGTTACATTATGTGGTCATTGTATTATGCTGTGATATTGGCTAATTAATATTGTGTGATTGTTTGGGATAATGAGCTGTGGTGCACTATGCTATTTATAAAGTCTGAGTTATATAAAATAATTCTTCTCTTATAGTGTAGCGTGAACTATGATACTGGTTGAGTTGTGGTTCAGAAACAGTAAGGAAGTTCATCCACAAATGGCGCAATGTAGGGGGAAGGGGAAAGTACGGGAGTGAGCGAGAGCTTGGCAGGTGAAGGGAAAGGTGTTGAAATTGGATTCACATCGTTTTCTGTAAGTAACACATTCTTTGCCATTACGGTATATTTATTAAGATGTCAATGACATCCTGTATCCTAAATGATAATAAACCTAATTATTTTTATTATCCATTATTATAGACAACTGATTACACACTTTATATTACACCAAACATAGGAGACCCCGTCTCTCGTTAACGGACAACATGCAGCCTGCTTCACCACTTTGACTCTTTTTTTTTTCTCTCTCTCTCTCAACTCATCAGCTGCCTATCAGTAGACACACACATTATCAGTTTGTGCTAATGAGCAATGACAGTACACATATGTTCACCTACAGTTTTATTCTGTGCCAAAATACAAGTGCAGTACATTACGAGCTCACCTTACGGATTACGTTAGCCAATAAACAGTAATAGCTTATGTTCCAGTAATAGTCATGGGGTTGCCGTACTCACGGTGATGTTTTTGTAAATGTTTTAGGTAATCATGTGTTCAGTGGCGGTTACCAGTTAGAGGGGAGGTGGCCGCTGAAACACCCAGTCCCAATAGCTACTTCGGTGCATTATAGTGTCACTGTAGAGGTTCCTCGTCTTCCAGTTATGTTAATTATTAAGGTTAACATATTGATGGACAGCCACTTCTTATTAAAGATGCAAACAGCCTATTATGAACTCTCAAAATATATTATGGAGCATATTGTGGGAGCGTTGCAGCTTTCACGAACCAGTTATAGTCCTGGTCCGTTTGCTTCAATATTGCCAGCCTGACAGTGTGGTGTTAATGAACATGATATTGAGGTTACAATTATATATGCTTATTTTCCTTTGGAACAACGGAGTTCATAACAGGATTTCATTCAGTACACAGAATGTCAAATACAGTATGTATGTGTGTGACTGAATGAATGTGGGTGAAGGACAACACGTGTGGTGGCGGTGGGGGGAGTGTAGTATGTCATGTGCTTGTGTCATAATGGTAATGTGGCTGTGTGCATACGTGGCTAAGGACGTCCACGACTGATATACGTAATCCGTTTCTTTCACACTTGATGACACACACCTCAGTAGTAATTAGGGTCCATTTATAAGTTTGTAGCATATTACGTAATTATATATGCTTATGTTATCGGGGTGGAACCTAGAACATCGTATAAAGACAAACAATGAAATAGAAAAATGCATTGTGAGTGGCATAATAAATGAATAACATTTCAGGAAGAAATAATACCGTATTAAAACATCCATTTAACAAATAACGTTGTAGGTGCAGCGTTTCATAAGCTTAGCTTATCGGATTTACTTTGATCATTATATTACATCATATTATAGCTTTGAGTAATACGAATGTTATATATTGTATAATAAGTGATGTCACGGTGGTTTACCCAGTGGACGTTCACCTAAGCTTCATCGAACAGACAGTAAGTGCAGTTGTTAGCAGTTTTTTTTTTTTTATCCTGGGAAGAAGGAACCAAAGGCCACGACCCCGCAATAACCGTTCTTTCCAGTGAAAAACAAAATACAAGAGAGAGCCTAATTCAAGATCCGATTATTTCGAGATGCCTGGACACACTGCGTTTGACGGACTGGAGATCATAGCTAGCAGGAAATACAGACAGAGGGAGACAGTTCCAGAGCTGAACTGTTGCATAAATGTGAGTAAACTCTTGCGTTAGAGTGTTGGACAGAAAAGGAACGAGAGTTTGCTGCTAGACGGGTGCTACCCGTCGTAGAGGTGGAGGAATGCAAATGAGACAGTTCAGAGGAGTAGTGACCATTAAAGTAGTGATAGAAGAGATAAAGATGCAACAGTGCGGCGAAGAGACAGAGGTTGAAGTGAGCCAGTAAGAGGAGGAGAGTTAATGAGACGAAAAGCCTTTGACTCCACACTATTGAGAAGAGCTGTATGTGGGAAGCCTCCCCACACATGAGGCTTGTGCAGGGGTATAGAAGGAACGGAGTCGGCTTAACACACCTAATCTCTTGGAAGCAGATTTTACAAGAGATGTAATATGATCTTTCCAAGATAAGTCCCGAGTAAATGAAACCCCAAGCATGTTCAAAGATGATGCAGGATTAAGCTGAATATTATTAAACATTAGTGGGTTTACCTGTGGAAGATTTTGTCAGGTTGATAGGTGTAAGAACTGGGTCTTTGATGCATTAAAAACAACCAAATTATTTTTACTCTGGTCAGAGATACGAACCAAGTCAGACATTAGGTGTGCCATAGCCTCATACCTTGTTTGTTGAAGTAACTGCTGAGATGGGCGTTGCGGGAACCGAATGGAAACGTGAAGAGTGGAGTCATCAGTGTACGAGTGGATAGGGTCAGATGTACAGCTTAGGTCATTGATGAATAAAAGGAAGAGGGCTGGTACAGTAATAGGGCAGTTTGGAAATTAAAGATTTATGCCAGACTCGATCGAAAGCCTTTGAGATGTCAAGTGCAATGACAAAGCTTTTGCCAAAGTCCCGAAAGGAGTCTGACCAGGAGTCTGAAAGGTAGGTGAGACTAACCTCAGGCTATTTTATACAATAATTTTAAAATCTCAGTTGCAACCATACGACACATATATATAATTTACACATCCCCTGACAGGGTTTTATTTTATGATTTGTCTCTTATTTATTCCTCGAATAGAAGAAGGTTCTTTCCCCACACTGAATGGTATTTCTTAAATAAACGGGAAATGAGTAATCTATCTATCTATCTATTGCCAGACGCCTCAATCCCGTTTGGTATGGCTACAAACAAATCGCCTCCATGTCTTGTTTGTGGCCACCCCAAACGGGATTGAGGCGTCTGGCAATAGATAGATAGATAGATAGATAGATTACTCATTTCCCGTTTATTTACAAATACTTTTCAGTGTGGGGCAAGAACCTTATTTTATTCAAGGTATAAATGAGACAAATTATAAAATAAAACCCTGTCAGGGAATGTGTAAAATATATGTGTTGTAATGAAGGCTTTATTTCACGTCCTAGAGTATACAATATATACAGTACTGAATTATACACCTTAATGGTTTGGGTGACCCTACTCTGAGTCAAGCCTAATGATTCGTGCAACCCAGGAAACCATTTAAAACACTGGGTGATAACCATATAACTAGGGGTGATGTGCAGCCCATCGAGGTGCCCCAATTAACTGGATGGTTGATGCAAGTGCAGCTTCCACCCAGGAACCAAACCTGCACAGTTTTCCCTGCACCTTGCTGTTGTGGGGTGCTGTCTGCCATCAGGGATGCTTGCATGCCGGTGGTAGATGGGTCAAGTTGGCCAGAATGACTGGGGTAGTTCAACAACATCACCTTAATAGTGGGTCCAGCCTCCTTCTGCGTCCACGACTTCGAGGCGTTTAGGGATAGAATCTACCAATTTCATGCGAACATCTGGTCATCGCTGGACGCTCTCCCACACTTCTTGAACTTTACCTTCAATGGCTCTTTGAGTTCGGTGCTCCCCAACATCCCACTCCCGACACATCATCGCCCATACTTGTTCGGTTGGGTTGATGTCGCACACTTTTGATGGCCAGTCGAGGGCCTGAATCTCAGGATGATCCTGGAGATAGTGTTTCACTACATTGCTGGTGTCAATGGGACTTTTGTCATGCACCAACTTAATGGTGTCGTGGTCAGGAATCGCCATAGCCCTTACTGTTGGATGCAAAACGTTTTCCAAAAGACAGACAGAGAAACAAACACACACAAACACATAGAAAAAAAAATGCAGAAAAAAACACACATATACACACAAACACACACACACACACACACACACACACACACACACACACACACACACACACACACACACACACACACACACACACACTGGCGCAGAAAGAGAGATAGAGAGAGAGAGAGGGAGAGTGAGTCAGTAAGACACAAAACACACACACACACACACACACACACACACATGAGGAAGAGTGGTAAAGGAGGGACGGAGGAATTGGGAACGGTGAAGGGGACGAATGATATGTAGAAGTGTCCAGTACTGTTCTAATAGCAGCTTGGACAGTACACTGACTCGTATAACTGACATACACCCATTAACCCGCCCCATCCCGTCGACGTATGGGTACGTTGCAACGATTTGCAGTATGTCGTGCAATTGCAAGGTCCCTAATTTGCACAATTTTCAATTTTCTCACATGATTTTTCGTATGTATACACGGGACACCATCCTCTATTCCTCTACAAGATGAAAAGCCGGGACAATGCATTACACCGCATAACCTCCCCCCTTCCCCCCTCATGCCATTGTCTTGGCAAAGGACCTGTTTCTAGAGATCTGGCTAGTAAAGATATTCAGGGCCAGAGTGATTCCCCAATCGATGACAATGTGGAGGACGATGTTTACATAACATTAGAGAAAGAAACAGCCAGAAATAATGATCAGGTAATGTGGCAAAAAAAGGTCAGGTATGGTGATTAGTTAGTGAGTGAAACAATGCTTATAATGCCTTTATTATTGCTTGAAAATCAATATACTCTCATACTACATATACATTCGTACCAAGTAAATAAATAAATACCGTTTATCAGTGGATAAAATAGTTACCCTCCCATAGAACTCGTTTTCTTTGGTGCCAGCATGTTAGAAAACCCGGTCAGGTAAGGAGGAACTCCTACCTGAATTGGGTACTTTAAACCTCGGGTGAGCGATGTCTCTATGAATTTTCGATGTTTCTCACCAAAAGCGAAGGTTTTAGCCAAAAAAAAAAAATTCGAAAATACCTCGGGACTGGGGTATGTCGGAGGTGCGGAAAACCTCGGGTCGTGACTGGGTAATTCAATTATGGATGTATTTCCATTAGGATTCCATGATATACCATCCAGCTGGCAATAGTTTTAATGAGCGAATACTTTGGTAAATTATTAAATATCATAACTACTCTAGGTTCATACTGTTCAGTGATTATACAGTCAACCATCAAACAGTAATTCATAAGCCGTGGGGCCAATCTTCCTCGGGGATAAACAACCACTGAGGATGATTAGTGAGTGAAGTTGTGAACTACTCTCTCCCAGTGTGTCTGTGTGTGTGTGTGTGTGTGTGTGTGTGTGTGTGTGTGTGTGTGTGTGTGTGCTTATGCCTGTTTGTTTCTCCTAATGCAAGTCCACAAGTACTCTCGAACATATATTGGCAACACGGCAGGTAACATGTTCCGGAAAATGTTTGGAGCAGTATTTGGACAGATGTATGCAAACATGTTTCAGAGCAGCTTCGAACACTTGCAGGAGAGGCAATGGAATAAGTGCATCCATGCCAGGCAGTTGAGACTTCATCATGATGTTACCAACATGATCTGGTCGCTGCTGTTCCCAACATCTTTGCAGTGTGGTCGTTACTGTGTTGCTTACATGTTCCCAGCACTTGCTCGAGCACACGTGAGTGCGCCCATACTGTGTCAGTCTCTCTCTCACTCTCTCTCTCTCTCTCTCTCCCTGTGTGTGTGTGTGTGTGTGTGTGTGTGTGTGTGTGTGTGTCAGTTGGTTGGGTGGGAGGAAAAAATGAGGTTGAGTTCGTGGGTGTGGTACTTTGGTGCATCGCCAGGGTGGGTGGAAAGTGATAATGGTGGAGAGTGGAGGGCGGCGGACAGTTGTTGGGTGTGGTGTTTGGAGTGGTTTTGGGTGGGTCGTATGGGTAATTGGGTTAGAGTGGATGTTTTTGGTGGGCTAGGTGGGTAGCTGGCTGGATATGTGGGAGGTCGAAGATTGGTCGGTAAGTTAGGTTTGGATAAGATGAGTTTGATGGATAAGTCGCGTTCAGATGGGTGAGTGGGGTGGCGGAGTGATTGGGGTTGGGGAATAAGGGTGGATGGGCGGGTGGGTCAGTGGGAGGAGTGGGTGGACAGGATGGGTGGATGGCCAGGGTGAGGTGGGTGGGGAGTGTTCAGGAGAGGTGGGAGGGTTCTGTGAATGGATGAGATGGATGACATTGTTCGGTGACCAGGGTGGGTGGAATTCGTGAATGGGAAGGGTGGGTGGAATTTGTGAGTTGTGAGGGTGGATGGTAGGGGTCGGTGGGCAAAATAGGTTGTGTGGGCAAAGTGAGTCGCCAGGGGGAGCGGGCACCGTTGGTCGCCAGGGTGGCTGAGACGATTGCGTGGTCGGGATGATCTAAGTGGGTTGGGTGGCTGGATGGGTTCAGGGAGGAGAAGTGAATGAGTAAATGAGTTGAGTAGCATTGTTGGGTGAACTTCGCGTGTGGCATTCGTGGGTTAGCAGGGTGGATAGCAAGGATCGATGGGCTGAGTGGGTGGCAGGGGTGAGGTCAGTGGGTTGTGTTGGATGGGTTGAGTGGGTAGGTGGATAAGTAGGTGAGTGTATTATGTGGCTGTGCACATGACAAGGCAAGAGAGGGACTTATCTGGCCATATAACTTTTAACTGTTACTTGGAATTTAATCTATCGCTTGGAACACGTTGGAAACCAGACTCTATACATTAAGGTCATTGTACTGAAATCTGCTAAAACCTCGATATAATCACTTCTCATGGAACTGAAGATGGATCCACGCACTTGATAATACACCTAATAGTAAGATGAATGAAAGTAACATCACATGCGGCAAGACGTGAGAGTGAGCGATGCTTCATATCTCCGATCCATCCGCCTAACAGATCAGTGTTTTGGTGTGGGTAAGGAAGGGGATTTGGGGGGAGGGGTAGATGTGTGCGATTAACCTGACCTCTAGTGGCAGATTACCCTGTATCACGAATTTCTGTCCGGAGGTGTACATGCCCGAAAATTTCTCGAATGGCCAAGCTTCATCTTCTGTGCCGTTATATTATGTGGTCATTGTATTATGCTGTGATATTGGCTAATTAATATTGTGTGATTGTTTGGGATAATGAGCTGTGGTGCACTATGCTATTTATAAAGTCTGAGTTATATAAAATAATTCTTCTCTTATAGTGTAGCGTGAACTACGATACCGGTTGAGTTGTGGTTCAGAAACAGTAAGCAAGTTCATCCACAAATGGCGCAATGTAGGGGGAAGGGGAAAGTATGGGAGTGAGCGGGAGCTTGGCAGGTGAAGGGAAAGGTGTTGAAATTGGATTCACGTCGTTTTCTGTAAGAACACATTCTTTGCCATTACGGTATATTTATTAAGATGTCAATGACATCCTGTATCCTAAATGATAATAAACCTATTTATTTTTATTATCCATTATTATAGACAACTGATTACACACTTTAAATTACACCAAACATAGGAGACCCCGTCTCTCGTTAACGGACAACATGCAGCCTGCTCCACCACCTCGACTCTTTTTTTTTCTCTCTCTCTCAACTCATCAGCTGCCTATCAGTAGACACACACATTATCAGTTTGTGCTAATGAGCAATGACAGTACACATATGTTCACCTACAATTTAATTCTGTGCCAAAATACAAGTGCAGTACATTACGAGCTCACCTTACGGATTACGTTAGCCAATAAACAGTAATAGCTTATGTTCCAGTAATAGTCATGGGGTTGCCGTACTCACAGTGATGTTTTTGTAAATGTTTTAGGTAATCATGTGTTCAGTGGCGGTTACCAGTTAGAGGGGAGGTGGCCGCTGAAAAACCCAGTCCCAATAGCTACTTCGGTGCATTATAGTGTCACTGTAGAGGTTCCTCGTCTTCCAGTTATGTTAATTATTAAGGTTAACATATTGATGGACAGCCACTTCTTATTGAAGACGCAAACAGCCTATTATGAACTCTCAAAATATATTATGGAGCATATTGTGGGAGCGTAGCAGCTTTCACGAACCAGTTATAGTCCTGGTCCGTTTGCTTCAATATTGCCAGCCTGACAGTGTGGTGTTAATGAACATGATATTGAGGTTACAATTATATATGCTTATTTTCCTTTGGAACAACGGAGTTCATAACAGGATTTCATTCAGTACACAGAATGTCATATACAGTATGTCTGTGTGTGACTGAATGAACGTGGGTGTGGGACAACACGTGTGGTGGCGGTGCGGGGAGTGTAGTATGGCATGTGCTTGTGCCATAATGGTAATGTGGCTGTGTGCATACGTGGCTAAGGACGTCCATGACTGATATACGTAATCCGTTTCTTTCACACTTGATGACACACACCTCAGTAGTAATTAGTGTCCATTTATAAGTTTGTAGCATATTACATAATTATATATGCTTAGGTAATCGGGGTGGAACATGCAACATCGTATAAAGACAAACAATGTAATAGAAAAATGCATTGTGAGTGGCATAATAAATGAATAACATTTCAGGAAGAAAAAATACCGTATTAAAACATCCATTTAACAAAAAACGTTGTAGGTGCAGCGTTTCATAAGCTTAGCTTATCGGATTTACTTTGATTATTATATTACATCATATTATAGCTTTGAGTTGAGTAATACAAATGTTATATATTGTATAATAAGTGATGTCACGGTGGTTTACCCAGTGGACGTTCACCTAAGCTTCATCGAACAGACTGTAAGTGCAGTTGTTAGCAGTTTTTTTTTTTTTTCTAAATCCCGGGAAGAAGGAACCAAAGGCCACGAGCCCGCAATAACCGTTCTTTCCAGTGAAAAACAAAATACAAGACAGAGCCTAATTCAAGATCCGATTATTTCGAGATGCCTGGACACACTGCGTTTGACGGACTGGAGATCATAGCTAGCAGGAAATACAGATAGAGGGAGACAGTTCCAGAGCTGAACTGTTGCTTAAATGTGAGTAAACTCTTGCGTTAGAGTGTTGGACAGAAAAGGGATGAGAGTTTGCTGCTAGACGGGTGCTATGCGCCCGTCGTAAAGGTGGAGGAATGCAAACAGACAGTTCAGAGGAATAGTGACCATTAAAGTAGTGATAGAAGAGATAAAGATGCAACTGTGCGACGAAGAGACAGAGGTTGAAGTGAGCCAGTAACAGGAGGAGAGTTAATGAAACGAAAAACCTTAGACTCCACACTATTGAGAAGAGCTGTATGTGGGAAGTCTCCCCACACATGAGACTTGTGCAGGGGTATAGAAGGAACGGAGTCGGCTTAGCACACCTAATCACTTGGAAGCAGATTTTACAAGAGATGTAATATGATCTTTCCAAGATAAGTCCCGAGTAAATGAAACCCCAAGCATGTTCAAGGATGATGCAGAATTAAGCTGAATATTATTAAACATTAGTGGGTTTACCTGTGGAAGATTTTTTCAGGATGATAGGTGTAAGAACTGAGTCTCTGATGCATTAAAAACAACCAAATTATTTTTACTCCGGTTAGAGATACAAGCCAAGTCAGACATTAGGTGTGCCATAGCCTCATACCTTGTTTGTTGAAGTAACTGCTCATATGGGCATTGCCTGAACCGAATGGAAACGTGAAGAGTGGAGTCATCAGTGTACGAGTGGATAGGGTCATATATACAGCTTAGGTCATTGATGAATAAAAGGAAGAGGGCTGGTACTGTAATAGGACAGTTTGGAAATTAAAGATTTATGCCAGACTCGATCGAAAGCCTTTGAGATGTCAAGTGCAATGGCAAAGCTTTCGCCAAAGTCCCGAAGGAGTCTGACTAGGAGTCTGAAAGGTAGGTGAGACAATCGCCAGTGGATCGTCCCTGACTGAACCCAAGAAGGTTGTGATAGGAAAGATGCTTATAAATTTTTCTATTAAGAATTGACTGGAAAACTTTTGAGACTGGATGTTAAAGCAATTGGACGATAGTTAAAGGGTTGGGAATGGTCACCCTTCATTGGGACTGGCTGAATGAGAGCAAACTTCCAGCAAGAAGGAAAGGTACAAGTTGATAGACAAAGGCGATAGAGTTTGCCTAGGCAGGAAAGCACAGTTCCTGACGACAACAGTAGGGGCTCCATCAAGCCCATATGCCTTGTTAGTACTGAGGCCTGTGATGGTAGAAATTACATCTGCTGAAGAAATTTTAATGTCAGCCATGAGGGTCAGAGGAAAGTTGATGGATTAACAGCACCGGTATTGACTAAGGTGGAATTGGCGGAGAACGTCTGAGCGAAGAGATCTGCTTTATCAGTAGAAGAAATATCTACAGAACCATCAGAGTAGGAAAGAGGAGGGAAGGATGATGAGGTAAAGTTGTTAGAAGAGTTTTTGGCAAGGTGCCAGAAGGAGCGGGAAGAATTCGAGTAGGAGAGTTGAGAGTATTTAGTACGGATGAAATTATTTTTAGCAGAGGGAAGAACAGAGAGCACGATTCCGGGCAGAAACGTATCAGGGGTGGGTTGGCTCCGGTACAGTTTATAAGCCCTCTCCTTGTTGCGGAGAGCATTAGAACAAGCGTGATTAAACCAAGGCTTTCTTGCATTAGTCAAAGGATATGAGAAAGGAATGTTTGCTTCCATGCCGGAGAGAATAACCTCTGTAATGCGCAAGGCACACTCAGATGGCTCCCGACCATGGAAACAATAATCATTCCAGGGAAAGTAAAAGTTGGTCTTCCAATCCGCACCCCAAGGTGCCACACGTTTCTTTGGAGGATTCACAGGCCGTATCGGAGCGATAGGACAGGTTAAGGTGATAAGGTTGTGATTGGAGGAGCCTAATGGAGAGAAAGTTTAAGTGTAAGCAGAAGGACTACTTGTAAGAAAGAGGTCAAGTATATTGCAGATCTCTCCAAGGTGGTCAGGGATACGGTTAGGGTGCTGTGCAACTGCTCTAGGCCATTAAGGATAGAAAAGGTGTAGGCTTGTAAATTAGCAAAGGCTGGTGACACGAGACAACAACCAGCGAATTTTTCCCAAGAAGCCCCACCGCTGAGGAAATGCAAGAGAACCTTGACTGACAGTGTGTGAGATGACAGACGAACAGACAGCAAGCGGTGTAGTAGGAATGGGAATCGTAGCAAGAAATTCATCCATACTGCGGTTTCAGGGCCAGTGTCAACTTAAGAAGACCTGAAAAGGATGCAGATGTACAGCTTCGGCCAAGTGTAAGTAACGACCCTCTCCCAGCCAAATCGAACATTTGGCAACGTCGCACTCATGGATACGAGAGGTGAAGCAGGGCAAGACTCATCAACCAGAGTCGAAACAGTGTGTGTGTGTGTGTGTGTGTGTGTGTGTGTGTGTGTGTGTGTGTGTGTGTGTGTGTGTGTGTGTGTGTGTGTGTGTGTGTGTGTGTGTGTGTGTGTGTGTGTGTGTGTGTGTGTGTGTGTGTGTGTGTGTGTGTGTGTGTGTGTGTGTGTGTGTGTGTGTGTGTGTGTGTGTGTGTGTGTGTGTGTGTGTGTGTGTGTGTGTGTGTGTGTGTGTGTGTGTGTGTGTGTGTGTGTGTGTGTGTGTGTGTGTGTGTGTGTGTGTGTGTGTGTGTGTGTGTGTGTGTGTGTGTGTGTGTGTGTGTGTGTGTGTGTGTGTGTGTGTGTGTGTGTGTGTGTGTGTGTGTGTGTGTGTGTGTGTGTGTGTGTGTGTGTGTGTGTGTGTGTGTGTGTGTGTGTGTGTGTGTGTGTGTGTGTGTGTGTGTGTGTGTGTGTGTGTGTGTGTGTGTGTGTGTGTGTGTGTGTGTGTGTCAGAAGTGTGGCCGACGCAGGCCTTTGCCACTGGTGGACCACAAGAGGGTAGGGATAGGGGGATGTGAGGATTATATGCTGTGGGTAGGTGAGAGATAGCATCTGTTTGTTCTTGGGAACGGCACAGAAGGTTGAAAAAAACAATTACAAACACTGTGATGTTCCCAGTGAATGTTATAAAGCAAATTGGCCAATATTGGATAATAAAACCCACGTGTCACAAAACAAAACACCGGTACAGTAGGTGTATTAGCCTAAACAGGTTAAAGCCCGGCTAGGTCTCTCTCTCTCTCTCTCTCTCTCCTCGTAGGGGGGAAGGTATGACCTGTTAGGATGATAGGGCTTTGGCGACCCTTCTGAGCCGAGCCCATCCCTTTCCTCTCTTCAAGTATCCCTCTGTTCCTTCTTTTATTCCTCAACCTTGCTGTCCCTCTCTTTATCACCTTCTCACACGCCCTATAGAGTCTTCTAGACCTAATGCGGGTTTCCTTTCATTCTCTTCAATCAGTCCTCCTCCCCTTTCCTCTCAACCCCGCCTCCATCCTCTCGCACCCCTCCCCCCCCACCATCTCTTTCTCAACCGGGACCCCCCCTCCCGGTTTACCATGTCCTCTTGCCTACCTCCAACCATTCATCTCCGCACCATATTGACCCTCCACTCATATTTTGTCACACCTTGTTTTGTAACACATGGGTTTTATTATCCATGCTTCAGTTCAAGGAACTGTGCATTTCTCTCCACACTGGCCAATAATATATATATATTATCTGTCATACCGTGGCATACCATCCATTGATATCATAAAAATAACTCCATCTTCAGTTAGATGCCAGAAATTTTTTTTCAATGTATGATCTGCCTCCTCGGCTTACTAAACATAAAGAGAAACTCATAAAGGAAGTAATGTATTTATTGTTGATAGGTAAAGTAATAATATCAAGTAACTTGAAATTTTCAGTGATATCGCTTTGACCGACTTTCGTCGAGGTTCTGCAAAATGGGAACCTAGACACTAAATATTGTTCATGAAACGCATGAAAAATATAGGTATTACACTATTCCATGTGCTACAAAAATAGCATGAGCATTATAAGGCACAGAAAGATACAGCTTGAATAGTATATTAGACAATATAATTACGAGAATTATAAACAATAATGTTTTATGGCCATCTCTATTATAAACTAGAAACTGCCTTTTATTACCATCTCGCTAGCTCAAGTAACTGATTCGACTCAGGCTGATGAGTCTTGTCCAGCTTCATCTTTCAAATCCATAGTTGCGTCGGTGCCACAAGTACGGTTTGGCTGGGAGAGGGTGGACACTTACACTTGGCCGAAGCTGTACGCCCACGCGACAGTTTCTGTACCCCTCTCAGTGTAAGGAAGTGGAAGTCAGGGTTAGAGAGAGGGCAGGCGAACGGACAACCGTGTGTGGTAGTTTGGACTAGAGCTACGAGGCGAATGGTTGGAAACCTTTTCATGCTATTCACCTGCAAAACATTATGCGTTCCTAACAAGGCATATATTATAACAGACTATTATGTTATCATGGTGTCCTGTGAAACTGGTCCACACACGACCCATCTGTTTCGGATCCTCATCATACAAATAAAGCACTGAGCCAGTTGTATATAAGCAGCCACTGGTCATTATGATTCAGTGATATTTTTTGTGAATATGGTATTCCTGGATTATCTATATCTGTAATTAAAATGATTGTGAATTTAATGCTGATTCCCACAGTAGCTGTGCTTATGGTTAGAAGTGTTTCAATTATTTTATGTGGACGAATAAACCACATTGTGATGGGGAGATAGAATTCACTAATAATTTACTATATCCAGTTGAAATTAGGTGCAAACACCAAAATATAATGAGACAACGAAGATACAGCTGTGGTATCCTGCTACGCTACGTTATCCATGCCTTAACTGTTACCTTACTTCATACGTGTATTATTTTGCTTCAGTTTCTGCGTCTTTTATTACTCTTACTTCCCGGTATCCTCGTACTGCGAGCCGTCATATTTCTTTGGGGGGTTTCTAGTCGTCCGGTCCTATAACCCCTACTGTACTACATTATTCCTCACATCATTTTTCCCACACAAACAACATGAGCACATGATTGATGTATCTGTTACAACAATTATTGGCACTGCCACTACTAATCTCCCTTTTCCCATTGTGTCTAATTTCACTCACAATACTGCTACTGCTACTAATACTACTACTCCACTATAAATCTGTAATATAATAATTCTTATATTTGTATCTACTAACCACATTGTCCCTGTCCCACCGTGGACAATTCGCCACTTATCCCCACAGCTACCCCAGTTTTTCCGCCCTCAGACATGGGCACTGACGGGGAAGGGAGATGGTCGTAATTGCTACACCACGAACCGCGGATCACATGTTTATACATTAACTACAGTGGTTTACCTGTTTTCTTTAGTGTATGGCAATATACACCGTTATTCAGCCATGGGAACAGCTCCATGTTCGTACACCGCTGAGATATGTGGCTCAGTACCTGCTCTCCGTGAACTGGGCAGTGGTCTGGTATTTATATTCATCCTATTTCATACAGCGCGAACTCCACTTGGTTGTTTAGCATGACAAAACACACAGCAGATGAAGTGTTTGCAGTTAATGCAAGCGATTTCTGTAACTAATGGCATAGTTGATGTAATATGC
>NC_137059.1:13562666-13750166 GCF_032717465.1 Coenobita brevimanus
GATGGTACTTGGGTGGAGTGAGGGAGGGGAGGGAGGGGAGGGAGAATGAAATGCGAAATTGTGGCCACATAATTTGTGTATTTTCTTTCATTCAGGGCATCATATAAAGGAGTTACTATTCAGTAGGTAAAGCTGCATTACATCTTGTACAGCGGCATCAGATAACAAGCTTTAGATAGATGGAGATATCAAGGACTTGCTTGTAACAGAAATATACTGACGTGACAGATCAAATATTAGCGCAGAGCCATCGAGATTGTGTGGACCCAGATTGTCAAAGCTAGATAGCCAGAGAACGAGAGGACACGGGCCCGCCTCCTCCAGCATACCAAGGACGAGTGGGAGCTGTTCAGACGAAACCAGCAAATCATCAACAACATTGTTTCCTTGGTGCCGCGAAGCCTGCATGAGGTTTTTAAGGCATAGGGCCAGTGGACTATTTACTAAGGCGTTCCTGGTTGCTTTGACTTGACCTGTGTCGGTAAACATTGATATAGATATATTTTGGGGGTTTGGGTAGGATTTTGTTTGATTTTCCTTCTAACAGATTATGAGAAATACCGTTATCATATCCACCCATGAGCTCAGACATCAAATTTATTTACCTTTTATGCAGAATTATTTTAAATAGCCTTTTCATATTGAGATGTGATTAAATAATTATTGAACTGACATGATGGTGACTGTATAGAGGAAGTGTATACCACGAGGCTGATCATATTAACTTGGACACAGCCATTTCAAAGGTTGCATATAATATTTAGTTCCAAAAATTAATTATATGTAAGGGTAGAGGACGTCTCTTACACAATCATTATGGAAGTCAAAGCCATCCAGATTCCATTCTGCGTCCGAAGTCAAAATATGCGGATAAACACAAACATCTGGCTCTGCACTAATGTTTGATTTGTCAAGTCAGTATATTTCTCACACGAGCCAGTCCTTAATATCACCATCACTATAAAGCTTGTTATCTGACGCCGCTATACAAGGTGTAATGCAGCTTTATCTACTGAATAGTAATTCCTTTATATGATGCCCTGAATGAAAGAAAATACACAAATTATGAGGCCACAACTTCCCATTTCATTCTCCCTCCCCTACCTACCCTCCCTCTCCTCCCTCACTACACTCCACCAACATCGTTCGTCCCCCCACCCACCTTTCCTTCTCTCTCTGGCACCTCCCTCTCAGCCCCTCTTACTCCAGTGTGAATTGCCGCGCATAATCGAGCCAGTCTGAGGCACGGGGTACAGGATGATAGGTGATTATTTATGGCCACGACTGTACATGCCCGAAAATTTTTCGAATCGCCAAGCTTCATCCTCTGTGCCGTTATATTATGTGGTCATTGTATTATGCTGTGATATTGGCTAATTAATATTGTGTGATTGGGATAATGAGCTGTGTTGCACTGTGCTATTTATAAAGTCTGAGTTATATAAAATAATTCTTCTCTTATAGTGTAGCGTGAACTACGATACCGGTTGAGTTGTGGTTCAGAAACAGTAAGCAAGTTCACCCACAAATGGCGCGATGTAGGGGAAAGGGGAAAGTATGGGAGTGAGCAGGAGCTTGGCAGGTGAAGGGAAGGGTGTTGAAATGGGATTCACGTCGTTTACTACAAGTAACACATTCTTTACCATTACAGTATATTTATTAAGATGTCAATGACATCCTGTATCCTAAATGATAATAAACCTATTTATTTTTATTATCCATTATTATAGACAACTGATTACACACTTTAAATTACACCAAACATAGGAGACCCCGTCTATTGTTAACGGACAACATGCAGCCTGCTCCACCACCTCGACTCTTCTCTCTCTCCCTCTCTCTCTCTCTCTCTCTCTCTCTCTCTCTCTCTCTCTCTCTCTCTCTCTCTCTCTCTCTCTCTCAACTCATCAGCAGTCTATCAGTAGACACATACATTATCAGTTTGTGCTAATGAGCAATGACAGTACACATATATTTATTTACAATTTAATTCTGTACCAAAATACAAGTGCAGTACATTACGAGCTCACCTTACAGATTACGTTAGCCAATAAACAGTAATAGCTTACGTTCCAGTAATAGTCATGGGGTTGCCGTACTCACAGTGATGTTTTTGTAAATGTTTTAGGTAATCATGTGTTCAGTGGCGGTTACCAGTTAGAGGGGAGGTGGCCGCTGAAACACCAAGTCCCAATAGCAACTTCGGTGCTTTATAGTGTCACTGTAGAGGTTCCTCGTCTTCCAGTTATGTTAATTATTAAGGTTAACATATTGATGGACAGCCACTTCTTATTAAAGGTGCAAACAGCCTATTATGAACTCTCAAAATATATTATGGAGCATATTGTGGGAGCGTTGCAGCTCTCACGAAGCAGTTATAGTCCTGGTCCGTTTGCTTCAATATTGTCAGCCTGACAGTGTGGTGTTAATGAACATGATATTGATGTTACAATTATATATGCTTATTTTCCTTTGGAACAACGGAGTTCATAACAGGATTTCATTCAGTACACAGAATGGCAAATACAGTATGTCTGTGTGTGATTGAATGAATGTGGGTGTGGGACAACACGTGTGGTGACGGTGGGGGGAGTGTAGTATGTCATGTGCTTGTGTCATAATGGTAATGTGGCTATGTGCATACGTGGCTAAGGACGTCCACGCCTGATATACGAAATCCGTTTCTTTCACACTTGATGACACACACCTCAGTAGTAATTAGGGTCCATTCATAAGTTTGTAGCATATTACATAATTATATATGCTTATGTTATCGGGGTGGAACCTGGAACATCGTATAAAGACTATCTATCTATCTATCTATAGCCCGACGCCCTAATCCCGCAAAGGGTGGCCGCAGACAAAACGCCTCCAAGTCACTCTGTCACCCACCATTTGACTACCCTCCCCCCAACTCACCCCCCTCGTCCCTCATATACCTCTCAACTCCATCCCTCCACCTCATCCTCGGTCTACCCCTCCCTCTCCTTCCCTCCACCTCACCTACATACACCCTCTTAGTCAGTCTTTCATTCTCCATTCTCTCCACATGTCCAAACCACCTCAGTGTATTTCTCCTAATCTTCTCAACCACATCCACATCTACCCCACAACGTTCCTTCACTTCTTCATTCGTCAACCTGTCCCTCCACGTCACTCCGCATCCTCCTTTCAAGTAACTCATTTCCACTGCTCTCACTCTTGACTTGTTCCCCTCTTGCAAGGTCCACGCCTCGCTTCCATACGTCAGGGTAGGGATCACAATGCCATCATGCAGTGACTTCTTAACTTCCATACTCACCTCCCTATTTCTCATCACTGCTTTCGGTGTACCAACAACCTTCCTTCCCTGCTGTACCCTTTCACGTACTTCATCCCCCAAAGTTCCATCCTTACTCGTCAAACTACCCAAGTACTTGAATGCACTCACATTCTCCATATCCTCACCATCCAACCTCACTGCACACCATGTGACTTCATTCCTCTCAAACACCATAACTTTACTTTTGTTTACATTAACTTTCAGCTTCCTCCTCCTACACACTGTCCCAAATTCATTCACCAAACCTTGCAACTCCCATTCATCTTCACTCAACAATACTGTATCATCAGCAAACAGCAACACCGGAAGCTTCCAAATCTCACCCTCACTCATTAGGACCAGCCCCACATCCACTGCCCTACCTTGCACCTCCTTTACAACCCCATCCATATATATATTAAACAGCCATGGAGACATCACGCACCCCTGTTTCAGTCCCACACTGAGATCAAAGAACTCACTCAGCTCACCATCCACTCGCACCGTAGCCCTAGCTCCCTCTTCACAGCACTCAACAATTTCCCCTCCACTCCATATATTCTTAATACCTTCCACATACCTTGCCTATCTATTCTGTCATAAGCTTTCTCCAAGTCCATGAAGGCAGCATACACTTTCCTTCCCTTCTCTAGATACTTCTCTACTAAACATCTTAGAAAAAATATCTGATCTACACACCCTTTTCCCTTCCTAAATCCCCCTTGTTCTTCTCCAACTAGCTCCTCTGTCATATGCCTAACCCTATCAATGAGTATTCTACCATATATTTGACCAGTCACACTAAGAAGGCAAATACCCATATGGTTACCACATACTTCTCTCTCCCCTTTTCCTTTGTACAGAGGAACAATTATACCTGATTTCCAGTCCTCTGGAACCCTTCCCTCTTCCCAAGCCAATCTACACAACTTCCACATCCACTCCACAACAATCTCACCCCCATACATCAGCATTTCACCACACACTCCATCAATTCCTGGGGCCTTTCCCAGCTTAATCTTCTTCATCGCTTCCACTACTTCCGCCCTACTTGATCTCTTCCTCCCTCCTCTCATCTCTTCTTCTCCCAGCCATTCCCCAAACACTTATACTCACACTGCTCTCACTTTATACAATCAACAAATCCTCAAAGTGCTCCTTCCATCTCCTCAATTTCTCTTTCTTCTCCACCAACAATCTATTATTACTATCTTTCACTCCCCTATTATTTCCCCTTTCACACTGCCTTACTTTCTTTACCTCCTTCCAAAACAATTTCTTACTCTCCCTCCATTTCACACTCAGATTCCTCCCAAACTCTTCATCCACTTTCTTCTTACTCTCCTTCACCAGTCTCTTAACCTCCCTTCTCCTGCTCACATATACCTCTCTCTTCTCTCTCTCATCTTCTCCCCTACCTCTACTCGCCAACCATTTACCATATGCCTTCTTCTTTTGTTCCATAGCTCATTTCACCTCATCATTCCACCATGCTGTCCCTTGCACACCCTTGCATCTCCTCCTCACTCCACAAACCGCCTCACACGCTGCGCCTATCTCTTCCGTGAATATCTTACATACGTCTTCCACCCTTTCCATCTGCTCTAGTTCATACCTTCCCAAACTTTCTTCCACTATCCTCTTATACTCTGTCATTTTCTCACTATCTTGCAATTTCTCCACTCTTCTCACAGGAGCTGCTTCCTCCCTTTCGCCTCCTCAACCACTTTCTTTGCATCTTTACCTTGGCCATCACTAAGTGATGGTCCGAGTCTCCATTCCCCCACCCTCTCCACATTCTTGCATCCAACACTTGTCTTCTCATTCGCTCATCCACACACATGTAGTCTATCATTGCCTTTCGTTCAACAAGTTCACCATCCATCCTCCTCATTACTCTCCATGTATACCGGTAGATCATCTTATGACGAAAGTAGGTGTTGGCTATTGCCAACCCCTTACAAGCACAGATGTCCACCAAAGCACTACCATTTCCATCTACTTCAGCTGGCACACCCCACTGACCAACCACTCCATCCACTCGTACATTCCCAACTTTGCCATTAATGTCTCCAATCAACAGCACTCTCTCGCTCCTTTCAAACTTGTCCATACATGCCTCAACTCTTGCCCAAAACTCATCTTTCACTCTTGCCACTCGATCCTCTGTTCGAGCATACACACATACAATCGCCCATGCTTGTATACCTACTTTCATCCTCACCCATACAATCCTTGCACCCACTGTTCCATACTCTCTTATATTCTCCCTCCACTTCTTGCTTATCATCAGACATACTCCCTCTCTTGCCCTCTCATTCTCACTGACTCCCGCACATATACCTACACCATATTCCCATTCTCACCCTTTCACCTTCAAATTTAGTTTCAGTCAATCCACATATATCCACTTTTGCATCCTCAAGCACCTGAACAATCTCTCTCTCTTTCACTTCATCATTCACTCCTCTCACATTCCATGTTCCCACCCTAAGAATGTCGTTTGTCAGTTCCTTAGTCATCAACGTATGGTCCGTCCGGGTCCAAGGCGCTTTATTCGCTTTTTTAGTTAGTTCTCTTTACGGAGTGGGGCACTAACCCACCAACAACCCTTTTAGTCGCCTCGTACGACAAGCAGGGATACTGGGGGAGTATTCTTGAAACCCCACTACCCCCTACTTTGATCATTATATTACATCATATTATAGCTTTGAGTTGAATAATACAAATGTTATATATTGTATAATAACTGATGTCACGGTGGTTTACCCAGTGGACGTTCACCTAAGCTTCATCGAACAGACAGTAAGTGCAGTTGTTAGCAGTATTTTTTTTTTTTTAATACTGGGAAGAAGGAGCCAAAGGCCACCAGTCCGCAATAACCGTTCCTTCTAGTGAAAAACAAAATACAAGAGAGAGCCTAATTCAAGATCCGATTATTTCGAGATGACTGGACACACTGCGTTTGACGGACTGGAGATCATAGCTAGCAGGAAATACAGACAGAGGGAGACAGTTCCTGAGCAGAACTGTTGCATAAATGTGAGTAAACTCTTGCGTTAGAGTGTTGGACAGAAAAGGGATGAGAGTTTGCTGCTAGACGGGTACTACGCACCCGTCGTAGAGGTGGAGGAATGCAAACAGACAATTCATAGGAGTAGTGTCCAATAAAGTAGTGATAGAAGAGATAAAGATGCAACAGTGCGGCGAAGAGACAGAGGTTGAAGTGAGCCAGTAAGAGGAGGAGAGTTAATGAGACGAAGAGCCTTTGACTACACACTATTGAGAAGAGCTGTATGTGGGAAGCCTCCCCAGACATGAGATTTGTGCAGGGGTATAGAAGGAACGGAGTCGGCTTAGCACACCTAATCTCTTGGAAGCAGATTTTACAAGAGATGTAATATGATCTTTCCAAGATAAATCCCGAGTAAATGAAACCCCAAGCATGTTCAAGGATGATGCAGGATTAAGCTGAATATTATTAAACATTAGTGCGTTTACCTGTGGAAGATTTTTTCAGGTTGATAGGTGTAAGAACTGAGTCTTTGATGCATTATAAACAACCAAATTATTTTTACTCCGGTCAGAGATACGAGCCAAGTCAGACATTAGGTGTGCCATAGCCTCATACCTTTTTTGTTGAAGCACCTGCTGAGATGGGCGTTGCGGGAACCGAATGGAAACGTCAAGAGTGGAGTCATCAGTGTACGAGTGGATAGGGTCAGATAGGGCAGTTGGAAATTAAAGATTTATGCCAGACTCGATTGAAAGCCTTTGAGATGTCAAATGCAATGGCAAAGCTTTCGCCAAAGTCGCGATATTAATCTGACCAGGAGTCTGACAGGTAGGTGAGACGATCGCCATTGGAGCGTCCCTGACGTAACCCAAGAAGGTTGTCATAGGAAAGATGCTTTTAAATTTTTCTATTAAGAATTGACTGGAAAACTTTTGAGACAGGATGCTAAAGCAATTGGACGATGGTTAAAAGGTTGGGAATGGTCACCCTTCATTTGGACTAGCTGAATGAGAGCAAACTTCCAGCAAGAAGGAAAGGAACAAGTTGATAGACAAAGGCGATAAAGTTTGCCTAGGCAGGAAAGCACAGTTCTTGAGGACAAGAGTAGGGGCTCCATCAAGCCCATATGCCTTGTTAGTATTGAGGCCTGTGATGGCAGAAAATACATCTGGTGAAGAAATTTTAATGTCAGCCATGAGGGTCAGAGGAAAGTTGATGGAGGAACAGCATCGGTATCGACTAAGGTGGAATTGGCGGAGAAAGTCTGAGCGAAGAGATCTGCTTTATCAGTAGAAGAAATATCTAGAGAACCATCAGAGGAGGAAAGAGGAGGGAAGGATGATGAGGTAAAGTTGTTAGTAGGGTTTTGGTAAGGTGCTAGGAGGAGCGGGAAGAATTCGAGTTGGAGAGTTAAGAGTATTTTGTACGAATGAAATTATTTTTGCAAAGTGAAGAACAGACAGCACGATTCCGGGCAGAAACGTATCAGGGGTGGGCTGGCTCCGGTACAGTTTATAGGCCCTCTCCTTGTTGCGGAGAGCATTAGAACAAGTGTGATTAAACCAATTCTTTCTTGCATTAGTCAAAGGATATGAGAAAGGAATGTATGCTTCCATGCCGGAGAGATTGACCTCTTTAATGTGCAAGGCACACTCAGATGGCTCCCGACCATGGAAACAATAATCATTCCAGGGAAAATAAAAGTACTGCGGAGGGTCTCCCAATCCGCAGCCCCAAAGTGCCACACGACATTTCTTTGGAGGATTCACAGGCCGTATCGGAGCGATAGGACAGGTTAAGGTGATAAGGTTGTGATTGGAGAAGCCTAACGGAGAGAAAAGATTAAGTGTAAGCAGAAGGAGTAGTCGTAAGAAAGAGGTCAAGTATCTTGCAGATCTCTCCAAGATGGTCAGGGATACTGTCAGGGTGCTGTGCAACTGTTCTAGGCCATTAAGCATAGAAAAGGTGTAGGCTTGTAAATTAGCAAACGCTGGCGGCAGGAGACAACAACCAGCCAATTTTTCCCAAGAAGCCCCACCGCTGAGGAAATTCAAGAGAACCTTGACTGACAGTGTGTGAGATGACAGAAGAACAGACAGCAAGCAGTGTAGTAGGAATGGGAAACGTAGCAAGAAATTGAGCCATATTGCGGTTTCAGGACCAGTGTCAACTGAAGAAGACCTGAAAAGGATGTAGATGAACAGCTTCGGCCAAGTGTAAGAAACGACCCTATCCCAGCCAAATCGAATATTTGGCACCGTCGCACTTATGGATACGAGAGGTGAAGCAGGGCAAGACTCATCAACCTGAGTCGAAACAGCGCGTGTGTGTGTGTGTGTGTGTGTGTGTGTGTGTGTGTGTGTGTGTGTGTGTGTGTATATGTGTGTGTGTGTGTGTGTGTCTGTGTGTGTGTGTGTGTGTCTGTGTGTGTGTGTGTGTGTGTGTGTGTGTGTGTGTGTGTGTCAGAAGTGTGGCCGACGCAGGCCTTTGCCACTGGTGGCCCACAAGAGGGTAAGGGTGGGGGGATATGAGGATTATATGCTGTGGGTAGGGGAGAAATAGCATCTGTTTGTTCTTGGGAACGGCACAGAAGGTTGAAAGAAACAATTACAAACACTGTGATGTTCCCAGTGAATATTATAAAGCAAATTGGCCAATATTGGATAATAAAACCCACGTGTCACAAAACAAAACACCGGTACAGTAGGTGTATTAGCCTAAACAGGGTAAAGCCCGGCTAGGTCTCTCTCTCTCTCTCTCTTTCTCGCTCTCTCTCTATCCCCGTAGGGGGGGGGGGTATTGCCTGTTAGGATGATAGGGCTTTGGCGACCCTTCTGACCCGAGCCCATCCCTTTCCTCTCTTCAAGTATCCCTCTGTTCCTTCTTGTATCCCTCAACCTTGCCGTTCCCCTCTCTATCACCTTCTCCCAAGCCCTATAGAGTCTTCTAGGCCTAATGCGGGTTTCCTTTCATTCTCTTCAATCAGTCCTCCTCCCCCTTCCTCTCACCCCCTCCTCCATCCTCTCGCCCCCCTCCCCACCACCATCTCCTCTTTCTCAACCGGGACCCCCCCTCCCGGTTTACCATGTCCGCTTGCCTACCTCCACCCACCCATCTCCGCACCACACTGACCCTCCACTCATATTTTGTGACACCTTGTTTTGTAACACATGGGTTTTATTATCCATGCTTCAGTTCAAGGGACTGTGCATTT
This sequence comes from Coenobita brevimanus, assembly GCF_032717465.1. Lineage (NCBI taxonomy): Eukaryota > Metazoa > Arthropoda > Malacostraca > Decapoda > Coenobitidae > Coenobita > Coenobita brevimanus. Next base: position 13,572,198 of record NC_137059.1, read on the forward strand.
CTCTCCACACTGGCCAATAATATATATATATATATTATCTGTCATACCGTGGTATATCATCCATTGATATCAGAAAAATAACTCCATCTTCAGCTAGACGCTAGACATTTTTCGTCACCGTATGATGGGCCTCCTCGGCTTACTAAACATAAAGAGAAACTCATAAAGGAAGTAATTTATGTATTGTTGATAGGTAAAGTAATTATATCAAGTAACTTGAAATTTTCAGTGATATCGCTTTGACCGACTTTCATCGAGGTTCTGAAAAATGGGAACCGAGAGACAAAATATTGTTCATGAAACGCCTGAAAAATATAGGTATTACACTATTCCATGTGCTACAAAAATGACATGAGCATTATAAGGTACAGTAAGATACAGCTTGAATAGTATAGGAGACAGTATAATTACGAGTATTATAAACAATAATGTTCTATGCCCATCTCTATCATAAACTAGAAACTGCCTTTTATTACCATCTCGCTAGCTCAAGTAACTGATTCGACTCAGGCTGATGAGTCTTGTCCAGCTTCATCTTTCAAATGCATAGTTGCGTCGGTGCCACATGTACGGTTTGGCTGGGAGAGGGTGGACACTTACACTTGGCCGAAGCTGTACACCCACGCAACAAAGTTTCTGTACCCCTCTCAGTGTAAGGAAGTGGAAGTCAGGATTAGAGAGAGGGTAGGCGAACGGACAACCGTGTGTGGTAGTTTGGAAATGAGCTACGAGGCGAATGGTTGGAAACCTTTTGATACTATTCACCTGCAAAACATTATGCATTCCTAACATGGCATATATTATAACAGACTACTATGTTATCATGGTGTCCTGTGAAACTGGTCCATACACGACCCATCTGTTTCGGATCCTCATCATACAAATAAAGCACTGAGCTAGTTGTATATAAGCAGCCACTGGTCATTATGATTCAGTGATAATTTTTGTGAATATGGTATTCCTGGATTATCTATAGCTGTAATTTAGAATGATTGTGAATTTATTGCTGATTCCCACAGTAGCTGTGCGTATGGTTATAAGTGTTGCAATTATTTTATGTGGACGAGTAAACGACATTGTGATGGGCAGAGAGAATTCACCAATGATTTACTATAACCAGATGGAATTAGGTGCAAACAACAAAATATAATGAGACAACGAAGATACAGCTGTGTTATCCTGCTACGCTACGTTATCCATGCCTTAACTGTTCTTTACCTCATACGTGCATTATTTTGCTTCAGTTTCTGCGTCTTTTATTACTCTTACCTCCGGGTATCCTCGTACTGCGAGCCGTCATATTTCTTTGGGGGGTTTCTAGTCGTCCGGTCCTATAACCTCTACTGTATTACATTATTCCTCACATCATCTTTCCCACACAAACAAGATTAGCACATGACTGATGAATCTGTTACAACAATTATTGGCACTGCCACTACTAATCTCCCTTTTCCCATTGTGTCTAATTTCACTCACAATACTACTACTGCTACTAATACTACAACTCAACTATAAATCTGTAGTATAATAATACTTATGTTTGTGTTTACTAACCACATTGTCCCTGTCCCACCGTGGACAATTCGCCACTTAACCCCACAGCTACCCCAGTTTTCCCGCCCTCAGACATGGGCACTGACGGGGAAGGAAGATGGCCGTAATGGGGTGCTTCTGAAAAGCCTAGTATTCCGTCAGATGGCTCCACTGTAGCAGTAAACACATTCCCGCGCTGTTTAAAAAGCATAATTTTATTTGTTAAATAATTTACACTGTTGTGTGAAATTGTGAATCATGGTAATGTCATATGCCGTAATATAAATAATACAAATAGAACACGTATATATAACGTATCATGAATTGTTTATATTTATCATAAACTGAAATTAAAATATCACTGATGGCATGTGATGACAATCCGCCATTTCAGTGGTCCTATATTATTTAATTTCTGCTACATTTAGTGCAAGTTAGATTCTTAATACATAGTTTGTTCAGAGTGTAAAGTACGCCTAGTGGGTATCTTGACTCATCCAGTCTCAATGTGGGCAGAAATTTAATGTTGAGTAAATACTGGCATTGACTATCATAAATCATCCGGTCTGAGGAACCGTCCCAAAACCAAGATCGTTTACGCGTCATTTTTTGCCCGGTATCACCGAGAACAGACGACTGTGGAAGGTAAACAAGCCAAGACATCGCCTCCAAGTGATACACAAGATTCACACAGAGTCAAGTTCAGTATTCACGATTATGTATATATTATGTACATACATATATATATATATATATATATATATATATATATATATATATATATATATATATATATATATATGCAAACGTGAGAACACATGACGAGTAAATACTACTGCATCCTCTTAAATGTCTACCCCCAGTGAGATTGCATCCAGGTCAAGAGGACTGGTATGTGCACAAGCTACTGACTCAGTCAGTGGAAGATCTTACAAACATATGTGTGTGGACAGGTGGCCTGGAGACAGTTCTCACATGACCATACCATTAGGGACTTGCCAAGAGGGGACAATGTGTGTGAGATATTGATGATAAGATGACCTTAAGGTATTTATTTGGTAGGCACTTGGTGAAATGTAAAAATTAAAATAACCACTAGTTCTCAACAGAAAAAGACAAAACTTCACTGTAACACTTTATTTACAAAAAGCTACAATGATACATATATGACTCACTCATGGTGCAAGAGAGCTGCAGGGGAAGGTCTCTCTCTCTCTCTCTCTCTCTCTCTCTCTCTCTCTCTCTCTCAGCTCAACAGTCAGGAACTCACATTACTGAACTATGTGTATTTGTGGGTGTGTCCATTTACGACAGTACCAACGTCGGGTACAGGGACATGAGAAATGGGCGTAGCTAGTTAACAGCTAGAGAGGCAAGATGTGGGAATGACAATTACACAAAGATATCGCTCAGTGAAACACACTGCCTATAGATAGTCACTTATGTACCAATGACGAATGTTATGAATATAGCTCGTTTCTACTCTTAGTGAATCCGTGACATTACACGCCATCAAAATAAAATTTTTCATGGAAACTTGACATCCCTCGTGAAAAAACTTAAACACGGGACTGTCTTGTGGTGCGCATGCGTGAAGGAAGCGAGCAAAATGTTGAATGCCAGTATTTACTCAACATTAAATTTCTGCCCACATAGAAACTGGATGAGTCTAGATACTCACTAGGCGTACTTTACAGTCTGAACAGACAATGTATTAAGAACCAAATTAACACTAAATGTAGCAGAAATTAAATAATATAGGGTCACTGGAAGGACGGGTTGCCATCACATGCCATCAGTGATATTTTAATTTCCGTTTATGATAAATATAAACACTTCACGATACGTTATATATACGTGTTCTATTTGTATTATTTATATTTCGGCATATGACATTACCATGATTCACATTTTCACACGACAGTATAGGTATTTAACAAAGAAAAATATGCTTTTTAAACAGCGCGGGGAATGTGTTTACTGCAACAGTAGAGCCATCTAGCGGAATACTAGCTTTGAAAGCACCCCATTGCTACAGCACGAACCGCGGATCACATGTTTATACATTAACTACAGTGGTTCACCTGTTTTCTTTAGTGGATTGCAATATACACCGTTACTCAGCCATGGGAACAACTCCATGTTCGTACACCGCTTAGATATGTGGCTCAGTAACTGCTCTCCGTGAACTGGGCAGTTGTCTGGTATTTATATTTATCCTATTTCATACAGTGCGAACGACCCTCGGTTGTTTAGCATGACAAAACACACGGCAGATGAAGTGTTTGCAGTTAATGCAAGCGATTTTTGTAACTAATGGCATTGTTGATGTAATATGCACGTGCTCAGACTGGAGAACTGCAGGCATTACAACCTTGTTCCACCATTGTTGGCTCGTGGGTATATGAAGGAATGCTTAGAGCGTACAATTGCTCATTATGAACCAAAATATAACTAATAACCACTGGCAAACCTGTAAAATCAACAACCAAACATGGCATACAGAAACGGTAAAATATACCTGGGTTAAGTAAATCCACCTTTATTTTACACTGGTACTATGATGTACAAAAGTCCGGTCCCTCTGCCAGCCTCTCTTCGACTGATTCACTTGAGGTTCGAATAACGAAGCAACTGAGGAAACTTTAAAGGACCAACAAATGGCTCACTGTGCAGCTTGTATTGAATGAATCAATGAATGAATGAAAGAAGATTCTGGAGCAACAAGCCCGGAATAACTATGACACTGGAAAAAGCGGAAAGTCTTAGTCAGGAGAGACTAGGAACGAGAACAAAAATCTACTGAAGGGATGAAAAGTCCAGGAGGCAATGTAGAGGTAATATATGCGTAACCGGGCAAGAGCAGTTTCTCAGCGTCGATTACGAGGGAGGGAGCTGGTGATACATTATCGTAGCGATATTCGCTGTGGTGATAAGCTGATGATTAGAATAGTAAAGAAAAAGAGCAATACCGTAACTATGATAGTAGCTGCGTTTGTGGTTAAACCTTGCCAGTGTTTATACATATCTTTGTCCTTCTCTGCTCTATTACAATGATAGGGAAACGTATGCATCCAAAGAATTAATGCTGCATAAGCCTTGAGTATGAACTGAATATGCATTATTTTTATTCAGTTACGTAATTCACAGTATCATGTGGTTCACTTTCCATCCACAAGTCCCGTCCTTTACTGAAATTAGGTATCGATATCCCAACTATTTTTTCCTTACAAAATTTAGCTGACCTGTATGATCACTTCAGCCTGCGTTGAGTGCGGACGTTCTCTGCTCCTCCTGGCGCTTGCTTGTGTATTTCGAAGCTGTTTCTTTGTGTTCGGATTTTTGATATAGTCACCGACTGCTGTGAGTGTGGGCTGAGTGCTTCGCTAGTGTTCTGTCGAGGCCTTGCCTGGCCCGATGGAGTGTTCGGGGTCGGACGCTGGTTCACTCCTGGAAAATGATTTAGCCATGTCTGACGACGATGCCTCTCCTACCGTGAACCACTGGCCTGAACTGCCTGTGCCTGCCACCTCACAGCCCCTTCAGTCTTTGATCACTCATCATGGGATACAGCCTTCCACCCCGTCCACTTCTAACAAGCGGCCTGTGGAGGACTCTCCTGACAGTGAATGTGTGCCTCCTGTCACCAAGACTGCCAAAGGCGACTCATCTGTGCGTGATGTGCCTGTCTGTCTGCCTCCTCAGCTTCTTGCTGGTATTTCTCCCTCTTCCCACTCCCGGCCCTTGTCTCACCGCCCTGCATTTGCCCCGAGAGATGCCTACGTCAAGCTCTGCTTCAGTGGCGACCCTTCCACGGATACGAAGCTGCGATGGTTGTCTTCGGTTAACAGGGCCTTCCAACTACAGCGTGACAAGGCAGAAGTCAAGATGGCTGCAGTCACCTCCCGGTTTGTCTACATTTCTAGACAAAGAGAGGACATCATTAACAGAGTCTTATCTGGTGAGTTTTGCTCACTGCCACTCGTTCTTCAGGACTCACCGGAGAGGCCACGTAAGTACCCCAGCTACATCCTCACCCGTTTCCCTGTTGACGTTGACCCAAATCTTGCCAAGGGATATCCTGGAGTGTACTCTGCCCGTCGTTTCATGCAGGATGGTTCTCCCATTAACCGGATTGTTGTCGTCTGGAGCCTTCCCGACCCACCTCCATCAGTTATTAGTTTTGACTTCCTCCCCTGTCTTCCACAGTGTGAGGTGCAGAAACTCCATAATGACCAGCCTTGGTGCTACAGATGCTGGGGCGTGGGACACATTTCCCGGTACTGCTCTGCTTCGCCGAAGTGTGCCTGGTGTGCGGCTGGCCACGAATCCAGGACGTGTCCTGTCAAGGGTGAGCCGTCACGTCCTGCTGCCTCCACATCCACCTCAGAACCCCCACCTCCTCGGGACACGTCTCTGTGGAAGTGTCCACGCTGTTTTCAGCCAGGGGTCAACGTGTGGCATGGTTGTGCTCGGCGCCGGGCCCCAGTTCGGGCTGTCACTCCCGGGCCACCCCCACCACCACCTCAGCCTGTTCCTCCCACCAGCACTGCTTCGGCTCCTGACCTGACCCTCCGCAAGGCTGTTGCCTCCCTCATGGCACGATGTACGGCTCTCGAGGACCGCTTTTCTGCTCTTGAAGCCAGGACTGACGGGCTGGTTGCAGCTCATGCCTCTTCGGATAACAAACTCTCCATCTTGGTTGAGGCTCAGCAGTGCATCATCTCCACCGTCACCACCCTCACCAACAAGATGGGTACTATCGCCTCTCGCCTTGAAAAACTCTGTGAGTCATTCCCTTCTGGTTCGTTCTCTAACCCAGGTCGTTCATCTGCCTCCACTCCCCGGTCACCTTCTTTCAAGCATAAGGTTCGCTCCTGATTACCAGCTAGATGTCATCTCCTGGAACGTCTGTGGTATCACCAATTATGCTAAGCTCGCTCAACTCAAGACCTTTGTTTTTCGACACCACCCTAGTGTTATTTTTCTCCAGGAAGCGTTCCCAGGCCGGCCAATTGCCGCTGGGCAAGCTCCCCCCCTTACAGGTTATATTCCATACGTCCATCTGGTAAGGAATGGCCTGTTGACTTACATACACAGCTCCTTACCACACCGCCTTCTCCGCAACTCCACCGACCCTGACATGACTTTCCAGCTCTTTGAGGTCACACCTGGGGATGGCGTGCTCCAGCTGTGTAATGTCTATTCCGCCCCTGCCAGACTCTCTCTTGAGGCTCTTCCTCCTCCTACAGTGCGTGGGGTGGTGTATATGGGAGATTTCAATGCTCGGCATCCTGACTTAGGTGATCGTTCTGGCTCTCACAATCGTAATGGTCTTCATCTCATTTCTTACGTCCGCAGGCATCACCTTGCACGCTGGGATACTGGCGGCGCCACTCACTCCCGGGGAGGCACTCTGGATCACGTCATCACGTCCGGCTTGATAGCGTCTCGGGTCCAATGCTCCTCAGTGCCAGCCTTATTCTCTGATCACGTCGCACTTCGATTTCGTTATTCTCTGCCTGCGGCTTCTACTGCTCCTGCTGCTCGTTTGCGCATTACTGTGCCCCCTAAGTATTGTCCGACGTACATATCATATATGGCCCAGATGGTACCTACTTTTAATCTTTCTTCACCTGACCAGTTATACTCTGATCTTGTCTCTGCCACTCATGATTTTTACAGGCAGTATGTCTCCCGCCCACATCTGCAGCGCCGCTGTACCGCCCACTCCTGGACGCTTGATGCACGTATACAAGAGGCGAAGAAGAAGGCTGAACGTGATGGGCTCTTGTTTCAAGCCAACCCGAATCCTGGCACACTCCATCGTTATCAAACGTCCAGGGATGCACTAGTCGCACTGCAGGAGTGTGTCCTTACTGAGTCCTGGCAGCGGTTTATGGACAGTATTAACCAACAGACAAGTGTGGCTTCCATGTGGCACCTCATCCAAGTTGTCAAGAAGACGCCCACCACTGCTTGCCATCACACTCCCACTGTCTACGCTCAAAACCTTGTCGATGCCTGGTCGGAACAGTCTGCCCCAGCAAGTCTTCCCAACCACATACAAGATGCACTCTCTTCCTGTGCTCCTGCCCGTCAGCTTCGTTTGATGTCTGCTTTGCTGCAGGATGATGATGATGATGATGCAGAGGAGATAACCGAGTCGGAGCTGCGTCGTGCTCTCTCTCGAGGTAAGGCTTCATCCCCTGGTGATGACGGTATCACCTATGCTGTGCTACATCTGCTCCAACAAGTTCCTGGTAACCCTTTACTTAAATTGTACAATCTTTGTTTCAGAGACGGTTGTGTACCATGAGCCTGGACCAGCAGTACAATTGTCCCCATCCCCAAGCCTGGCACGGCGAAGTTCAGGCCGATTTCCCTTACTTCTTGTTTCTGCAAGGTGATGGAGAGGATCTTACTCAACCGTCTCATGTACAGGCTTCAGGACCGCCTTTCTCCACATCTGTATGGTTTCCTTCCTCAGCGCAGCACGCACCACTGCCTCGTTGACTTGTATTCTCGCCTCTCCCGGGACAGTGTGGTGGCCTTCGTCGACCTTCAGAGTGCCTTCGATATAGCTAACAGAGACATCATTTTGGATCAACTTGTCAACTTTGGGATAAAGGGTAATCTCTTGCGGTGGATTCGGGGCTATCTCAGTAATAGGACCTCTCGCGTGTTTTTCAGTGGTGTGTACAGTCCTCGACGCAGTTTTCATCTTGGTACGCCACAAGGGGGTGTTCTTAGCCCATTTTTGTTTAATGTACTGATGCATCGGTTGCTCACTTCTCTCCCTAATATTCCTGGAACTACGATTACATGCTATGCCGATGATATTTGTGTTCACTCTTCCTCGCCAAGGGATCTCCAGCGGTTTCTTGACTCCTTCTATGTGGCTTCCTCTCATTGTGGCATTATTCTTTCCCCAGATAAGAGCAGAATATTCTCCTGCCGCCCTCCTCAAGCTCTGCCTGACTTCACCATCGGAGGGACTGTCATTCCCTTGTGTTTCCAGTACCGCTACCTGGGGGCACCTGTTAAGATCTCGGCTGTTCCCCCCGCCAGGCGCCAGGGCCATCCCTTCGTCCGTGACCTGTTGGATCGCCTCCAGCACCGACTCGCACCACTTCAGTGGCTCACCAACAACTCTTCGGGAATCTCCATCCATGTGGCCAGGACAGTCTATATTACTTTCATTCACTCTGTTGTTGACTATCTCTCCCCTGCCTTGATTCAGCTTTCTAGGACTGCTCTGGAGCCTTTAGAAAAATTTCAGAATAGAGCAATGAGAGTAATTCTGGGCTGTCCCATGTCTACCAGGATAGTGAACATGCAGCGTGAGCTGGGGCTTCCACCTTTAATAGAAAGAATTTATTCTAATGTCACTCGCCTCACTGTCAAGTGCCTCCATTTCCCACAACTTTCACCCCACTACTCTCAGTTAGTCAGGACTTCTCTGAGACCAAACTCCCCAGTTCCTCCTATTCTGCGTGGTGGACGTGCTCTTATTAAATCTGTTTCCTCTATGCTCCGCAGCCTTAATTTGGATGTTCTTGTTGCAGAAGTACCCCCAACCCCCCCACCCTGGGTGCTGCCTATGCCAGAGGTGAGCTTCACTCCCACCTCCAGGTCTGACCCACCTTATCTACAGCTGCAGCTGGCTCTGGAACACGTGGCGACAGTGACGTCCTCTATCACAGCTCCATATCACCTCTATACTGACGGGTCACTGCAATCGGATGGTGCTGCTGGTGGTGCTGTCTACTCACCCGACTTGGAACCACCCCCAGGGGGTTGGGTTGGCCGACATCTCCGTGATCACTCCAGCTCCACACTGTGTGAACTGTTTGCCATTCTGGATGCTGTTAGTCTTGTCTGCCAACGGGGAGTAAATGCTGTCATCATATGCGACTCCAAGCCTGCCCTTCAGTCCCTATCCAGTGTTCGGCCCACACAATCTACAGGTGTTCAACTGATCTTATCTTTTCTGGCTTTACTGCTTCATCGTAACTTGACTGTCATATTTATATGGGTGCCATCTCATGTTGGTTTACGCCACAATACCACAGTCGACAGACTCGCGAAGGAAGCCTGCCATTTGCCTCCTCGTGGTGATTGTCGCCCTCTCTCCCTGACTTGTTACCTCTCCAGAGTTTGCACCGCTGCTTTCCTCCCTGTGCGACGCCGCAGAGATGCAGAGAGGCCCTACAGCGTGTCCATCAACCATTACGAGTCTGTCTGCCGCCTCAAGTATTCTTACCGTCACCGGGGTCTCATGGTTCGGAGGCACAATGTTGTCTCTGCTCGTCTGAGGCTGGGCTACCGGCAACAGTGGCAGGTCGCCGGGTTGGAAGGGGAGCCTCCCTTCGCTGAGTGTCGCTTGTGCCACTCGCCTCGCTCCGACACTATAGAGCATTATTGCCTGGAGTGCCCTACCGTTCGACACCTGCTGCCCCAGGGCCAGCCGCTTGATGTGGTGTGTTGACACTTATTAAACCACGAAGTGTTTTAGAAGAACTCTTGGTGCGTCACCCTCGTTTTGGCGGGTTTAAGTAGCTCACTGTGCCCTGTGTGGTATATACCTCCATGTAATGTTCCTACATGTTTATGAGTTTTGTCTTTATTTGTGTGTGTGTGTATATGTATATGCATATGTATGTATGTGTGTATATGTGTATATATGTGTATATATGTGTATGTGTATGTATGTATATGTATACATATGTCCATAGCTGTTTCCGAGGATTCCATATGTATCATGTTTCACATGTACTGTCTGACGCTGTTGCGTAATAAATTAAATAAATAATATTAATAATAATGACCTGTATGATGAGGCCGCCAATGAAGCACCAAGGTGTGTGATTGATCACTTTAGTGAATAACTCCCTTTAAACATGGGACGCTCCAACAATGCACATAGAGTTACTGCATCAGAGCACACTGTTTAAAGAATGGAAAGTAGGCTTATCCCCTGTATAAATGTAAAGGTTTCAGTTAGTATAATTTGCGAAGTGTTTATGTATGTAATAGGTAATTTACACTTAATACCCATAAGCTGTTGGCACTCATTTTCAACCACTATTACGGAAAACAGTCATCGAACCAAAAGTTTGCCATTATTATTAAATTTGTATTTAACATCCCACTTACTTTAATTACTAACCTCAGGCTATTTTATACAATAATTTTAAAATCTCAATTGGAACCATACAACACATATATATAATTTACACATCCCCTGAGAGGGTTTTATTTTATGATTTGTCTCTTATTTATTCCTCGAATAGAATAAGGTTCTTTCCCCACACTGAAAGGAATTTGTTAAATAAACGGGAAATGAGTAATCCATCTATCTATCTATTGCCAGACGCCTCAATCCCATTTGGGGTGGCCACAAACGAATCGCCTCCACGTCTTGTTTGTGGCCACTCCAAACGGGATTGAGGCGTCTGGCAATAGATAGATAGATAGATAGATTACTCATTTCCCGTTTATTTAACAAATACTTTTCAGTGTGGGGCAAGAACCTTATTCTATTCGAGGTATAAATAAGAGACAAATAAAACAAAACCCTGTCAGGGAATGTTTAAGATATGTGTTGTAATGAAGGCTTTATTTCACGTCCTAGAGTATACAATACAGTACCGAATTATACACCTTAACGGTTTGGGTGACCCTACACTGAGTGACAAGCCTAATGATTCGTGCAACCCAGGTAACCATTTAAAACACTGGATGGTAACCATATAACTAGGGGTGATGTGCAGCCCACCGAGGTGCCTCAATTAACTGGGTGGTTGATGCAAGTGCAGCTTCCACCCAGGAACCAAACCTGCACAGTTTTCCCTGCACCTTGCTGTTGTGGGGTGCTGTCTGCCATCAGGGATGCTTGCATGCCGGTGGTAGATGGGTCAAGTCGGCCACAATGACTGGGGTAGTTCAACAACAACACCTTAACCCGCCCCGTCCCGACCACTTTTCGACCACTGGTACCCCCCAATCCCGACCATTTTTCGACCTTTTTTTTTTTTTTTTTTTTTTTTAAACTTTCGCTTTTGGTCAGAAAGAATGGTCAGTGGCAAAGAAATTGGTCCCCGGGGTCCCTAATTAGCTTAACCAGGTATGCCTTGGTCCCACCTGGCCCCGTTTTCTCCCTAGGCGGTTTGAGCCTCAAACGTTTTTTATGGTATTATAAGTCTGGGAAACCAATGAAAGTAAGTAGAAATGAATTTATTACAAACATAAAAACATGTGATAAAAGAGTATATTGGATTTTATACAAAAACAGAGCAGAAATAAGCATTGTACCATCGTGCGAAACGAGCAAAATCGGCCAACTTGGTCACGATGAATCGCTAACATTCTAAAATCATGATACATATAATTTTTTTTACTTACATAATACTTCTACAATAACATTATACCATTTTACATTTTATTGAACTGTTTTTACGTATTCACAGGCCTTTTGATAACATTTAGCGTAATGTTAGCGCTTATTTACGTAGTGAGTGAACTCGCTGTGACTGTTGTTTCAACTCGTATTGTGTTTTTTATACTTCCTTAATACTTTTCTAATATTATTATACACTTTTCAACTTTATAGAACTGTTTTGAGATTATTTCAGGCCTTACGTAAATATATAGCCTAATAATAGCGCATAATAACACATACGGTGAAGTCGCTATGACAACTATTTCAACTTACAACCAATTTTTGTACTTATACTGTATAATAATTCTCCACTAACATTGCACATGTTTACACTTGATATAATTGATATCACATCATTTCTGAACTTACGATGGAACTGAGCGTCATATTTGCGCGTACCCGGTACCTACACAGGGAGTGTTATCGCGATATCATTTGTTTCATCTTACACTAGTATTCAACTTATAAAATACCTTACTACTAACATTACAACATCTTCCACTGTATATAATTCCTATCACATACTTACTGACCAGAATGTGGGTGTACTCGTGACATCAATTATGACAACTTACACTAATGTTCAACTTATACGTTTTATTCATGCTAACATTACACCCGTTTCCACTTTATTTCCTTGCTATCACATATTTACTGACCAGATTTACACAGTGGGTGTAGTTTTGATAACAATTCTTTCCACTTACACTAATTCTCATCTTATACATTACTTTTCTGAAAAAATAACACCCGTTTCAACTTTATATTTGACTTAGCACCTACTGACTGGCCTTACCATTATCATGAGCGTCATTTCGCCTTCCCACACAGTTTCAGTAGTGTAGGAAATTATGATACTCCTTGAAACAAGGCTGAAGGCACAACGCAACATTGCACTCGACACACTCGTATCTTGTGTCTTTTCTCTGAGTGGATGGTTTGACTGTCGAGTGCCTACATACATGGCAGCGACGCTGGGGTTTACGACGGTTTGGTTCGGAAGGGTTTGCGCTGGGATAGTGGCGTCCTGCAAGACGTAGGGGAGTCTGAGCAGCCCGGGGGGTGCGGGTGCGGTGTGTGGGTCTGTCCTTGGCATGCTTGGCGATTGTTTCACGTGCCAGCTCCCTCACAAACCCCTCAAAGGTCTTGGATACTCCGGTGGTCATTGCGTGCAGGTAGTGGGCGTTCAGGACCGTGATGTCGAGCAAGTGGAAAAAGAGTTTCTTGTACCACTTCATCGTGGTCCTGGCACAGTCAACACTTGAAATCATCGAGTCTGACTGATCAACTTGCCTCATGTTCAGATTATAGGCAAGTACAGACTCTGGTTTCCATACGTTGCGCCTCCTCTCGCTACGGTGATCCACGGAGTCTGTGCGGTGCATCAGGGGGCTGTGAACAGTTGATAGGAGGCAAACTTCCCTGTTGTGGTTCCACAGGGTTGCAAGGATGTTATTGGCCTGGAAGAAAACCACCTCGTTCTTGTCAAATTTCCTCCCTATCTTGACCATATGGCGACGGTTTCTCTTGACTGTACCACAGACTCCAGTGTCGTGTTGGTGGAGGAACCTAGCGAGAAGAGGGCTAGTGTACCAGTTGTCCATGTACAACACATGACCACGATGAAGGTACCCTTCTATCATTGTCTTCACCACGGCCCCAGAGAGTCCTATACTCCGAACTTCTATTATATCTGTCTGTGCGCCCGTGTACAAGACTATGTCTTGCACATAACCAATCTTACAGTCACACACAACAAAGATCTTGAACCCGAAACGGTGTCTCTTGCTGGGTATGTACTATCTATCTATCTATCTATTGCCAGACGCCTCAATCCCGTTTGGGGTGGCCACAAACAAATCGCCTCCAAGTCGCCCTGTCCCCCGCCATTTCACTGCCCTGCTCCCAACTCACACCCCCCTCTCTCACATACCTCTCCACCCCATCCCTCCATCTCATCCTCGGCCTCCCCCTCCCTCTTCCCCCCTCCACCTCACTCACATACACTCTCTTCGTCGGTCTTTCACCCTCCATCCTCTCCACATGGCCAAACCACCTCAGTGTGTTCCTCATAACGCTTCCTATCACATCCACATCAACACCACAACGCTCCTTTATATCCTCATTCGTCAGCCTGTCTCTCCACGTGACTCCACAGGCTCCTCTTAAATAACTCGTTTCCACTGCTCTCACTCTTGACTTGTGTCCTTCCAACAATGTCCTAGCTTCATTTCCGTACGTTAGAGTTGGTATCACAATACTGTCATGTAGTAACTTTTTCACTTCCATGCTCACTTCCCTGTTTCTTATCACTGCTTTCAAAGAACCAGCAACCTTTCTTCCCTGCTGTACCCCTTCAAGCACTTCACCCTCCAAACCTCCATCCTTACTCATCACACTACCCAAATACTTAAACGTACTCACATTTTCCAATTCCTCACCATCCAACCTCGCTGTACATTCACTAACTTCACCTCTCTCAAAGACCATCACTTTACTCTTCCCTACATTCACCTTTAGGTTCCGTTTCTTACACACTCTCTCAAACTCATCCACAAAGCCTTGCAACTCCCCTTCGTCTTCACTCAACAACACAGTATCATCTGCAAACAACAGTACAGGGAGTTTCCAAACACTATCCTCTCTCACCAGGGCCACTCCAACATCCACTACCCTACCTTGTACCTCTTTTATTACCCCATCCATGTACAGATTGAACAACCATGGAGACATGACACATCCCTGTTTCAAACCAATTTTCAAAGAGAAAAATTCACTTAGTTCACCATCCACACGCACTGCAGCCTTCGCACCATCGTACATACTCTTCACAGCATTCAACAACTTCCCATCTACTCCATATATTCTTAACACTTTCCACAATCCTTGCCTATCCACCCTGTCATATGCTTTCTCCAAATCCATGAAAGCCGCATACAACTTCTTTCCCTTCTCTAGAAACTTTTCCACTAAAGATCTAAGAATGAATATCTGATCTACACAACCTCTTCCCTTCCTAAAGCCTCCCTGTTCTTCTCCAACTAATTTCTCTGTTCTTTCCCTAACTCTGTCTATAAGAATCCTACCATACACCTTTCCTATTATACTAAGAAGACAAATGCCCCTATGATTACCACACTTCTTTTTCTCCTTTTCCTTTGTACAAGGGAATAATTATACCTGACTTCCAATCCTCCGGGACTCTACATTCCTCCCAGGCCAATCTACACATCTTCCACATCCATTCTACTACTATCTCTCCCCCATGCTTCAGCATTTCACCACACACTCCATCAATTCCTGGGGCTTTCCCCGATTTAACTTTCTTCATAGTTTCCACAACTTCTATCCTACTGATTTCTTCCTGTCTTCTCACCTCCCTCCTTCTCCCAGCCATTCCCCAGCCACTTATACTCGCATTACGAGTACTTCCATCCTCTACGTTCAACAATTCCTTAAAGTGTTCTCTCCATCTGCTCACTTTTTCTCCCTTCTCCACTAGTAATCTACCATTTTTATCTTTCACTCCCCTGCTATCTTCACTTCCACCCTGTCTTACTCTTTTCACTTCTCTCCAGAACATTTTCTTACAGTCCCTCCACTTTACACTCAAATTCCTTCCAAATTCCTCATCCACTCTCTTCTTATTCTCTCATACTAATCTTTTCACCTCTCTCTTCCTTTCCACATATAACTCTCTCTTCCGCCTCTCAACTTCTTCCACGCCCCTATTTCTCACCTATTCATTGTATGCTTTCTTCTTTTGTGCCACAGCCTGTTTCACCTCTTCAGTCCACCACGCTGTTCCTTGCACCCCCCTCCGTCTTCTCTTCCTTCCACACACCACATCACATGCTGCACATATTTCTTCTGTAAATATCTTACACACACCTTCCACTTCTCCCATCTGCTCCAATTCATATTTGCCCAATCGTTCCTCCACTTCTCTCTTATACTCTGCCTTTTTCTCATCCTCTTGTAACCTTTCCACTCTCCTTGCAACTACTCCTTCCTCTCGTCTTTCCCTTCTTCTATTCCTCCATCTTACTTGCATCCTAATTCTGGCCACCACCAAGTAGTGGTCAGAAAGTCCACTCCCCCCAACCTCTATACACTCTTGCATCCTTTACACATCTTCGCATCCTTTCATCCACACACACATAATCAATCATTGTCTTCCTTTCATTCAGTTCACCACCCACCCTTCTCATCACTCGCCATGTATACCTGTGGATCATTTTATGCCTGAAGAGGGTATTGGCTATCACCAACCCCCTCCCAGCACAAATGTCCACTAACGCACTCCCATTCTCATCTATCTCGGCAGGCACACCCCACTCACCAACTATTCCATCCACCTTCACATTACCAACTTTACCATTCATATCACCAATCAAAAACACTCTCTCATTCCTTCCAAACTTTTCCATGCACACTTCCACATTTGTCCAGAACTCTTCTCTTACTCTTCTAGCACGATCTTGCGTTGGCGCATACACACACACAATCGCCCACATTTGTATTCCAACTTTCAACTTTACCCACACAATCCTTGACCCAACTGATCCATACTGTCTTATGCTCTTCTTCCATCTTTTACTCACAACTATACACACTCCTTCCTTTGCCCTCTCATTCTCATCTACTCCTGCACATATACCTGTACTGCCTAAAGGAAATATTGCCTCTCCACAACACAAGACTCTAGTTTATGACGAGGTCTCTGTAGGGATAAAATGAGGAGCGGAACATTTCCCGTAAATGATCAAATACCAGCCTAATTCTCCTCATTTTATCGGTGTTATTTGCACTGGCTGGATCATTTGCATCCAAAAAGTGGAGGCGGCCGAGAATATACTGAAATCGGTTACGACCCATCACCTTTCCAAAGAAAGGTGTGAGGATGATTGGGTCAGTTGTCCAGTAGGCAGGAATTTGGTTTTTCCTTACCACACCCATCAAGATTACCAGGGCCAAAAATAGGATCTATCTATCTATCTATCTATCTATAGCCCGATGCCCTAATCCCGCAATGGGTGGCCGCAGACAAAAGGCCTCCAATTCACTCTGTCACCCACCATTTGACTCCCCTCCCCCCAACTCACCCCCCCTCCCTCATATACCTCTCAACTCCATCCCTCCACCTCATCCTCGGTCTACCCCTCCCTCTCCCTCCGTCCACCTCACCTATATACACCCTCTTAGTCAGTCTTTCATTCTCCATTCTCTCCACATGTTCAAACCACCTCAGTGTATTTCTCCTAATCTTTTCAACCACATCCACATCTACCCCACAACGTTCCTTCACTTCTTCATTCGTCAGCCTGTCCCTCCACGTCACTCCACATGCTCCTCTCAAGTAACTCTTTTCCACTGCTCTCACTCTTGACTTGTTCCCCTCTTGCAAGGTCCACGCCTCGCTTCCATACGTCACGGTAGGGATCACAATACCATCATGCAGTGACTTCTTAACTTCCATACTCACCTCCCTATTTCTCATCACTGCTTTCAGTGTACCAACAACCTTTCTTCCCTGCTGTACCCTTTCACGTACTTCATCCCCCAAAGTTCCATCCTTACTCATCACACTACCCAAGTACTTGAATGCACTCACATTCTCCATATCCTCACCATCCAACCTCACTGCACACTCTGTGACTTCATTCCTCTCAAACACCATAACTTTACTTTTGTTTACATTAACTTTCAGCTTCCTCCTCCTACACACCGTCCCAAATTCATTCACCAAACCCTGCAACTCCCATTCATCTTCACTCAACAATACTGTATCATCAGCAAACAGCAACACCGGAAGCTTCCAAATCTCACCCTCATTCATTAAGGCCACCCCCACATCCATTACCCTACCTTGCACCTCCTTTACAACCCCATCCATATATATATTAAACAGCCATGGAGACATCACACACCCCTGTTTCAGTCCCACATTGAGATCAAAGAACTCACTCAGCTCACCATCCACTCGCACCGTAGCCCTAGCTCCCTCGTACATACTCTTCACAGCACTCAACAATTTCCCCTCCACTCCATATATTCTTAATACCTTCCACAAACCTTGCCTATCTATTCTGTCATAAGCTTTCTCCAAGTCCATGAAGGCAGCATACACTTTCCTTCCCTTCTCTAGATACTTCTCCACTAAACATCTTAGAACAAATATCTGATCTACACACCCTTTTCCCTTCCTAAATCCCCCTTGTTCTTCTCCAACTAGCTCCTCTGTCATATGCCTAACCCTATCAATGAGTATTCTACCATATATTTGACCAGTCACACTAAGAAGGCAAATACCCCCATGGTTACCACATACTTCTCTCTCCCCTTTTCCTTTGTACAGAGGAACAATTATACCTGATTTCCAGTCCTCTGGAACCCTTCCCTCTTCCCAAGCCAATCTACACAACTTCCATATCCACTCCACAACAATCTCACCCCCATACCTCAGCATTTCACCACACACTCCATCAATTCCTGGGGCCTTTCCCAGCTTAATCTTCTTCATCGCTTCCACTACTTCCAACCTACTGATCTCTTCCTCCCTCCTCTCATCTCTTCTTCTCCCAGCCATTCCCCAACCACTTATACTCACACTGCTCTCACTCTATACATTCAACAAATCCTCAAAGTGCTCCTTCCATCTCCTCAATTTCTCTCTCTTCTCCACCAACAATCTATTATTCCTATCTTTCACTCCCCTACTATTTCCCCTTTCACACTGCCTTACTTTCTTTACCTCCTTCCAAAACAATTTCTTACACTCCCTCCATTTCACACTCAGATTCCTCCCAAACTCTTCATCCACTTTCTTCTTACTCTCCTTCACCAGTCTCTTAACCTCCCTTATCCTGCTCACATATACCTCTCTCTTCTCTCTCTCATCTTCTCCCCTACCTCTACTCGCCAACCATTCACCATATGCCTTCTTCTTTTGTTCCACAGCTCATTTCACCTCATCATTCCACCATGCTGTCCCTTGCACACCCTTGCATCTCCTCCTCACTCCACAAACCGCCTCACACGCTGCGCTTATCTCTTCCGTGAATATCTTACATAAGTCTTCCACCCCTTCCATCTGCTCTAGCTCAAACCTTCCCAATCTTTCTTCCACTATGCTCTTATACTCTGTCATTTTCTCACTATCTTGCAATTTCTCCACTCTTCTCACAGGAGCTGCTTCCTCCTGTCTTCCCCTTCTTCTCCTCAACCACTTTCTTTGCAGCTCTACCTTGGCCATCACTAAGTGATGGTCCGAGACTCCTTTCCCCCACCTTCTCCACACCCTTGCATCCAACACTTGTCTTCTCATTCGCTCATCCACACACACGTAGTCTATCATTGCCTTTCGTTCAACAAGTTCACCATCCATCCTCCTCATTACTCTCCATGTATACCGGTGGATCATCTTATGACGAAAGTAGGTGTTGGCTATTGCCAACCCCTTACCAGCACAGATGTCCACCAAAGCACTACCATTCCCATCTACTTCGGCTGGCACACCCCACTGACCAACCACTCCATCCACTCGTACATTCCCAACTTTGCCATTCATGTCTCCAATCAACAGCACTCTCTCGCTCCTCTCAAACTTATCCATACATGCTTCTACTCTCGCCCAAAACTCATCTTTCACTCTTGCCACTCGATCCTCTGAAATAGTCACGGGATAGTCATACTGTTCGGAATGCCTGCTCGTGGTTCCCAAACGTTCACTTTCACGGCGCTGTGATTGTGAAAAAATATTAGTTTGTTCAACTATGCGCCCAACAAACGCCTCACCAAAGAAGAAGTTGAAAAAATCCAACCGTGACGAACCTGCATTTACACCTGGAGCCGTGCAACCTGACCGCCACTCCTCAGTGAAAGGGTGAATGATAGGAGTAAAATTACTCCCATCTTCCCAGTTCCACGTGACACCACCGTCTCCAGCCACGTCACCATCGTCCCCTTCGTCAGGGTGGGGAGGTGAGGGTGGTGGGGGAGGTTGGGGAGGTGGAGAGCGGCGCCTCTCATCACTCGCACTTCTCTTCCCTCTCCCTTTTCCTTTACCCTTTCCCTTCCCTTTCTTTCCCCACATCCTGGGGCTGTGGGGAGGAAGTTTGGGAATATTCAGGGGCGAAAGAAGTGCTGGGGAGTGACTCCACCAACTCTTCCCTAGGCCTACGAGCACCACGTGCTCATGCTGCCTCCCTCACACCACTTGCCCCTTCACCCCGCACTACCCCCACACCACTCTCACTTTCACCCCGCGCTGCCACCACAACACTTTCCCTTTCTCCCAGCAATCCCACCACACCACTTGCCACTTCCCCAGACAAAGTACTTTCACCATACCTTATGTGTCGTCTCGCCCCACCTTCTGATCCTCGTGGTGATATTTTCTCTTTTCCCAACCACGCTGCGATATCACGTCCTAGGCCTCCGTCATCCTCATCGTCCTCATCCTCGTCCTCATCAGATTCGGGATGGAGAGATAGCTGTGAATGTGGTTGGGGAGCAGGCTGGCCTTCCCTTGCCTTACGGTATGTCACATACCGCGTTTTTCGGGGCGAAGGGACCTCCTCATCACTGATACTTATTTCTTCCTCTGGCTGGACGTAATCGCGATCCACCACATTATCATCGAGTGGAGAATCACTGTCTCCAGTGAAGGCTTCCAGGATGGATGCGATTTCCTCGTCTGAGAGACCTTTCCACGCCATGTCTGACATGGCTTACTGCTAGCAGGTGAGTGATCGAGACAAGGGCGAGCGCGGGTCACGCGGGGTCTAGGACGCTGCCTGCCTGGCGGCAGGTAGGGGAGGCTTGGGTACACGGGCGAAACGAAAATCTTGCGCGAATTTTGAAAATTGTGGAAATTATGAACCTTGCAATTGTAGGACGTTGAAGTACGTCCCCGGGATTAGCTGTGACAAAAAGTGAGGACGTGGAAGTACGTCCCCGGGACGCTGTGGGTTAAAAGTGGGTCCAGCCTCCTTCTGCGTCCACGACTTCTTCGAGGCGTTTCGGGATAGAATCTACCAATTTCATGCAAACATCTGGTCGTCACCGGATGCTCTCCCACACTTCTTGAACTTTACCTTCAATGGCGCTTTGAGTTCGGTGCTCCCCAACATCGCACTTCCGACACATCATCGCCCATACTTGTTCGGTTGGGTTGATGTCGCACATTTTTGGTGGCCAGTCGAGGACCCGAATCTCAGGATCATCCTGGAGATAGTGTTTCACTACAATGTTGGTGTGAATGGGACTTTTCTCATACACCAACTTAATGGTGTCGGGGGCAGGAATCGCCATAGCCCTTACTGTTGGATGTAAAACGTTTTCCAGAAGACAGACAGACAAACACACACACACACACACACATACACACACACACACACACACACACACACACACACACACACACACACACACACACACACAGAAAAAAAACACACAGACACAAAAAAACACACACACACACTCACACATACACACACACACACACACACACACACAAACACACACACACACACACACACACACACACACACACACACACACACGCACACTGGAGAAGAGAGAGAGAGAGAGAGAGAGAGAGGGAGGGAGTGACTCAGTAAGACACAAAACACACACACACACACACACACACACACATGAGGAAGAGTGGTAAAGGAGGGAGGGAGGAATTGGGAACGGTGAAGGGGACGAATGACATGTGGAAGTTTCCAGTACTGTTCTAACAGCAGCTTGCACAGTACACTGACTCGTATATCCAACATACACCCTTTAATTCAATTATGGATGTATTTCCATTAGGATTCCATGATATGCCATCCAGCTGGCAATAGTTTTAATGAGCGAATACTTTGGTAAAATATTAAATATCATAACTACACTAGGTTAATACTATTCAGTGATTATACAGTACACCATCAAACAGTAATTCATAAGACGTGGGGCCAATCTTCCTCGGGGATAAACAACCACTGAGGATGATTAGTGAGTGAATTTGTTAACTACTCTCTCCCTGTGTGTGTGTGTGTGTGTGTGTGTGTGTGTGTGTGTGTGTGTGTGTGTGTGTGTGTGTGTGTTTGTGTTTATGCCTCTTTGTTTCTCCTAGGGCTAGTCCACACGTGCTCTCGAACATATATTGGCCAACACGGCAGGTAACATGTTCCGGAACATGTTTGGAGCAGTATTTGGACAGATGTATGAAAACATGTTTCAGAGCAGCTTCGAACACTTGCAGGAGAGGCGATGGGATAAGTGTATCCATACCAAGCAGTTGAGACTTCATCATGATGTTACCAACATCATCTGGACGCTGCTGTTCCCAACATCTTTGCAGCGTGCTCGTTACTATGTTTCTTACATGTTCCCAACACTTGCTCCAGCACACGTGAGTGCGCCAATACTGTGTCAGTCTCTCTCTCTCTCTCTCTCTCTCTCCTTGTGTGTGTGTGTGTGTGTGTGTGTGTGTGAGTCGGTTGGCTGGGCATAAAAAAATGAGGTTGAGTTCGTGGGTGTGATACTTTGATGCATCGCCAGGGTGGGTGGACAGTGATAATGGTGGAGAGTGGGGGGCGGCGGACAGTTGTTGGGTGTAGTGTGTGGAGTGTTTTTGAGTGAGTCGTATGGGTAATTGGGTTAGTGAGATGGATGCTTTTGGTGGGCTGGGTGGGTAGGTGGCTGGATATGTGGGTGCTCGAAGAGGGGTCGGTAATTTAGGTTTGGATAAAATGAGTTTGATGGATAAGTCGGGTTCAGATGGGTGAGTAGGGTGGCGGAGTGCATGGGGTTGGGGAAGAGGGTGGATGGGCGGGTGGGTCAGTGTGAGGAGTGGGTGGACAGGATGGGTGGATGGCCAGGGTGAGGTGGGTGGGGAGTGTTCGGGAGAGGTGGGAGGGTTCTGTGGATGAGATGGATGACATTGTTCGGTGACCAGGGTGGGTGGAATTCGTGAATGGGAAGGGTGGGTGGAATTTGTGAGTTGTGAGGGTGGGTGGTAGGGGTCGGTGGACAAGATAGGTTGTGTGGACAAAGTGGGTCACCAGGGTGAGCGGGTACCATTGGTCGCCAGGGTGGCTGAGACGATTGCGTGGTCGGGATGATCTAAGTGGGTGGTTTGGTTGGGTGGCTGGATGGGTTCAGGGAGGAGAAGTGAATGAGTAAATGAGTTCAGTACCATTGTTGGGTGAACTTCGCGTGTGGCACTCGTGGGTTAGCAGGGTGCATAGCAATGACCGATGGGCTGAGTGGGTGGCACGGGTGAGGTCAGTGGGTTGTGTTGGATGGGTTGAGTGAGTAGGTGGATAAGTAGGTGAGTGTATTATGTGGCTTTGCACATGACAAGGCAAGAGAGAGACTTATTTGGCCATATAACTTTTAACTGTTACTTGGATTTTAGTCTATCTCGTGGAACACGTTGGAAACTAGACTCTATACATTAAGGTCATTGTACTGAAATCTGCTAAAACCTCGATATAATCACTTCTCATGGAACTGAAGATGGATCCATGCACTTGATAATACACCTAATAGTAAGATGAGTGAAAGTAACATTACATGCGGCAAGACGTGAGAGTGAGAGAAGCTTCATATCTCCGATCCATCCGCCTAACAAATCAGTGTTTTGGTGTGGGTAAGGAGGGGGATTTAGGGGGAGGGGGGGTAGACGTATACGATTAACCTGACCTCTAGTGGCAGATTACCCTGTATCACGAATTTCTGTCCGGAGGTGTACATGCCCGAAAATTTTTCGAATCACCAAGATTCACCCTCTGTGAAGTTATATTATGTAGTCATTGTATTATGCTGTGATATTGGCTAATTAATATTGTGTGATTGTTTGGGATAATGAGCTATGGTGCACTATGCTATTTATAAAGTCTGAGTTATATAAAATAACTCTTCTCTTATAGTGTAGCATGAACTACGATACCGGTTGAGTTGTGGTTCAGAAACAGTAAGCAAGTTCACCCACAAATGGCGCGATGTAGGGGGAAGGGGAAAGTATGGGAATGAGCGGGAGCTTGGCAGGTGAAGGGAAGAGTGTTGAAATGGGATTCACGTCGTTTCCTACAAGTAACACATTCTTTGCCATTACAGTATATTTATTAAGGTGTCAGTTACATCCTGTATCCTAAATGATAATAGACCTATTTATTTTTATTATTCATTATTATAGACAACTGATTACACACTTTAAATTACACCAAACATAGGAGACTCCGTCTCTCGTTAACGGACAACATGCAGCCTGCTCCACCACCTCGATTCTTTTTTTTTTTTTTCTCTCTCTCTCTCTCTCTCTCTCTCAACTCATCAGCTTCCTATCAGTAGACACACACATTATCAATTTGTGCTAATGAGCAATGACAGTACACATATGTTTACCTAGAATTTAAAACTGTGCCAAAATACAAGTGCAGGACATTACGAGCTCACCTTACGGATTACGTTAGGCATTTAACAGTAATAGCTTATGTTCCAGTAATAGTCATGGGTTTGCCGTACTCACAGTGATGTTTTAGTAAATGTTTTAGGTAATCATATGTTCAGTGGCGGTTACCAGTTAGCGGGGAGGTGGCCTCTGAAACACCCAGTCCCAATATCTACTTCGGTGCGTTATAGTGTCACTGTAGAGGTTCCTCGTCTTCCAGTTATGTTAATTATTAAGGTTAACATATTGATGGACAGCCACTTCTTATTAAAGATGCAAACAGCCTATTATGAACTCTCCAAATATATTATGGAGCATATTGTGGAAGTGTTGCAGCTCTCACGAACCAGTTATAGTCCTGGTCCGTTTGCTTCAATATTGCCAGCCTGACAGTGTGGTGTTAATGAACATGATATTGATGTTACAATTATATATGCTTATTTTCCTTTGGAACAACGGAGTTCATAACAGAATTTCATTCAGTACACAGAATGTCAAATACAGTGTCTGTGTGTGGCTGAATGAATGTGGGTGAAGGAAAACACGTGTGGTGGCGGTGGGGGGAGTGTAGTATGTCATGTGCTTGTGTCATAATGGTAATGTGACTGTGCATACGTGGCAAAGTACGTCCACGACTGATATACGTAATCCGTTTCTTTCACACTTGATGACACACACCTCAGTAGTAATTAGGGTCCATTTATAAGTTTGTAGCATATTACGTAATTATATATGCTTATGTTATCGGGGTGGAACCTGGAACATCGTATGAAGACAAACAATGAAATAGAAAAATGCATTGTGAGTGGCATAATAAATGAATAACATTTCAGGAAGAAGTAATACCGTATTAAAACATCCATTTAACAAAAAACGTTGTAGGTGCAGCTTATCGGATTTACTTTGATCATTATAATACACCATATTATAGCTTTGAGTTGAGTAATACAAATGTTATATATTGTATAATAAGTGATGTCACGGTGGTTTACCCAGTGGACGTTCACCTAAGCTTCATCGAACAGACAGTAAGTGCAGTTGTTAGCAGTTTTTTTTTTTTTTTTTTTAAATCCTGGGAAGAAGGAACCAAAGGCCACGACCCCGTAATAACCGTTACTTCCAGTGAAAACCAAAATACAAGCGAGCGCCTAATTCAAGATCCGATTATTTCGAGATGCTTGGAGACACTGCGTTTGATGGACTGGAGATCATAGCTAGCAGGAAATACAGACAGAGGGAGACAGTTCCAGAGGTGAACTGTTGCATAAATGTGAGTAAACTCTTGCGTTAGAGTATTGGACAGAAAAGGGATGAGAGTTTGCTGCTAGACTGGTGCTACGCGCCCGTCGTAGAGGTGGAGGAATGCAAACAGACAGTTCAGAGGAGTAGTGACCATTATAGTAGTGATAGAAGAGATAAAGATGAAACAGTGCGGCGAAGAGACAGATGTTGAAGTGAGCCAGTAAGAGGAGGAGAGTTAATGAGACGAAAAGCCTTTGACTCCACACTAATGAGAAGGGCTGTATGTGGGAAGCCTCCCCACACATGAGACTTGTGCAGGGGTATAGAAGGAACGGAGTCGGCTTAGCACACCTAATCTCTTGGAAGCAGATTTTACAAGTGATGTAATATGATCTTTCCAAGATAAGTCCCGAGTAAATGAAACCCCAAGCATGTTCAAGGATGATGCAGAATTAAGCTGAATATTAATAAACATTAGTGGGTTTACCTGTGGAAGATTTTGTCAGGTTGATAGGTGTTAGAAGTGAGTCTTTGATGCATTAAAAACAACCAAATTATTTTTACTCCAGTCAGAGATACGAGCCAAGTCAGACATTAGGTGTGCCATAGCCTCATACCTTGTTTGTTGAAGTAACTGCTGAGATGGGCCTTGCGGGAACCGAATGGAAACGTGAAGAGTGGAGTCATCAGTGTGCGAGTGGATAGGGTCAGATGTACAGCTTAGGTCATCGATGAATAAAATGAAGAGGGCTGGTACAGTAATTGGGCAGTTTCGAAATTAAAGATTTATGCCAGACTCGATCGAAAGCCTTTGAGATGTCAAGTGCAATATCAAAGCTTTCGGCAAAGTCCCGAAAGGAGTCTGACCAGGAGTCTGAAAGGTAGGTGAGACGATCGCCAGTGGAGCGTCCCTGACGGAACCCAAGAAGGTTGTGATAGGAAAGATGCTTTTAAATTTTTCTATTAAGAATTGACTGGAAACTTTTGAGACAGGATGTTAAAGCAATTGGACGATAGTTAAAGGGTTGGGAATGGTCACCCTTCATTGGGACTGGCTGAATGAGAGCAAACTTCCAGCAAGAAGGAAAGGTACAAGTTGATAGACAAAGGCGAAAGAGTTTGCCTAGGCAGGAAAGCACAGTTCCTGAGGACAACAGTAGGGGCTCCATCAAGCCCATATGCCTTGTTAGTATTGAGGCCTGTGATGGCAGAAAATACAGCTGCTGAAGAAATTTTAATGTCAGCCATGAGGGTCAGAGGAAAGTTGATGGAGGAACAGCACCGGTATCGACTAAGGTGGAATTGGTGGAGAAAGTCTGAGCGAAGAGATTTGCTTTATCAGTAGAAGAAATATCTACAGAACCCTCAAAGTAGGAAAGAGGAGGGAAGGATGATGATGTAAAGTTGTTAGAAGGGTTTTGTGGCAAGGTGCCAAAGGGAGCGGGAAGAATTGGAGTTGGAGAGTTGAGAGTATTTAGTACGGATGAAATTATTTTTAGCAGAGGGAAGAACAGACAGCACGATTCCGGGCAGAAACGTATCAGGGGTGGGTTGGCTCCGGTACAGTTTATAGGCCCTCTCCCTGTTGCGGAGAGCATTAGAACAAGCGTGATTAAACCAAGGCTTTCTTGCATTAGTCAAAGGATATGAGAAAGGAATGTATGCTTCCATGCCGGAGAGAATAACCTCTGTAATGCGCAAGGCACACTCAGATGGCTCCCGACCATCGAAACAATAATCATTCCAGGGAAAATAAAAGTACTGCCGGAGGGTCTCCCAATCCGCAGCCCCAAAGTGTCACAAGACATTTCTTTGGAGGATTCACAGGCCGTATCGGAGCGATAGGACAGGTTAAGGTGATGAGGTTGTGAGTGGAGGAACCTAACGGAGAGAAAAGATTAAGTGTAAGCAGAAGGAGTAGTCGTAAGAAAGAGGTCAAGTATTTTGCAGATCTCTTCAAGGTGGTCAGGGATACGGTTAGGGTGCTGTGCAACTGCTCTAGGCCATTAAGGATAGAAAAGGTGTAGGCTTGTAAATCAGCAAAGGCTGGTGACACGAGACAACAACCAGCCAATTTTTCCCAAGAAGCCCCACCGCTGAGGAAATGCAAGAGAACCTTGACTGACAGTGTGTGAGATGACAGAAGAACAGACAGCAAGCAGTGTAGTAGGAATGGGAATCGTAGCAAGAAATTCAGCCGTACTGCGGTTTCAGGACCAGTGTCAACTGAAGAAGACCTGAAAAGGATGCAGATGTACAGCTTCGGCCTAGTGTAAGTAACGACCCTCTCCCAGCCAAATCGAACATTTGGCACCGTCGCACTCATGGATACCAGAGGTGAAGCAGGGCAAGACTCATCATCCTGAGTCGAAAGAGTGTCTGTGTGTGTGTGTGTGTGTGTGTGTGTGTGTGTGTGTGTGTGTTTCAGAAGTGTGGCCGACGCAGGCCTTTGCTACTGGTGGCCCACAAGAGGGTAGGGATGGGGGGATGTGAGGATTATATGCTCTGGGTAGGTGAGAGATAGCATCTGTTTGTTTTTGGGAACGGCACAGAAGGTTGAAAGAAACAATTACAAACACTGTGATGTTCCCAGTGAATATTATAAAGCAAATTGGCCAATATTGGATAATAAAACCCACGTGTCACAAACCAAAACACCGGTACAGTATTTGTATTAGCCTAAAAAGGGTAAAGCCAGGCTAGGTCTTTCTCTCTCTCTCTCTCTCTCTCTCTCTCTCTCTATCCCCGTAGGGGGGTGGGTATTGCCTGTTAGGATAATAAGGCTTTAGCGACCCTTCTGACCCGAGCCCATCCCTTTCCTCTCTTCATTTTTTTTTTTTTTATGTGTCCGACCCTTGGCAAAGGCTTCAGGGCCTATATCTCTGGGGCAGTAGCCTATACCAAGCACCAGTAGTCCTCCTACACCTCCGCATGTCACCACTTCCGCGCTAACACCCAACGTCCATATTGAATACATGCTAGGGCTGTCTCATACAGGACTGGTGTATTGGTATTAGCGGGGGTACTTTTATGACATGTCGGCGGGTCATCTGGTAGATCAGGAAAGTCTGCTTTTATGAAATTCAGATCCTTAAACTGTTCAATGCCTCAGCCGGGATTCGAACCTGGGTCCATCAGGACTGCAGGCCGCCTCTCTACCGATTCAGCCACCGCCTCCCCCACTGTTCCTTCTTTTACCCTTCAACCTTGCTGTCCCGCTCTCTATCACCTTCTCCCACGCCCTATAGAGTCTTCTAGACCTAATGCGGGTTTCCTTTCATTCTCTTCAATCAGTCCTCCTTCCCCTTCCTCTCACCCCCGCCCTCATCCACTCCCCCCCCTCCCCACCACCATCTCCTCTTTCTCAACCGGGACCCCCCTCCCGGTTTACCATGTCCTCTTGCCTACATCCACCCACCCATCTCCGCACCACACTGACCCTCCACTCATATTTTGTCACACCTTGTTTTGTAACACATTGGTTTTATTATCCATGCTTCAGTTCAAGGGACTGTGCATTTCTCTCCACACTAGCCAATAATATATATATATATATATATATATATATATATATATATATATATATATATATATATTATCTGTCATACCATGGCATACCATCCATTGATATCATAAAAATAACTCCATTTTCAGCTAGACGCCAGACATTTTTGGTCACCGTATGATGGGCCTCCTCGGCTTACTAAACATAAAGCGAAACTCATAAAGGAAGTAATTTATTTATTGTTGAGAGGTAAAGTAATAATATCAAGTAACTTGAAATTTTCAGTGATATCACTTTGACCGACTTTCGTCGAGGTTCTGCAAAATGGGAACCTAGAGACAAAATATTGTTCATGAAACGCCTGAAAAATATAGATATTACACTATTCCATCTGCTACAAAAATGGCATGAGCATTATAAGGCACAGAAAGATAAAGCTTGAATAGTATTGGAGACAATATAATTATGAGTATTATAAACAATAATGTTCTATGCCCATCTCTATCATAAACTAGAAACTGCCCTTTATTACCATCTCGCTAGCTCAAGTAACTGATTCGACTCAGGCTGATGAGTCTTGTCCAGCTTCATCTTTCAAATCCATAGTTGCGTCGGTGCCACATGTACGGTTTGGCTGGGAGAGGGTGGACACTTACACTTGGCCGAAGCTGTACACCCACGCAACAAAGTTTCTGTACCCCTCTCAGTGTAAGGAAGTGGAAGTCAGGGTTAGAGAGAGGGCAGGCGAACGGACAACCGTGTGTGGTAGTTTGGAAATGAGCTACGAGGCAAATGGTTGGAAACCTTTTCATGCTATTCATCTGCAAAACATTATGCGTTCCTAACATGGCATATATTATAACCGACTACTATGTTATCATGGTGTCCTGTGAAACTGGTCCACACACGACCCATCTGTTTCGGATCCTCATTATACAAATAAAGCACTGAGCCAGTTGTATATAAGCAGCCACTGGTCATTATGATTTAGTGATAATTTTTGTGAATATGGTATTCCCGGATTATCTATAGCTGTAATTTAGAATGACTGTGAATTTAATGCTGATTCCCACAGTAGCTGTGCGTATGGTTATAAGTGTTGCAATAATTTTATGTGGACGAATAAACCACATTGTGATGGGCAGAGAGAATTCACCAATAATTTACTATAACCAGATGAAATTAGGTGCAAACAACAAAATATAATGAGACAACGAAGATACATCTCTGGTATCCCGCTACGCTACGTTATCCATGCCTTAACTGTTACTTTACCTCATACGTGCAGTATTTTGCTTCAGTTTCTGCGTCTTTTATTACTCTTACTTCCCGGTATCCTTGTACTGCGAGCCGTCATATTTCTTTCGGGGGGTTTCT
Organism: Coenobita brevimanus; assembly: GCF_032717465.1. Taxonomy (NCBI): domain Eukaryota; kingdom Metazoa; phylum Arthropoda; class Malacostraca; order Decapoda; family Coenobitidae; genus Coenobita; species Coenobita brevimanus. The sequence continues at coordinate 13,602,747 of NC_137059.1, forward strand.
AATCGTCCGGTCCTATAACCCCTACTGTATTACATTATTCCTAACATCATCTTTCCCACACTAACAACATTAGCACATGATTGATGAATCTGTTACAACAATTATTGGCACTGCCACTACTAATCTCCCTTTTCCCATTTTGTATAATTTCACTCACAATACTACCAATGCTACTAATACTACTACTCCACTATAAATCTGTAGTATAATAATACTTATGTTTGTATCTACTAACCACATTGTCCCTGTCCCACCGTGGACAATTCGCCACTTACCCCCACAGCTACTCCAGTTTTTCCGCCCTCAGACATGGGCACTGACGGGGAAGGGAGATGGCCGTAATTGCTACACCACGAACTGCGGATCACATGTTTATACATTAACTGCAGTGGTTCACCTGTTTTCTTTAGTGGATTGCAATATACACCGTTACTCAGCCATGGGAACAGCTCCATGTTCCAACACCGCTGAGATATGTGGCTCAGTAACTGCTCTCCGTGAACTGGGCAGTGGTCTGGTATTTATATTTATCCTGTCTATTTCATACAGTGCGAACGACACTCGGTTGTTTAGCATGACAAAACACACAGCAGATGAAGTGTTTGCAGTTAATGCAAGCGATTTCTGTAACTAATGGCATAGTTGATGTAATATGCACGTGCTCAGACTGGAGAACTGCAGACATTACAACCTTGTTCCACAATTGTTGGCTCGAGGGTATATGAAGGAATGCTTAGAGCGTACAGTTGCTCATTATGAACCAAAATATTACTAATAACCACTGGCAAACCTATAAAATCAACAACCAAACATGGCATACAGAAACGGTAAAATATACCTGGGTTAAGTAAATCTACCTTTATATTACACTGGTACTATGGTGTACAAAAATCCGGTCCCTCTGCCGGCCACTCTTCGACTGATTCACTTGAGGTTTGAATAACGAAGCAACTGAGGAAACTTTAAAGGACCAACAGATGGCGCACTGTGCAGGTAGTATGAATGAATGAATGAATGAAAGAAGATTCTGCAGCAATAAGCCCGGAATAATTATGACACTGGAAAAAGCGGAAAGTCTTAGTAAGGAGGGACTAGGAACGAGAACAAAAATTTACTGAAGGGGTGAAAAGACTATGAGACAATGTAGAGGTAATATATGCGTAACCGGGCAAGAGCAGTTTCTCAGCGTCGATTACGAGGGAGGGAGCTGGTGATACATTATCGTAGCGATATTCGCTGTGGTGATAAGCTGATGATTAGAATAGTAAAGAAAAAGAGCAATACCGTAACTATGATAGTAGCTGCGTTTGTAGTTAAACCTTGCTAGTGTTTATACATATCTTTCTCCTTCTCTGCTGTATTACATTGATAGGGAAACGTATGCATCCAAAGAATTACTGCTGCATAAGCCTTGAGTATTAACTGAATATGCATTTTTTTTATTCAGTTACGTAATTCACAGTATCATGTGGTTCACTTTCCATCCACAACTCCCGTTCTTTATTGAAAATAGGTATCGATATCTCAACTATTTTTTCCTTACAAAGTTTAGCTGACCTGTATGATGAGGCCGCCAATGAAGCACCAAGGTGTGTGATTGATCAATTTAGTGAATAACTCCCTTTAAACATGGGACGCTCCAACAATGCACATAGTTACTGCATCAGAGCACACTGTTTAAGGAATCGAAAGTAGGCTTATCCCCTGTATAAATGTAATGGTTTCAGTTAGTATAATTTGCGAAGTGTTTATGTATGTAATAGGTAATTTACACTTAATACCCACAAGCTTTTGGCACTCAATTTCAACCACTATTACGGAAAACAGTCATCGAACCCAAAGTTTGCCATTATTATTGAATTTGTATTTAACATCTCACTTTAATGACTAACATCAGGCTATTTTAAACAATAATTTTAAAATCTCAATTGCAACCATACAACACATATATATAATTTACACATCCCCTGACAGGGTTTTATTTTATGATTTGTCTCTTATTTATTCCTTGAATAGAATAAGGTTCTTGCCCCACACTGAAAAGTATTTGTTAAATAAACGGGAAATGAGTAATCTATCTATCTATCTATTGCCAGACGCCTCAATCCCGTTTGGGGTGGCCACAAGCAAATCGCCTCCAAGTCTTGTTTGTGGCCACCCCAAACGGGATTGAGGCGTCTGGCAATAGATAGATAGATAGATAGACAGATTACTCATTTCCCGTCTATTTATCAAATACTTTTCAGTGTGGGGCAAGAACCTTATTTTATTCGAGGTATAAATAAGAGACAAATCATAAAATAAAACCCTGTCAAGGAATGTGTAAAATATATGTGTTGTAATGAAGGCTTTATTTCACGCCCTAGAGTATACAATACAGTACTGAATTATACACCTTAATGGTTTGGGTGACCCTACACTGAGTGACAAGCCTAATGATTCGTGCAACCCAGGAAACCATTTACAACACTGGGTGGTAACCATATAACTAGGGGTGATGTGCAGCCCACCGAGGTGCCCCAGTTAACTGGGTGGTTGATGCAAGTGCAGCTTCCACCCAGGAACCAAACCTGCACAGTTTTCCCTGCACCTTGCTGTTGTGGGGTGCTGTCTCCCATCAGGGATGCCTGCATGCCGGTGGTAGATGGGTCAAGTCGGCCAGAATGACTGGGGTAGTTCAACAACGAAACCTTAATAGTGAGTCCAGCCTCCTTCTGCGTCCACGACTTCTTCGAGGAGTTTCGGGATAAAATCTACCAATTTCATGGTAGAGCCGGACGCTCTACCACACTTCTTGAAATTTACCTTCAATGGCTCTTTGAGTTCGGTGCTCCCCAACATCCCACTCCCGACACATCATCGCCCATACTTGTTCGGTTGGGTTGATGTCGCACACTTTTGATGGCCAGTCGAGGACCTGAATCTCAGGATGATCCTGGAGATAGTGATTCACTACATTGCTGGTGTGAATGAGACTTTTGTCAAGCACCAACTTAATGGTGTCAGTGGCAGGAATCGCCATAACCCTTAGTGTTGGATGCAAAACGTTTTCCAGAAGACAGACAGAGACACATACACACACACACACACACACACACACACACACACACACACACACACACACACAGAAAAAAAAACATGCAAACAGACAGAAAAAACACACTCACACCCACCCACCCACACACACACACACACACTGGCGCAGAGAGAGAGAGAGAGAGAGAGAGAGAGAGAGAGAGAGGGAGAGTGACTCAGTAAGACACAAAACACACACACACACACACACACACACACACACACATGAGGAAGAGTGGTAAAGGGGGGAGGGAGGAATTGGGAACGGTGAAGGGGACGAACGACATGTGGAAGTGTCCAGTACTGTTCTAATAGCAGCTTGCACTGAACACTGACTCGTATATCCGACATTCACCCTTTAATATAATTATGGATGTATATCCATTAGGATTCCATAATATGCCATCCAGCTGGCAATAGTTTTAATGAGCGAATACTTTGGTAAAATATTAAATATCATAACTACACTAGGTTCATACTGTTCAGTGATTATACAGTCAACCATCAAACAGTAATTCATATGACGTGGGGCCAATCTTCCTCGGGGATAAACAACCACTGAGGATCCTTAGTGACTGAAGTTGTGAACTACTCTCTCCCCGTGTGTGTGTGTGTGTGTGTGTGTGTGTGTGTGTGTGTGTGTGTGTGTGTGTGTGTATTTATGCGTGTTTGTTTCTCCTAGGGCGAATCCACACGTGCTCTCGAACATATATTGGCAACACGGCAAGTAACATGTTCCGGAACATGTTTGGAGCAGTATTTGGACAGATGTATGCAAACATGTTTCAGAGCAGCTTCGAACACTTGCAGGAGAGGCGATGGGATAAGTGTATCCATACCAGGCAGTTGAGATTTGATCATGATGTTACCAACATCATCTGGACGCTGCTGTTCCCAACATCTTTGCAGCGTGGTCGATACTGTGTTGCTTACATGTTCCCAGCACTTGCTCGAGCACACGTGAGTGCGCCCTTACTGTGTCAGTCTCTCTCTCTCTCTCTCTCTCTCTCTCTCTCTCTCTCTCTCTCTCTCTCCGTGTATGTGTGTATATGTGTGTGTGTGTGTGAGTCAGTTGGTTGGGTGGGCGGAAAAAATGAGGTTGAGTTCGTGGGTGTCGTACTTTGGTGCATCGGCAGGATGGGTGGACAGTGATAATGGTGGAGAGTGGGGGGCGGCGGACAGTTGTTGGGTGTGGTGTGTGGAGTGGTTTTGGGTGGGTCGTATGGGTAATTGGGTTAGTGAGTGGATGCTTTTGGTGGTCGAAGAGGGGTCGGTAAGTTAGGTTTGGATAAGATGAGTTTGATGGGTAAGTCGGGTTCAGATGGGTGAGTGGGGTGGCGGAGTTAATGGGGTTGGGGAAGAAGGGTGGATGGGCGGGTGGGTCAGTGGGAGGAGTGGGTGGACACGATGGGTGGATGGCCAGGGTGAGGTGGGTGGGGAGTGTTCAGGAGAGGTGGGAGGGTTCTGTGAATGGATGAGATGGATGACATTGTTCGGTGACCAAGGTGGGTGGAATTCGTGAATGGGAAGTGTGGGTGGAATTTGTGAGTTGTGAGGGTGGGTGGTAGGGGTCGGTGGGCAAGATAGGTTGTGTGGGCAAAGTGAGTCGCCAGGGTGAGCGGGCACCGTTGGTCGCCAGGGTCTCTGAGACCATTGCGTGGTCGGGATGATCTAAGTGGGTGGTTGGGTTGGGTGGCTGGATGGGTTCAGGGAGGAGAAATGAATGAGTAAATGAGTTCAGTAGCATTATTGGGTGAACTTCACGAGAGGCATTCGTGGGTTAGCAGGGTGGGTAGCAAGGATCGATGGGCTAAGTGGGTGGCAGGCGTGAGGTCAGTGGGTTGTGTTGGATGGGTTGAGTGTGTAGGTGGATAAGTAGGTGAGTGTATTATGTGGCTGTGCACATGATAAGGTAAGAGAGGGACTTATCTGGCCATATAACTTTTAATTGTTACTTGGATTTTAGTCTATCGCTTGGAACACGTTTGAAACCAGACTCCATATATTAAGGTCATTGTACTGAAATCTGCTAAAACCTCGATATAATCACTTCTCATGGAACTGAAGATGGATCCACGCACTTGATAATACACCTAATAGTAAGATGAATGAAAGTAACATTACATGCGGCAAGACGTGAGAGTGAGCGAAGCTTCATATCTCCGATCCATCCGCCTAACAAATCAATTTTTTGGTGTGGGTAAGGAGGGGGATTTAGGGGGAGGGGGGTAGACGTGTGCGATTAACGTGACCTCTAGTGGCAGATTACCCTGTATCACGAATTTCTGTCCGGAGGTGTACATGCCCGAAAATTTTTCGAATCACCAAGCTTCATCCTCTGTGCTGTTATATTATGTGGTCACTGCATTATGCTGTGATATTGGCTAATTAATATTGTGTGATTGTTTGGGATAATGAGCTGTGGTGCACTATGCTATTTATAAAGTCTGAGTTATATAAAATAATTCTTCTCTTATAGTGTAGCGTGAACTACGGAACCGGTTGAGTTGTGGTTCAGAAACGGTAAGCAAGTTCACCCACAAATGGCGCGATGTAAGGGGAACGGGAAAGTATGGGAGTGAGCGGGAGCCTTGCAGGTGATGGGAAGGGTGTTGAAATGGGATTCACATCGTTTACCACAAGTAACACATTCTTTACCATTACAGTATATTTATTAAGGTGTCAATGACATCCTGTATCCTAAATGATAATAAACCTATTTATTTTTATTATTCAGTATTATAAACAACTGATTACACACTTTAAATTACACCATACATAGGAGACCCCGTTTCTCGTTAATGGACAACATGCAGCCTGCTCCACCACCTCGACTCTCTCTCTCTCTCTCTCTCTCATCTCATCAGCTACCTATCAGTAGACACACACATTATCAGCTTGTGCTAATGAGCAATGACAGCACACATATGATTACCTACAATTTAATACTGTGCCAAAATACAAGTGCAGTACATTACGAGCTCACCTTACGGGTTCGTTAGCCAATAAATAGTAATAGCTTATGTTCCAGTAATAGTCATGGGGTTGCCGTACTCACGGTGATGTTTTTGTAAATGTTTTAGGTAATCATGTGTTCAGCGGCGGTTACCAGTTAGAGGGGAGGTGGCCGCTCAAACACCCAGTCCCAATAGCTACTTCGGTGCGTCATAGTGTCACTGTAGAGGTTCCTCGTCTTCCAGTTATGTTAATTATTAAGGTTAACATATTGATGGCGAGCCACTTTTTATTAAGGATGTAAACAGCCTATAATGAACTCTCAAAATAAAGTATGGAGCATATTGTGGGAGCGTTGCAGCTCTCACGAACCAGTTATAGTCCTGGTCCGTTTGCTTCAATATTGTCAGCCTGACAGTGTGGTGTTAATGAATATGATATTAATGTTACAATTATATATGCTTATTTTCCTTTCGAACAACGGAGTTCATAACAGGTTTTCATTCAGTACACAGAATGTCAAATACAGTATGTCTATGTGTGACTGAATGAATGTGAGTGTGTTACAATAAGTGTGGTGGCGGTGGGGGGAGTGTAGTATGTCATGTGCTTGTGTCATAATGGTAATGTGGCTGTGTGCATACGTGGCTAAGGACGTCCACGACTGATATACGTAATCCGTTTCCTTCACACTTGATCACACACACCTCAGTAGTAATTAGGGTCTATTTATAAGTTTGTAGCATATTACATAATTATATATGCTTATGTTATCGGGGTGGAACCTCGAACATCGTATAAAGACAAACAATGAAATAGAAAAATGCATTGTGAGTGGCATAATAAATGAATAACATTTCGGGAAGAAATAATACCGTATTAAAACATCCATTTAACAAATAACGTTGTAGGTGCAGCGTTTCATAAGCTTAGGTTATCGGATTTACTTTGATCATTATATTACATCATATTATAGCTTTGAGTTGAGTAAAACATATGTTATATATTGTATAATAAGTGATGTCACGGTGGTTTACCCAGTGGACGTTCACCTAAGCTTCATCCAACAGACAGTAAGTGCAGTTGTTAGCAGGTTTTTTTTTTTCCTGGGAAGAAGGAACCAAAGGCCACGACCCCACAATAATCGTTCCTTCCAGTGAAAAACATAAAACAAGAGAGAGCCTAATTCAAGATCCGATCATTTCGAGATGCCTGGACACACTGCCTTTGACGGACTAAAGATCATAGCTAGCAGGAAATACAGACAGAGGGAGATAGTTCCAGAGCTGAACTGTTGCATAAATGTGAGTAAAATCTTGCGTTAGAGTGTTGGACAGAAAAGGGATGAGAGTTTGCTGCTAGACCGGTGCTACGCGCCCGTCGTAGAGGTCGAGGAAAGCAAATAGACAGTTCAGAGGAGTAGTGACCATTAGAGTAGTGATAGAAGAGATAAAGATGCAACAGTTTGGCGAAGAGACAGAGGTTGAAGTGAGCCAGTAAGAGGAGGAGAGTTAGTGAGACGAAAAGTCTTTGACTCCACACTATTGAGAAGAGCTGTATGTGGGAAGCCTCCCCACACATGAGACTTGTGCAGGGGTATAGAAGGAACGGAGTCGGATTAGCACACCTAATCTCTTGGAAGCAGATTTTACAAGAGATGTAATATGATCTATCCAAGATAAGTCCCGAGTAAATGAAACCCCAAGCATGTTCAAGGATGATGCAGGATTAAGCTGAATGTTATTAAACATTACTGGGTTTATCTGTGGCAGATTTTGTTAGGTTGATAGGTGTAAGAACTGAGTCTTTGATGCATTAAAAACAACCAGATTATTTTTACTCCGGTCAGAGATACGAGCCAAGTCAGACATTAGGTGTGCCATAGCCTCATACCTTGTTTGTTGAAGTAACTGCTGAGATGGGCGTTGCGGGAACTGAATGGAAACGTGAAGAGTGGAGTCATCAGTGTACGAGTGGATAGGGTCAGATATACAGCTTAGGTCATTGATGAATAAAATGAAGAGGGCTGGTACAGTAATAGGGCAGTTTGGAAATTAAAGATTTATGCCAGACTCGATCGAAAGCCTTTGAGATGTCAAGTGTAATGGGAAAGCTTTCGCCCAAGTCCCGAAAGGAGTCTGACCAGGAGTCTGAAAGGTAGATGAGACGATCGCAAGTGGAGAGTCCCTGACGAAACCCAAGAAGGTTGTGATAGGAAAGATGCTTTTAAATTTTTCTATTAAGAATTGACTGAAAACCTTTTGAGACAGGATGTTAAAGCAATTGGACTATAGTTAAAGATTTATGAATGGTCGCCCTACATTCGGACTGGCTGAATGAGAGCAAACTTCCAGCAAGAAGGAAAGGTACAAGCTGATAGACAAAGGCGAAAGAGTTTGCCTAGGCAGGAATGCACAGTTCTTGAGGACAACAGTAGGGGCTCCATCAAGCCCATATGCCTTGTTAGTATTGAGGCCTGTGATGGCAGAAAATACATCTGCTCAAGAAATTTTAATGTCAGCCATCAGGGTCAGAGGAAAGTTGATGGAGGAATATCACCGGTGAGTAGGGTGGAATTGGCGGAGAAAGTCTGAGGGAAGAGATCTGCTTTATCAGTAGAAGAAATATCTACAGAACCATCAGAGTAGGAAAGAGGAGGGAAGGATGATGAGGTAAAGTTGTTAGAAGGGTTTTTGACAAAGTGCCAGAAGGAGCGGGAAGAATTCGAATTGGAGAGTTGAGAGTATTTAGTGCGGATGAAATTATTTTTAGCAGAGCGAAGAACAGACAGCACGATTCCGGGCAGAAACGTATCAGGGGTGGGTTGGCTCCGGTACAGTTTATAGGCCCTCTCCTTGTTGCGGAGAGCATTAGAACAAGCGTGATTAAACCAAGGCTTTCTTGCATTAGACAAAGGATATAAGAAAGGAATGTATGCTTTCATGCCGGAGAGAATAACCTCTGTAATGCCCAAGGCACACTCAGATGGCTCCCGACCATGAAAACAATAATCATTCCAGGGAAAATAAAAGTACTGCCGAGGGTTTCCCAATCAGCAGCCCCAAAGTGCCACACGACATTTCTTTGGAGGATTCACAGGCCGTATCGGAGCGATAGGACAGGTTAAGGTGATAAGGTTGTGATTGGAGGAGCCTAACGGAGAGAAAAGATTAAGTGTAAGCAGAAGGAGTAGTCGTAAGAAAGAGGTCAAGTATATTGCAGATCTCTCCAAGGTGGTCAGGGATACGGTTAGGGTGCTGTGCAACTGCTCTAGGCCATTAAGGATAGAAAAGGTGTAGGCTTGAAAATTAGCAAAGGCTGGTGACACGAGACAACAACCAGCCAATTTTTCCCAAGAAGCCCCACCGCTGAGGAAATGCAAGAGAACCTTGACTGACAGTGTGTGAGATGGCAGAAGAACAGACAGCAAGCAGTGTAGTAGGAATGGGAATCGTAGCAAGAAATTCAGCTACACTGCGGTTTCAGGGCCATTGTCAACTTAAGAAGACCTGAAAAGGATGCAGATGTACAGCTTCATCCAAGTGTAACAACCCTCTCCCAGCCAAATCGAACATTTGGCACCGTCGCATTTTTGGATACGAAAGGTGAAGCAGGGCAAGACTCATCAACCTGAGTCGAAACAGTGAGTGTGTTTGTGTGTGTGTGTGTGTGTGTGTGTGTGTGTGTGTGTGTGTGTGTGTGTGTGTGTGTGTGTGTGTGTGTGTGTGTGTGTGTGTGTGTGTGTGTGTGTGTTTGTGTTTGTGTGTGTGTGTGTGTCAGAAGTGTGGCCGACGCAGGCCTTTGCCACTGGTGGCCCACAAGAGTGTAGGGATGGGGAGATATGAGGATTATATGCTGTGGGTAGGGGAGAGATAGCATCTGTTTGTTCTTGGGAACGGCACAGAAGGTTGAAAGAAACAATTACAAACACTGTGATGTTCCAAGTGAATATTATAAAGCAAATTGGCCAATATTGGATAATAAAACCCACGTGTCACAACACAAAACACCGGTACAGTAGGTGTATTAGCCTAAATAGGGTAGAGCCCGGCTAGGTCTCTCTCTCTCTCTCTCTCTCTCTCTATCCCTATAGGGGGGGGGGTATTGCCTTTTAGGATGATAGGGCTTTGGCGACCCTTCTGACCCGAGCCCATCCCTTTCCTCTCTTCAAGAATCACTTTGTTCCTTCTTTTAACCCTTAACCTTGCTGTCCCCCTCTCTATCTCCTTCTCCCACGCCCTATAGAGTCTTATAGACCTAATCCGAGTTTCCTTTCATTCTCTTCAGTCAGTCATCGTTCCCCTTCCTCTCAACCCCGCCTCCATCCTTTCGCCCCCCTCCCCACCACCATCTCTTTCTCAACCGGGAACCCCCCTCCCGGTTTACCATGTCCGCTTGCCTACCTCCACCCACCCATCTCCGCACCACACTGACCTTCCACTCATATTTTGTCACACGTTGTTTTGTAACACATGGGTTTTATTATCCATGCTTCAGTTCAAGGAACTGTGCATTTCTCTCCACACTGGCCAATAATATATATATCTATCTATCTATCTATTGCCAGACGCCTCAATCCCGTTTGAGATGGCCACAAACAAATCGCCTCCAAGTCGCCCTGTCCCCCGCCATTTCACTCCCCTGCTCCCAACTCACACCCCCCTCTCTCATATACCTCTCCACCCCATCTCTCCATCTCATCCTCGGCCTCCCCCTCCCTCTTTCCCCCTCCACCTCACCCACATACACTCTCTTCGTCAGTCTTTGACCCTCCATCCTCTCCACATGGCCCAACCACCTCAGTGTGTTCCTCATAACGCTTCCTATCACATCCACATCAACACCACAACGTTCCTTTATATCCTCATTCGTCAGCCTGTCTCTCCATGTGACTGCACAGACTCCTCTTAAATAACTCATTTCCACGGCTCTCACTCTTGACTTGTGTCCTTCCAACAACGTCCAAGCTTCACTTCCGTATGTTAAAGTTGGTATCACAATACTGTCATGTAGTAACTTTTTCACTTCCATGCTCACTTCCCTGTTTCTTATCACTGCTTTCAAAGAACCAGCAACCTTTCTTCCCTGCTGTACCCTTTCAAGCACTTCACCCTCCAAACCTCCATCCTTACTCATCACACTACCCAAGTACTTAAACGTACTCACATTTTCTAATTCCTCACCATCCAACCTCGCTGTACATTCACTGACTTCACCTCTCTCAAAGACCATCACTTTACTCTTCCCTACATTCACCTTTAGATTCCGTTTCTTACACACTCTCCCAAACTCATCCACCAAGCCTTGCAGCTCCCCTTCGTCTTCACTCAACAACACGGTATCATCTGCAAACAACAGTACAGGGAGTTTCCAAACATTATCCTCTCTCACCAGGGCCACTCCAACATCCACTACCCTACCTTGTACCTCTTTTATTACCCCATCCATGTACAGATTGAACAACCATGGAGACATGACACATCCCTGTTTCAACCCAACTTTCAAAGAGAAAAATTCACTTAGTTCACCATCCACACGCACTGCTGCCTTCGCACCATCGTACATACTCTTCACAGCATTCAACAACTTCCCATCTATTCCATATATTCTTAACACTTTCCACAATCCTAGTCTATCCACCCTGTCATATGCTTTCTCCAAATCCATGAAAGCCGCATACAACTTCTTTCCCTTCTCTAGAAACTTTTCCACTAAAGATCTGAGAATGAATATCTGATCTACACAACCTCTTCCCTTCCTAAAGCCTCCCTGTTCTTCTCCAACTAATTTCTCTGTTCTTTCCCTAACTCTGTCAATAAGTATCCTGCCATATACTTTTCCTATTATACTAAGAAGACAAATGCCCCTATGATTACCACACACTTCTTTTTCTCCTTTTCCTTTGTACAAGGGAATAATTATACCTGACTACCAATCCTCCGGGACTCTACCTTCCTCCCAGGCCAATCTGCACATCTTCCACATCCATTCTACTACTATCTCTCCCCCATGCTTCAGCATTTCACCACACACTCCATCAATTCCTGGGGCTTTCCCTGATTTAACTTTCTTCATTGCTTCCACAACTTCTATCCTACTGATTTCTTCCTGTCTTCTCACCTCCCTCCTTCTTCCAGCCATTCCCCAGCCACTTATACTCGCATTACTTCCATCCTCCACGATCAACAATTCCTTAAAGTGTTCTCTCCATCTGCTCACTTTTTCTCCCTTCTCCACTAGTAATCTACCATTTTTATCTTTCACTCCCCTGCTAACTTCACTTCCACCCTGTCTTACTCTTTTCACCTCTTTCCAGAACATTTTCTTACAGTCCCTCCACTTTACACTCAAATTCCTTCCAAATTCCTCATCCACTCTCTTCTTACTCTCTCTTACTAATCTTTTCACCTCTCTCTTTCTTTCTACATATGACTCTCTCTTCCGCCTCTCAACTTCTTCCACGCCCCTATTTCTCATCCATTCATTGTATGCTTTCTTCTTTTGTGCCACAGCCTGTTTCACCTCTTCAGTCCACCACGCTGTTCCTTGCACCCCCCTCCGTCTTCTCTTCCTTCCACACACCACATCACATGCTGCACATATTTCTTCTGTAAATATCTTACACACACCTTCCACATCCCCCATCTGCTCCAACTCATATTTCCCCAATCGTTCCTCCACTTCTCTCTTATACTCTGCCTTTTTCTCATCCTCTTGTAACCTTTCCACTCTCCTTGCAACTACTCCTTCCTCTCGTCTTTCCCTTCTTCTATTCCTCCATCTTACTTGAACTTTAACTCTGGCCACCACCAAGTAGTGGTCAGAAAGTCCACTCCCCCAACCTCTATAAACTCTTGCATCCAATATACATCTTCGCATCCTTTCATCCACACACACATAATCAATCATTGCCTTCCTTTCACTCAATTCACCACCCACCCTTCTCATCACTCGCCATGTATACCTGTGGATCATTTTATGCCTGAAGAGGGTATTGGCTATCACCAAACCCCTCCCAGCACAAATGTCCACTAATGCACTCCCATTCTCATCTATCTCAGCAGGCACACCCCACTAACCAACTATTCCATCCACCTTCACATTACCAACTTTACCATTCATATCACCAATCAAAAACACTCTATCATTCCTTCCAAACTTTTCCATGCACACTTCTACATTTGTCCAGAACTCTTCTCTCACTCTTCTAGCACGATCTTGCGTTGGCGCATACACACACACAATCGCCCACATTTGTATTCCAACTTTCAACTTTACCCACACAATCCTTGATCCAACTGATCCATACTGTCTTATGCTCCTCTTCCATCTTTTACTCACAACTATACATACTCCTTCCTTTGCCCTCTCATTCTCACTTACTCCTGCACATATACCCTATCCATACTCCCAGTCTCTCACACTTTCTCCTCTCCATTTTGTTTCAGTTATTCCACATACATCCACTTTCGCATCCTCAAGCACCTGGACAATCTCTCTCTCTTTCACCTCATTTCCTCCCCTTACATTCCACGTTCCAATTGCAATGTCCTTTGTCCGGTCCTGGGTCGTCAACGTTTGGTCAGTCCTTGTCCGAGGCTTATTGTTTGTTTTTTTAGTTAGTTGTTTTCCGGGGAGGGGCACTAACCCTCCGCCAACCCTTTTAGTCGCCTTTTACGACAAGCAGGGATACTGGGGGAGTATTCTTGACAAAACCCCCTACCCCCAGGGGTGTCTATATATATATATATATATATATATATATATATATATATATATATATATATATATATATATACTATCTGTCATTCCGTGGCATACCGTCCATTAATATTATAAAAAAAACTTCATCTTCAGCTAGAAGCCAGACATTTTTGGTCACCGTATGATGGGCCTCCTCGGCTTACTAAACATAAAGAGAAACTCATGAAGGAAGTAATTTATTTATTGTTGATAGGTAAAGTAATAATATCAAGTAACTTGAAATTTTCAGTGATATCACTTTGACCGACTTTCGTCGAGGTTCTGCAAAATGGGAACCTAGAGACAAAATATTGTTCATGAAACGCCTGAAAAATATAGGTATTACACTATTCCATGTGCTACAAAAATGGCATGAGCATTATAAGACACAGAAAGATACAGCTTGAATACTATTGGAAACAATATAATTACGAGTATTATAAACAATAATGTTCTATGCCCATCTCTATCATAAACTAGAAACTGCCTTTTATTACCATCTCGCTAGCTCAAGTAACTGATTCGACTCAGGCTGATGAGTCTTGTCCAGCTTCATCTTTCAAATCCATAGTTGCGTCGGTGCCACATGTACGGTTTGGCTGGGATAGGGTGGACACTTACACTTGGCCGAAGCTGTACATCCACGCAACAAAGTTTCTGTACCCATCTCAATGTAAGGAAGTGGAAGTCAGGGTTAGAGAGAGGGCAGGCGAACGGACAACCGTGTGTGGTAGGTTGGAAATGAGCTACGAGGCGACTGGTTGGAAACCTTTTCATGCTATTCACCTGCAAAACATTATGCGTTCCTAACATAGCATATATTATAACAGACTACTATGTTATCATGGTGTCCTGTGAAACTGGTCCACACACGACCCATCATACAAATAAAGCACTGAGGCAGTTGTATATAAGCACCCACTGGTCATTATGATTCAGTGATAATTTTTGTGAATATGGTATTCCTGGATTATCTATAGCTGTAATTTAGAATGATTGTGAATTTAATGCAGATTCTCACAGTAGCTGTGCGTATGGTTATAAGTGTTGCAATTATTTTATGTGGACTGTTACGGAACAGAGAAAGATAATGTACACTTTAAGTGAGAATACTAAGAGTCACTACTGTCCCGTAAAGTTCCAGGTTCAAAACAAAAGAGTTAGGTAAAATTACAAGTTAAAGTTTAATGCTCAAACTAACAACAAAACATTCAGGACTCATAAGGATAATGTAATGGCAAAAACAGGTTAAATATATGGTTAACTGCAATAGCCTCTATTAACATGAAATTAGCAAGAGTAAATTTACCTAAGTCAGCCCTGATAAAATGAAAATACGCTGGGTAATGCTTAGTTAATGCAAGATAAATTATTACAGATGCAAAATAATATTAAAACTGACTAACAAAATCCTACATAAATTACAAAAAAAACTCACTATGCCTACAAATCAACACCTTATGCTATACAGTACAAGGAAAAAATGCAATAACAGTTATACTCAAATTACACACAGCTGCTAGATGTTTGGAGATTTCTTGAGCACTCACAATAATAATATCTGTACAGGGGAGGACAGAGATGTGAACAAAATGAGGAGCAGATCTAAGTGGCAATGATGCAGAGACTGAGCTCATTATATAGGGGCCAGGAGAGCTTGATACAACTTGTAAGAAGGACGCGCAAATGAAGCGATGGGGACAAACAGTTGACAATCCCGCACTGAATAACTGAAAGGACGACTTACTCTACTATAACGGTAGAAGGGGGGGACTGAGGCAGAACACGCTCGTGATCAAACATGCAGCATACTGTGCGTTAAAATTACACAAAGGATGATGAAATCATAGGCTATGTAACACCTCCCCACAAAGAAAAAAGAAATTTACAAAGGAAATTTCTTATTACTCTAAAACAATCTGTATATGGCATTACACAACATGCAAAAGTCTTTCCTAATGTTACAAAACGTGAGATCTCCCTAGCACGTTCAGTCATAGGTACTTGCCAGTATCCCTTTAACAAATCAAACTTACTTATGTACCTAGCCTTTCCGATCTTGTCTATGCAATCTTCCACGCGAGGGAGAGGGTGTCTGTTTTGGTTATCTGATTAACACGTCTGTAGTCGATGCAAAGCCGCTGTGACCCACCTGGCTTAGGGACTAGAGTGACAGGAGAACTCCACTCGCTCTGACAGGCTCAATCATCTTGTGGTCCAACAGGTAGCCAAGCTCCTTCTCGATGAGAGGAACTTTCACTGGGTTCACACGGTAAGGAGGCAGTCCAATTGGCTTTGCGTCTCCAACATCGACATCATGCATCAACACAGTGGTTCTTCCTGGAGTAGCACGGAACACTTGCGGGTACTCCTGCAGCAATGCCGAAAACTCCTGCCTTTCCTTGGGAGGTAGATGAGAAAGCTTAGTCTGGAGATCATTCATGATATCAGGATTCTTCCCCAAACTATCACTCAGGCTCATACTGCATGGGAGAGCTTCACTTGCAGACTCGGGTGGAACAGCTACAGTGAAGACTGGATTATTTTCATCCCGCCTTTGATATAACTTTAGCATGTTGATGTGACATAGTTGCTTGCTCTTTCTACGATCTGGTGTGGCGATGACATAGTTGACATCACTGAGTTTCTTCTCCACGAAATAAGGACCACTAAACTTGGCTTGAAGAGGTTGCCCATGAACTGGTAGAAGAATCAAAACCTGATCTCCTGGCTGAAAGTGGCGTAACCTGGACTTCTTATCATACCAAGTCTTCATCTTCTCCTGAGCAGCTCCTAAATTCTCTCTCGCCAGCTGTAAAGCAGTGGACAGCCGTTCTTTGAACTTCATCACATACTCCAGCAGGTTGACGTCATCTTCCTCCGACAGCCAGCATTCCTTGAGTAGCTTAAGTGGTCCTCTTACTTCATGGCCAAACAGTAGTTCAAAAGGTGAGAAGCCCAGTGATTCATTTGGAGATTCTCTTGCGGCAAACACAACGAATGGAAGACCTTTATCCCAGTCTTTCTGATGTTCCAAACAGTATTTCTTGAGCATCGATATGAGTGTTTGATGATATCTCTCCAACGCTCCTTGGGTCTGGGGATGGTAAGCTGAAGACGTGATCTGGGTGATGCCCAACTCTTTCAGAGACGGCTTGAAAACGTTTGACATGAAATTACTTCCCCGGTCTGACTGTACCTCCTTGGGCAGACCAAACTTTGTGAAGAACCCTAGCATTTCCTTAACCACGTTCTTTGCTGAGATATTTCTAAGTGGAATGGCTTCAGGATAACGAGTAGCCATATCAATCAGGGTCAACACATAAGAAAATCCTGAAGAAGTCTTAGGAAGAGGGCCCACAATATCCACCAACACACGGGTGAAAGGCGCCTCAAAAGGAGGAATGGGAACTAGAGGTGCAACCTTTTCGGTCTGATTACACTTCCTCACAACTTGACAGGTGTGACAAGACTTACAATACCAGGAAACATCCCTGAAGATACCTGGCCAGTAGAAGTGTTTCAAAATGCGTGCCAGTCTTCCTCACTCCAAGGTGTCCTGCCAAACTGGAATCATGAGCCACTCTAATGATATCCTGCCTACAAACACGAGGGATGACAACTTGATGTACAACCTCCCATTCACAGTCGGCTGATGCTGTTGGGGGTCTCCACTTCCTCATAAGTACTCCTGACTTTACATAATAACAAGTAGAAGCACCGGCTGACTCTTCTTCACTGTAAGCAGAGTTAGCTAGACCTTTCAACTCAGGGTCAGCAACCTGCAACTCAATCAACTCTTGACGAGACAAATTATCAACACTACGGGGTACTGCCTCATCTGGTGAGTGGTCCAAATTAGCAAGAAAAGTGTCAGCTAGGATAACATCATCATCATCATTATCCTCTAAATCACCAGTAACTTTAGACTTAGCCCTAGTAACAGCACATGCAGGGAACAAATCAGGGACATCACAATCCTGGGTCACAGCCACTGGCTCACTAGACAACTGAGGAGCTGGACACACTTGACTTCCACCAATATCATTTCCAAGTAAGAAAGTTACACCTGACATTGGGAGTGTCTCAACCAACCCAACCATAACGGAACCATTAACAAAACCAGACTCTAAATTCACTCTGCACAGAGGGACAGAGAAGTAATTATTCCCTACACCTTGTAAGATTACAGTTTCATCAGAGGAATTAACATTAGAGCCTAGAACACTGGTCAGCATAAGGGATTGGCAAGCACCTGTATCACGATATATTTTAACTGATTTCCTGTCATTACTGTCCAGAGGACTGACAAAACCATCAGACGGGAAATTAGCACATGAACTCTTGAGAGTGTCACCCACGTTACTGCTCAAAAGAGGAGCTCCATCATGAGAATTTAAGTTACCCCTCAAAGCAGATTCAGTTAACTCAGTTAAAGAATTCTGGGAACTCTCAAGAGTGGACACTAGACCAATTGACTGAATATTTAAAGACTCCTTTTTGTTCACATCACGCTGTCTCCTGAAACATCTCTCCGTAGTATGACCAAGCTTACTACAATAAGTACATTTACTTTTCTGAAATCTAGAGGTGAAGCTGGTATTTACTTCCTGAGAAACATCATCCTTATTCTCTTTCCTGTTACCTGTACTCTGAGTAGAGGCAACGTACTTACTCTCAGCTTTCCCTTTTTCTTTAGAATATCTCTTGTGAGTGAGAACATATTCATCAGCTAAAACTGCAGCATCAGACAAATTATCTATTCTTTTCTCATCAAGATATAGGCTTACATCTTTATAAATACACCTCTTGAAGTCCTCCAGCAAAATCATCTGCGTAAATTTACCAAAATCAGAATCCACATTCTTAGAATTTAACCACTGCTCTAACAGATCTTCTTCGATTTTTGCATACTCAACATGGGATTGCTTATCTTGCTTGTAAGTTGTCCTAAATTTTACTCTATAGGCTTCAGGAACAAGCTCATAGGCCTTGAGAATCAAGCTCTTAACTACATCAAAATTATCACATTGATCCTGAGGCAAAGATGCATAAGTTACTTTAGTTTTACCGGTGAGAACAGTTTGAAGGAGTACTGGCCAATACTGTTTGGGCCAATTAAAACCTGTAGCTACCCTCTCAAACAACTGAAAATACTTTGTTAAATCAGATTCATTAAAAGGAGGGACAAGTTTAACATTTTTAGCCACATCAAAATCATCAGAGCTAGATGATCCAGTTCCACCTTGTTTCATGCGATACTCATGGTCTGCCTGAATCCTAGCAATTTCAACTTGTGCCTCAGCCTTCTTAGAACGGGCCTCCGCCTCCTTAGCCTTAGCCTCCTGCAGGGCTAGCTGTAACTTAGCTAATTCAATCTGCGTTTGCTCATTTGGAGGAGTTACATTAAACAAGCTTTCATTAATCATGTCAACAATTTGATCTTTAGAATGATGAGAGCGAACAGCAATTCCCAATTGTTGAGCAACAAGCTTAAGTTCATTCTTTGTTCTGTTTTCTACATCACACACTGTTTGCACATTTGACAAAAAATCTTTGGCTTCATCAAGTGTAGTAATAGTAGACATCATGAATAAATCACAGTCACAAAATATCAAGCAATATCCTTATGATAATATCCTGAATATCCTGATATGAGGTCGCCAAATTTATGTTACGGAACAGAGAAAGATAATGTACACTTTAAGTGAGAATACTAAGAGTCACTACTGTCCCGTAAAGTTCCAGGTTCAAAACAAAAGAGTTAGGTAAAATTACAAGTTAAAGTTTAATGCTCAAACTAACAACAAAACATTCAGGACTCATAAGGGTAATGTAATGGCAAAAACAGGTTAAATATATGGTTAACTGCAATAGCCTTTATTAACATGAAATTAGCAAGAGTAAATTTACCTAAGTCAGCCCTGATAAAATGAAAATACACTGGGTAATGCTTAGTTAATGCAAGATAAATTATTACAGATACAAAATAATATTAAAACTGACTAACAAAATGAATCCTACATAAATTACAAAAAAAACTCACTAGGCCTACAAATCAACACCTTATGCTATACAGTACAAGGAAAAAATGCAATAACAGTTATACTCAAATTACACACAGCTGCTAGATGTTTGGAGATTTCTTGAGCACTCACAATAATAATATCTGTACAGGGGAGGACAGAGATGTGAACAAAATGAGGAGCAGATCTAAGTGGCAATGATGCAGAGACTGAGCTCATTATATAGGGGCCAAGAGAGCTTGATACATCTTGTAAGAAGGACGCGCAAATGAAGCGATGGGGACAAACAGTTGACAATCCCGCACTGAATAACAGAAAGGACGACTTACTCTACTATAACGGTAGAAGGGGGGGACTGAGGCAGAACACGCTCGTGATCAAACATGCAGCATACTGTGCATTAAAATTACACAAAGGATGATGAAATCATAGGCTATGTAACAGGACGAATAAACCACATTGTGATGGGCAGAGAGAATTCACCAATAATTTACTATAACCAGATGAAATTAGGTGCAAACAACAAAATATAATGAGACAATGAAGATACAGCTGTGGTATCCTGCTACGCTACGTTATCCATGCCTTAACTGTTACTTTACCTCATACGTGCATTATTTTGCTTCAGTTTCTGCGTCTTTTATTACTCTTACTTCCCGGTATCCTCGTACTGCGAGCCGTCATTTTTCTTTCGGGGGGTTTCTAATCGTCCGGTCCTATAACCCCTACTGTATTACATTATTCCTAACATCATCTTTCCCACACAAACAACATTAGCACATGATTGATGAATCTGTTACAACAATTATTGGCACTGCCACTACTAATCTCCCTTTTCCCATTTTGTATAATTTCACTCACAATACTACTAATGCTACTAATACTACTACTCCACTATAAATCTGTAGTATAATAATACTTATGTTTGTATCTACTAACCACATTGTCCCTGTCCCACCGTGGACAATTCGCCACTTACCCCCACAGCTACCCCAGTTTTTCCGCCCTCAGACATGGGCACTGACGGGGAAGGGAGATGGCCGTAATTGCTACACCACGAACCGCGGATCTCATGTTTATACTTTATCTACAGTGGTTCACCTGTTTTCTTTAGTGGATTGCAATATACACCGTTACTTAGCCATGGGAACAGCTCCATGTTCGTACACCGCTGAGATATGTGGCTCAGTAACTGCTCTCCGTGAACTGGGCAGTGGTCTGGTATTTATATTTATCCTGTCTATTTCATACAGTGCGAACGACACTCGGTTGTTTAGCATGACAAAACACACAGCAGATGAAGTGTTTGCAGTTAATGCAAGCGATTTCTGTAACTAATGGCATAGTTGATGTAATATGCACGTGCTCAGACCGGAGAACTGCAGACATTACAACCTTGTTCCACCATTGTTGGTTCGAGGGTATATGAAGGAATGCTTAGAGCGTACAATTGCTCATTATGAACCAAAATATAATCTAATAACCACTGGCAAACCTATAAAATCAACAACCAAACATGGCTTACAGAAACGGTAAAATATACCTGGGTTAAGTAAATCCACCTTTATTTTACACTGGTACTATGGTGTAGAAAAGTTCGGTCTCTCTGGCAGCTACTCTTCGACTGATTCACTTGACGTCCGAATAACGAAGCAACTGAGGAAACTTTAAAGAACCAACAGATGGTGCACTGTGCAGCTAGTATGAATGAATCAATGAATGAATGAAAGAAGATTCTGCAGCAACAAGCCCGGAATAACTATGACACTGGAAAAAGCGGAAAGTCTTAGTCAGGAGGGACTAGTAACGAGAACAAAAATTTACTGAAGGGGTGAAAAGACCAGGAGACAATGTAGAGGTAAAATATGCGTAACCGGGCAAGAGCAGTTTCTCAGCGTCGATTACGAGGGAGAGAGCTGGTGATACATTATTGTAGCGATATTCGCTGCGGTGATAAGCTGATGATTAGAAGAGTAAAGAACAAGAGCAATACCTTATCCATGATAGTAGCTGCGTTTGTGGTTAAACCTTGCCAGTGTTTATACATATCTTTCTCCTTCTCTGCTCTATTACATTGATAGGGAAACGTATGCATCCAAAGAATTACTACTGGATAAGCCTTAAGTATGAACTGAATATGCATTATTTTTATTAAATTACGTAATTCACACTATCATGTGGTTCACTTTCCATGCACAACTCCCGACCTTTACTGAAATTAGGTATCGATATCCGAACTATTTTTTCCTTTCAAAGTTTAGCTGACCTGTATGATGATGCCGCCAATGAAGCACCAAGGTGTGTGATTGATCACTTTAGTGAATAACTCCCTTTAAACATGGGACGCTCCAACAATGCACATAGAATTATTGCATCAGAGCACACTGTTTAAGGAATGAAAAGTAGGGTTATGTAAAGGTTTCAGTTAGTATAATTTGCGAAGTGTTTATGTATGTAATAGGTAATTTACACTTAATACCCACAAGCTGTTGGCACTCATTTTCAACCACTATTACGCAAAACAGTCATCGAACCAAAAGTTTGCCATTATTATTAAATTTGTATTTAACATCACACTTATTTTAATGACTAACCTCAGGCTATTTTATATAATAATTTTAAAATCTCAATTGGAACGATAACACACAAATATAATTTACACGTCCCATGACATCGTTTTATTTTATGATTTGTCTCTTATTGATTCCTCGAAAAGAATAATGTTCTTTCCCCACACTGAAAAGTATTTGTTAAATATACGGGAAATGATTAATCTATCTCTCTATCTATTGCCAGACGTCTCAATCCCATTTGGGGTGGCCACAAACAAATCGCGTCCACGCCTTGTTTGTAGCCACCCCAAACGGGATTGAGGCGTCTGGCAATAGATAGATAGATAGATAGATTACTCATTTCCCGTTTATTTAACAAATACTTTTTAGCGTGGGGCAAGAGCCTCATTTTATTCGAGGTATAAATAAGAGACAAATCATAAAATAAAACCCTGTCAGGGAATGTGTAAAATATATGTGTTGTAATGAAGGCTTTATTTCACGTTCTGGAGTATACAATACAGTACTGAATAATATACCTTAATGGTTTGGGTGACCCTACAATGAGTGACAAGCCTAATGATTCGTGCAACCCAGGAAACCATATACAACACTGGGTGGTAACCATATAACTAGGGGTGATGTGCAGCCCACCGAGGTGCCCCAGTTAACTGGGTGGTTGATGCAAGTGCAGCTTCCACCCAGGAACGAAACCTGCACAGTTTTCCTTGCACCTTGCTGTTGTGGGGTGCTGTCTGCCATCAGGGATGCTTGCATGCCGGTGGTAGATGGGTCAAGTCGGCCAGAATGACTGGGGTAGTTCAACAACACCTTAATAGTGGGTCCAGCCTCCTTCTGCGTCCACGACTTCTTCGAGGCGTTTCAGGATAGAATCTACCAATTTCATGCGAACATCTGGTCGTCGCCGGACGCTCTCCCACACTTCTTGAACTTTACCTTCAATGGCTCTTTGGGTTCGGTGCTCCCCAACATCCCACTCCCGACACATCATCGCCTATACTTGTTCGGTTGGGTTGATGTCGCACACTTTTGATGGCCAGTCGAGGACCTGACTCTCAGGATGATCCTGGAGATAGTGTTTCACTACATTGCTGGTGTGAATGGGACTTTTGTCATGCACCAACTTAATGGTGTCGTGGGCAGGAATCGCCATAGCCCTTACTGTTGGATATAAATCGTTTTCCAGAAGACAGACAAAACACACACACACACACACAGACACACACACACACACAGACACACACACACACACACACACACACACACACACACACACACACACACACACACACACACACACACACACACACACACACACACACACAGAAAAAAAAAACACGCATAAACAGACAGAAACACACACACACACACACACACACACACACACACACACACAGAAAAAAACACGCATAAACAGACAGAAACACACACACACACACACACACACACACACACACACACACACACACACACGAACACACACACACACACACACACACACACACACACACACACACACACACACACACACACACACACGAACACACACACACACACACACACACACACACACACACACACACACACACACACTGGCGCAGAGAGAGAGAGAGAGAGAGTGACTCAGTAAGACACAAAACACACACACACAAACACACACAAACAAACACTCACACACACACACATAAGGAAGAGTGGTAAAGGACTGAGGGACTAATTGGGAACGGTGAAGGGGACCAATGACATGAGGAAGTGTCCAGTACTGTTCTAATCGCAGCTTGCACAGTACACAGACTCGTATATCCTACAGACACCCTTTAATTCAATTATGGATGTATTTCCACTAGGGTTCCATGATATGCCATCCAGCTGGCAATAGTTTTAATGAGCGAATACTTTGGTAAAATATTAAATATCTTAACTACACTAGGTTCATACTGTTCAGTGATTATACAGTCAACCATCAAACAGTAATTCATAAGCCGTGGGGCCAATCTTCCTCGGGGATAAACAACCACTGAGGATCCTTAGTGACTGAAGTTGTGAACTACTCTCTCCCCGTGTGTGTGTGTGTGTGTGTGTGTGTGTGTGTGTGTGTGCCTGTTTGTTTCTCCTAGGGCGAGTCCACACGTGCTCTCGAACATATTTTGGCAACACGGCAGGTAACATGTTCCGGAACATGTTTGGAGAAGTATTTGGACAGATGTATGCAAACATGTTTCAGAGCAGCTTCGAACACTTGCAGGAGAGGCAATGGGATAAGTGTATCCATACCGGGCAGTTGAGACTTCATCATGATGTTACCAACATGATCTGGACGCTGCTGTTCCCAACATCTTTGCAGCGTGGTCGTTACTGTGTTGCTTACATGTTCCCAGCACTTGCTCGAGCACACGTGAGTACGCCCATACTATGTCAGTCTCTCTCTCTCTCTCTCTCTCTCTCTCTCTCTCTCTCTCTCTCTCTCTCTCTCTCTCTCTCTCTCTCTCTCTCTCTCTCTCTCTCTCTCTCTCTCTCCGTGTGTGTGTGTGTGTGTGTGTGTCAGTTTGTTGGGTGGGAGGAAAAAAGAAGGTTGAGTTCGTGGGTGTGGTTCTTTGGTGCATCGCCAGGGTGGGTGGACAGTGATAATGGTGGAGAGTGGGGGACGGCGGACAGTTGTTGGGTGTTTTGTGTGGAGTGGTTTTGAGTGGGCCGTATGGGTAATTGGGTTAGTGAGTGGATGCTTTTGGTGGGCTGGGTGGGTAGGTGGCTGGATATGTGGGTGGTCGAAGAGGGGTTGGTAAGTTAGGTTTGGATAAGATGAGTTTGATGGATAAGTTGGGTTCAGATGGGTGAGTGGGGTGTCGGACTGAATATGGTTGGGGAAGAAGGGTGGATGGGCGGGTGGGTCAGTGGGAGGAGTGGGTTGACAGGATGGGTGGATGGCCAGGGTGAGCTGGGTGGTTAGTGTTCAGGGGAGGTGGGAGGGTTCTGTGAATGGATGAGATGGATGACATTGTTCGGTGACCAGGGTGGGTGGAATTCGTGAATGGGAAGGGTGGATGGAATTTGTGAGTTGTGAGGGTGGGTGGTAGGGGTCGGTGGGCAAGATAGGTTGTGTGGGAAAGGTGAGTCGCCAGGGTGAGCGGGCACCGTTGGTCGCCAGGGTGGCTGAGACGATTGCGTGATCGGGATGATCTAAGCTGGTGGTTGGGTTGGGTGGCTGGAGGGTTCAGGGAGGAGAAGTGAATGAATAAATGAGTTGATTAGCATTGTTGGGTGAACTTCGCGTGTGGCATTCGTGGGTTAGCAGGGTGGATAGCAAGGATCGATGGGCTGAGTGGGTGGCAGGGGTGAGGTAAGTGGGTTGTGTTGGATGGGTTGAGTGGGTAGGTGGATAAGTAAGTGAGTATATTATGTGGCTGTGCACATGACAAGACAAGAGAGGGACTTATCTGGCTATATAACTTTTAACTGTTACTTCGATTTTAGTCTATCGCTTGGTACACGTTGGAAACCAGACTCTATACATTAAGGTCATTGTACTGAAATCTTCTAAAACCTCGATATAATCACTTCTCGTGGAACTGAAGATGGATCCACGCACTTGATAATACACCTAATAGTAAGATGAATAAAAGTAACATTACATTCGGCAAGACGTGAGAGTGAGCGAAGCTTCATATCTCCGATCCATCCGCCAAACAAATCAGTGTTTAGGTGTGGGTAAGGGGGGGGATTTAGGGGGGGGGTAGACGTGTGCGATTAACCTGACCTCTAGTGGCAGATTACCCTGTATCACGAATTTCCGTCCGGAGGTGTACATGCCCGAAAATTTCTCGAATCGCCAAGCTTCATCCTCTGTGCCGTTATGTTATGTGGTCATAGTATAATGCTGTGATATTGACTAATTAATATTGTGTGATTGTTTGGGATAATGAGCTGTGGTGCACTATGCTATTTATAAAGTCTGAGTTATATAAAATAATTCTTCTCTTATAGTGTAGCGTGAACTACGATACCGGTTGAGTTGTGGTTCAGAAACAGTAAGCAAGTTCATCCACAAATGGCGCGATGTAGGGGGAAGGGGAAAGTATGGGAGTGAGCGGGAGCTTGGCAGGTGAAGGGAAGGGTGTTGAAATGGGATTCACGTCGTTTACTACAAGTAACACATTCTTTGCCATTACAGTATATTTATCAAGATGTCAATGACATCCTGTATCCTAAATGATAATAAACTTATTTATTTTTATTATTCATTAATATAGACAATTGATTACACACTTTAAATCACACCAAACATAGGAGACCCCGTCTCTTGTTAACGGACAACATGCAGCCTGCTCCACCACCTCGACTCTTTTTTTTTCTCTCTCTCTCGCAACTCATCAGCTGCCTATCAATAGAGACACACATTATCAGTTTGTGCTAATGAGCAATGACAGTACACATATGTTCACCTACAATTTAATTCTATGCCAAAATACAAGTGCAGTACATTACGAGCTCACCTTACGGATTACGTTAGCCAATAAACAGTTATAGCTTATGTTCCAGTAATAGTCATGGGGTTGCCTTACTCACAGTGATGTTTTTGTAAATGTTTTAGGTAATCATGTGTTCAGTGGCGGTTACGAGTTAGAGGGGAGGTGGCCGCTGAAACACCCAGTCCCAATAGCTACTTCGGTGCGTTATAGTGTCACTGTAGAGGTTCCTCGTCTTCCAGTTATGTTAATTATTAAGGTTAACATACTGATGGACAGCCACTTCTTATTAAAGATGCAAACAGCCTATTATGAACTCTCAAAATATATTATGGAGCATATTGTGGGAGCGTTGCAGCTCTCACGAACCAGTTATAGTCCTGGTCCGTTTGCTTCAATATTGCCAGCCTGACAGTGTGGTGTTAATGAATATGATATTGATGTTACAATTATATATGCTTATTTTCCTTTGGAACAACGGAGTTCATAACAGTATTTCATTCAGTACACAGAATGGCAAATACAGTATGTCTATGTGTGATTGAATGCATGTGGGTGTGGGACAACACGTGTGGTGGCGGTG
Source organism: Coenobita brevimanus (assembly GCF_032717465.1). Classification (NCBI taxonomy): domain Eukaryota; kingdom Metazoa; phylum Arthropoda; class Malacostraca; order Decapoda; family Coenobitidae; genus Coenobita; species Coenobita brevimanus. The sequence goes on from NC_137059.1 coordinate 13,630,165, forward strand.
GGGGGAGTGTAGTATGTCATGTGTTTGTGTCATAATGGTAATGTGGCTGTGTGCATACGTGGCTAAGGACGTCCAAGACTGATATACGTAATCCGTTTCTTTCACACTTGATGATACACACCTTGGTAGTAATTACGGTCCATTTATAAGTTTGTAGCATATTACGTAATTATATATGCTTATGTTATCGGGGTCGAACCTGGAACATCGTATAAAGACAAACAATGAAATAGAAAAATGCATTGTGAATGGCATAATAAATGAATAACATTTCAGGAAGAAATAATACCGTATTAAAACATCCATTTAACAAATAACGTTGTAGGTGCAGCGTTTCATAAGCTTAGCTTATCGGATTTACTTTGATCATTATATTACATCATATTATAGCTTTGAGTTGAGTAAAACATATGTTATATATTGTATAATAAGTGATGTCACGGTGGTTTACCCAGTGGACGTTCACCTAAGCTTCATCAAACAGATAGTAAGTGCAGTTGTTAGCAGTTTTTTTTTTTTTTTTTTTATTCTGGGAAGAAATAACCAAAGGCCACGAGCCGGCAATAACCGTTCCTTCCAGTGAGAAACAAAATACAAGAGGGAGCCTAATTCAAGATCCGATTATTTCGAGATGCCTGGACACACTGCGTTTGACGGACTGGAAATCATAGCTAGCAGGAAATATAGACAGAGGGAGATAGTTCCAGAGCTGAACTGTTGCAAAAATGTGAGTAAACTCTTGGTTAGAGTGTTGGACAGAAAAGGGATGAGAGTTTGCTGCTAGACCGGTGCTACGCGCCCATCGTAGAGGTCGAGGAATGCAAACAGACAGTTCAGAGGAGTAGTGACCATTAAAGCAGTGATAGAAGAGATAAAGATGGAACAGTGCAGCGAAGAGACAGAGGTTGAAGTGAGCCAGTAAGAGGAGGAGAGTTAATGAGACGAAAAACCTTTGACTAAACACTATTGAGAAGAGCTGTATGTGGGAAGCCTCCCCACACATGAGACTTGTGCAGGGTTATAGAAGGAACGGAGTCGGCTTAGCACACCTAATATCTTGGAAGCAGATTTTACAAGAGATGTAATATGATCTATCCAAGATAAGTACCGAGTAAATGAAACCCCAAGCATGTTCAAGGATAATGCAGGATTAAGCTGAATGTTATTAAACATTAGTAGGTTTACCTGTGGAAGATTTTGTCAGGTTGATAGGTGTAAGAACTGAGTCTTTCATGCATTAAAAACAACCAAATTATTTTTACTCCGGTCGGAGATACGAGCCAAGTCAGACAGTAGGTGTGCCATAGCCTCATACCTTGTTTGTTGAAGTAACTGCTGAGATGGGCGTTGCGGGAACTGAATGGAAACGTGAAGAGTGGATTCATCAGTGTACGAGTGGATAGGGTCAGATATACAGCTTAGGTCGTTGATAAATAAAATGAAGAAGGCTGGTACAGTAATAGGGCTGTTTGGAAATTAAAGATTTATGCCAGACTCGATCGAAAGCCTTTGAGATGTCAAGTGCAATGGTAAAGCTTTTGCCAAAGTCCCGAAAGGAGTCTGACCAGGAGTCTGAAAGGTAGGTGAGACGATCGCCAGTGGAGCGTCTCTGACGGAACCCAAGAAGGTTGTGATAGGAAAGATGCTTTTAAATTTTTCTATTAAGAATTGACTGCAAACCTTTTGAGACAGGATGTTAAAGCAATTGGACGATAGTTAAAGGGTTGGGAATGGTCACCCTTCATTGGGACTGGCTGAATGAGAGCAAACTTCCAGGAAGAAGGAAAGGTACAAGTTGATAGACAAAGGCGAAAGAGTTTGCCTAGGCAGGAAAGCACAGTTCTTGAGGACAACATTAGGGGCTCCATCAAGCCCATATGCCTTGTTAGTATTGAGGCCTGTGATGGCAGAAAATACATCTGCTGAAGAAATTTTTATGTCAGCCATGAGGGTCAGAGGAAAGTTGATGGAGGAACAGCACCGGTATCGACTAAGGTGGAATTGGAGGAGAAAGTCTGAGCGAAGAGATCTGCTTTATCAGTAGAAGAATTATCTACAGAACCATCAGAGTAGGAAAGAGGAGGGAAGGATGATGAGGTAAAATTGTTAGAAGGGTTTTTGGCAAGGTGCCAGAAGGAGCAGGAAGAATTCTAGTTGGAGAATTGAGAGTATTTAGTACGGATGAAATTATTTTTAGCAGAGCGAAGAACAGACAGCACGATTCCGGGCAGAAACGTATCAAGGGTGGGTTGGCTCCGGTAGTTTATATGCCCTCTCCTTGTTGCGGAGAGAATTAGAACAAGCGTGATAAAACCAAGGCTTTCTTGCATTAGTCAAAGGATATGAGAAAGGAATGTATGCTTCCATGCCGGAGAGAATGACCTCTGTAATGCGCAAGGCACACTCAGATGGCTCCCGACGGAAAAATGAGGTTGAGATCGTGGGTGTGGTACTTTGGTGCATCGCCAGGGTGGGTGGACAGTGATAATGGTGGAGAGTGGGGGGCGGCGGACACTTGTTGGGTGTGGTGTGTGGAGTGGTTTTGGGTGGGTCGTATGGGTAATTGGGTTAGTGAGTGGATGCTTTTGGTGGGCTGGGTGGATAGGTGGCTGCATATGTGGGTGGTCGAAAAGGGATTGGTAAGTTAGGTTTGGATAAGATGAGTTTGATGGATAAGTTGGGTAGAGATGGGTGAGTGGGGTGGCGGAGTGAATGGAGTTGGGGAAGATTGGTGGATGGGCGGGTGGTTCAGTGGGAGTAGTGGGTGGACAGGATGGGTGGATGGCCAGGGTGAGGTGGGTGGGGAGTGTTCAGGAGAGGTGGGAGGGTTCTGTGAATGGATGAGATGAATGACATTGTTCGGTGACCAGGGTGGGTGGAATTCGTGAATTGGAAGGGTGGGTGGAATTTGTGAGTTGTGAGGGTGGGTGGTAGGGGTCGGTGGGCAAGATAGGTTGTGTGGGCAAAGTGAGTCGCCAGGGTGAGCGGGCACCGTTGGTCGCCAGGGTGGCTGAGACGATTGCGTGGTCGGGATGATCTAAGTGGGTGCTTGGGTTGGGTGGCTGGATGGGTTCAGGGAGAAGTGAATGAGAAAATGAGTTGAGTAGCATTGTTGGGTGAACTTCGCGTGTGGCATTCGTGGGTTAGCAGGGTGGATAGCAAGGATCGATGGTCTGAGTGGGTGGCAGGGGTGAGGTCAGTGGGTTGTGTTGGATGGGTTGAGTGGGTAGGTGGATAAGTAAGTGAGTGTATTATGTGGCTGTGCACATGACAAGGCAAGAGAGGGACTTATCTGGCCATATAAGTTTTAACTGTTACTTCGATTTTAGTCTATCGCTTGGAACACGTTGGAAACCAGACTCTATACATTAAGGTCATTGTACTGAAATCTGCTAAAACCTCGATATAATCACTTCTCGTGGAACTGAAGATGGATCCACGCACATGATAATACACCTAGTAGTAAGATGAATGAAAGTAACATTACATGCGGCAAGACGTGAGAGTGAGCGAAGCTTCATATCTCCGATCCATCCGCCAAACAAATCAGTGTTTTGGTGTGGGTAAGGAGGGGGTTTTAGGGGGGGGGGAGACGTGTGCGATTAACCTGACCTCTAGTGGCAGATTACATTGTATCACGAAATTCCGTCCGGAGGTGTACATGCCCGAAAATTTTTCGAATCGCCAAGCTTCATCCTCTGTGCCGTTATGTTATGTGGTCATGGTATAATGCTGTGATATTGACTAATTAATATTGTGTAATTGTTTGGGACAATAAGCTGTGGTGCACTATGCTATTTATAAAGTCTGAGTTATATAAAATAATTCTTCTCTTATAGTTCAGCGTGAACTACGATACCGGTTGAGTTGTGGTTCAGAAACAGTAAGCAAGTTCATCCACAAATGGCGCGATGTAGGGGGAAGGGGAAAGTATGGGAGTGAGCGGGAGCTTGGCAGGTGAAGGGAAAGGTGTTGAAATGGGATTCACGTCGTTTACTACAAGTAACACATTCTTTGCCATTACAGTATATTTATCAAGATGTCAATGACATCCTGTATCCTAAATGATAATAAACCTATTTATTTTTATTATTCATTATTACACACAATTGATTACACACTTTAAATCACACCAAACATAGGAGACCCTGTCTTTCGTTAACGGACAACATGCAGCCTGCTCCACCACCTCGACTCTTTTTTTTCTCTCTCTCTCTCAACTCATCAGCTGCCTATCAATAGAGACACACATTATCAGTTTGTGGTAATGAGCAATGACAGTACACATATGTTTACCTAGAATTTAATACTGTGCCAAAATACAAGTGCAGTACATTACGAGCTCACCTTAGGGATTACTTTAGCCAATAAACAGTTATAGCTTATGTTCCAATAATAGTCATGGGGTTGCCTTACTCACAGTGATGTTTTTGTAAATGTTTTAGGTAATCTTCCTATTTCTTCCATCTTTCCTGTCACTTCTTATTGCTCTTCTTTCCTTTACAGGTGGCTTTACATTGAGTTACAAGCCAAATGGTTTCCTGTAAGCCAAGAAACCATGTACAACGCTGGGTGGTAACCATATAACCAAACCATACGTGCTCCCTACGTGTCAACAAGTGGGTTGGTAGAGGGTTAGTGCCCCTCCTCGTAAAACAACTAACTCATAGTCAAGTGGCCACCCCTTATGGGATTATGGCGTCTGGTAATAGATAGATAGATAGATGTGTTCAGTGGCGGTTACCAATTAGAGGGGAGGTGGCCGCTGAAACACCCAGTCCCAATAGCTACTTCGGTGCGTTATCGTGTCACTGTAGAGGTTCCTCGTCTTCCAGTTATGTTAATTATTAAGGTTAACATATTGATGGACAGCCACTTCTTATTAAAGATGCAAACAGCCTATTATGAACTCTCAAAATATATTATGGAGCATATTGTGGGAGCGTTGCAGCTCTCACGAACCAGTTATAGTCCTGGTCCGTTTGCTTCAATATTGCCAGCCTGACAGTGTGGTGTTAATGAATATGATATTGATGTTACAATTATATATGCTTATTTTCCTTTGGAACAACGGAGTTCATAACAGGATTTCATTCAGTACACAGAATGGCAAATACAGTATGTCTGTGTGTGATTGAATGCATGTGGGTGTGGGACAACACGTGTGGTGGCGGTGGGGGGAGTGTAGTATGCCATGTGCTTGTGTCATAATGGTAATGTGGCTGTGTGCATAAGTGGCTAAGGACGTCCACGACTGATATACGTAATCCGTTTCTTTCACACTTGATGATACACACCTTAGTAGTAATTAGGGTCCATTTATAAGTTTGTAGCATATTACATAATTATATATGCTTATGTTATCGGGGTCGAACCTGGAACATCGTATAAAGACAAACAATGAAATAGAAAAATGCATTGTGAGTGGCATAATAAATGAATAACATTTCAGGAAGAAATAATACCGTATTAAAGCATCCATTTAACAAATAACGTTGTAGGTGCAGCATTTCATAAGCTTAGCTTATCGGATTTACTTTGATCATTATATTACATCATATTATAGCTTTGAGTTGAGTAAAACATATGTTATATATTGTATAATAAGTGATGTCACGGTGGTTTTCCCAGTGGACGTTCACCTAAGCTTCATCGAACAGATAGTAAGTGCAGTTGTTAGCAGTTTTTTTTTTTTTATCCTGGGAAGAAATAACCAAAGGCCACGAGCCAGCAATAACCGTTCCTTCCAGTGAGAAACAAAATACAAGAGGGAGCCTAATTCAAGATAAGATTATTTCGAGATGCCTGGACACACTGCGTTTGACTTACTGGAAATCATACCTAGCAGGAAATATAGACAGAGGGAGACAGTTCCAGAGTTGAACTGTTGCATAAATTTGAGTAAACTTTTGGTTAGAGTGTTGGACAGAAAAGGGATGAGAGTTTGCTGCTAGACCGGTGCTACGCGCCCATCGTAGAGGTGGAGGAATGCAAACAGACAGTTCAGAGGAGTAGTGACCATTAACCCCTTAACCGCGGGGCGTCACTTTCGTGATGCGTGGGACCAAGGGATCATACCGCGGGGCGTCGCTTTTGTGATTCTGTGTTCTTTTGAATTCACTCGGGCTTCCAAGTGGGGGCTTGTATCATCTATCAGTACTGCCAATGTCCAACACTAGTCAGCACTCCAAATCTCATCTGTACTCCCATCCATTGTTGACAATTTAGCCATTTCTCCCCGTTCTTGACTCCCCTCCCTACCCCCCCTCCATTACCCTATCCTCTCGCCTGCCCGGCCGTGCTACGCTAAGTAAATCTTCCCTGGAATTTTTCACTGATTTCATCCATTGAAATAACCCCTATGCCCTATTCTTATACCAAATAATATATACAAGAAAGAAATAAGGTAAGTGAGAGTGCCATACACTTGGAATTAGATAATTATCACCTGACAACACCTCACATGCACTCGTTCTCTAATTTTCGGTGTTTTTTTCCCCATGAAATATGCCGTATAATCTATTTTCGTAATAAATATACATGTAAGGAGGGAAGGGAGAAGCCTAAGTGATATTTACATTCACCTGGAACTGCCTAATTTATAATGTATTGTCTAGATTTCCTGCCAATCATTTCAGTGGTATACATAGCTGTTTCAAGAGCGAACATTGGTAGCACTGTATATCCCCTAAGTAGGCCTCTACCTCGGCCCTCCGTTATCAGTTTACTCTCGTCTTCCCAAGTAGAGGTACGTCTGTTTCTTCTTGCTGACTTCAGGGACTTTTTCACCCCCATGCAAAGGGCCCTGTGACCTTTACCCCCTACTAAACCTCGTGTGGAAAGAGGTAAAGGGCTGACAATTGATAAAAGAGTGACTTCGATCTTTCTATTGAGTAAAACAGTGCAAGTGGAATTGTAAATAATGTGTAAATAATGTGTAAACAGCAAGTGAAAGTAATGAATGTAAATATATGTGAACAATGGAAAATAGTTTTATAAGTTACTTCAAGTGACACTGCATAACACAGTGTAAATAAAATAGAAATGTAAATAACGTAAATAAAATAGAGAACGTAAATAGAAATGTAAATGAGTAGTATTATAAGAATACGAGTATATACCCTAGGAGTAATGAAAGTGAAAGTTTCACTCTAGGATGTCTGAATACTATGAGTTATGAGAGTGAAGATGAAAGTGACATTCACTCTCAATGCTAGTATACAGGACGAGAAAGTGAATGCTACGTATTTTACTGAAAGAAATTGAATCCCTACAGTGACAATAAACTAATACAACTGAAGGAAACTTATGGATAATGACTGTAGATATATATAAGTGTTATATAGTAATAGAAATATAAAGTGTGAGGGGTTTTATGAATAATAAATGACAGACTACCAAGAGCAAACTAGCGTAGGTGCGACGGTCAAACGCGCTCGTAATTTTCATTGCTTTCACAGTGTTTTTTTTTTTTTGGAGTATGGATCCCAAACTATTTGAAAATCATAGAGTAGTGTTTATAGTGTTAATATCTGGCTGTGGTAATGATATTACGGGTTGTCGGGAAGTGTAAAGTGGAGACTTCGTTACCCAACTTCAGAGCTCTCCACAAGTCCTACGGTACCTGAAGAAGGCTCAACAAACATTCCAGGAGAAAGCTGAAGGTATTTGCCATAAGCATATATAATTTTAATATTCTAGGACTAATAACTGATTTTTGGCAAATATTTTTTGAGAGTCTGTCGGAGCCCGAATAACCCCGCGGCCCACGCAAAACATCGGTAAACATGCCCGCGGTGTAGGGGTTAAAATAGTGATAGAAGAGATAAAGATGCAACAGTGCAGCGAAGAGACAGAGGTTGAAGTGAGCCAGTAAGAGGAGGAGAGTTAATGAGAAGAAAAACCTTTGACTAAACACTATTGAGAAGAGCTGTATGTGGGAAGCCTCCCCACACATGAGACTTGTGCAGGGGTATAGAAAGAACGGAGTCGGCTTAGCACACCTAATCTCTTGGAAGCAGATTTTGCAAGAGATGTAATATGATCTATCCAAGATAAGTCCCGAGTAAATGAAACCCCAAGCATGTTCAAGGATGATGCAGGATTAAGCTGAATGTTATTAAACATTAGTAAGTTCACCTGTGGAAGATTTTGTCAGGTTGATAGGTGTAAGAACTGAGTCTTTCATGCATTAAAAACAACCAAATTATTTTTACTCCGGTCAGAGATACGAGCCAAGTCAGACATTAGGTGTGCTATAGTTTCATACCTTGTTTGTTGAAGTAACTGCTGAGATGGGCGTTGCGGGAACCGAATGGAAACGTGAAGAGTGGAGTCATCAGTGTTCGAGTGGATAGGGTCAGATATACAGCTTAGGTCATTGATGAATAAAATGAAGAGGGCTGGTACAGTAATAGGGCAGTTTGGAAACTAAAGATTTATGCCAGACTCTATCGAAAGCCTTTGAGATGTCAAGTGCAATGGGAAAGCTTTTACCAAAGTCCCGAAAGGAGTCTGACCAGGAGTCTGAAAGGTAGGTGAGACGATCGCCAGTGGAGCGTCTCTGACGGAACCCAAGAAGGTTGTGATAGGAAAGATGCTTTTAAATTTTTCTATTTAGAATTGACTGGAAACCTTTTGAGACAGGATGTTAAAGCAATTGGACGATAGTTAAAGGGTTGGGAATGGTCACCCTTCATTGGGACTGGCTGAATGAGAGCAAACTTCCAGCAAGAAGGAAAGGTACAAGTTGATAGACAAAGGCGAAAGAGTTTGCCTAGGCAGGAAAGCACAGTTCTTGAGGACAACAGTAGGGGCTCCATCAATCCCATATGCCTTGTTAGTATTGAGGCCTGTGATGGCAGAAAATACATCTGCTCAAGAAATTCTAATTGCAGACATGAGGGTCAAAGGAAAGTTGATGGAGGAACAGCACCAATATCGACTAAGGTGGAATTGGAGGAGAAAGTCTGAGCGAAGAGATCTGTTTAATCAGTAGAAGAATTATCTACAGAACCATCAGAGTAGGAAAGAGGAGGGAAGGATGATGAGGTAAAATTGTTAGAAGGGTTTTTGGCAAGGTGCCAGAAGGAGCGGGAAGAATTCGAGTTGGAGAATTGAGAGTATTTAGTACGGATGAAATTATTTTTAGCAGAGCGAAGAACAGACAGCACGATTCCGGGTAGAAACGTATCAGGGGTGGGTTGGCTCCGGTACAGTTTATAGGCCCTCTCCTTGTTGCGGAGAGCATTAGAACAAGCGTGATTAAACCAAAGCTTTCTTGCATTAGTCAAAGGATATGAGAAAGGAATGAATGCTTCCATGCCGGAGAGAATGACCTCTGTAATGCGCAAGGCACACTCAGATGGCTCCCGACGGAAAAATGAGGTTGAGTTCGTGGGTGTGGTACTTTGGTGTATCGCCAGGGTGGGTGGACAGTGATAATGGTGGAGAGTGGGGGGCGGCGGACAGTTGTTGCGTGTGGTGTGTGGAGTGGTTTTGGGTGGGTCGTATGGGTAATTGGGTTTGTGAGTGGATGCTTTTGGTGGGCTGGGTGGATAGGTGGCTGCATATGTGGGTGGTCGAAAAGGGATTGGTAAGTTAGGTTTGGATAAGATGAGTTTGATTGATAAGTTGAGTATAGATGGGTGAGTGGGGTGGCGGAGTGAATGGAGTTGGGGAAGATGGGTGGATGGGCGGGTGGTTCAGTGGGAGTAGTGGGTGGACAGGATGGGTGGATGGCCAGAGTGAGGTGGGTGGGGAGTGTTCAGGAGAGGTGGAAGGGTTCTGTGAATGGATGAGATGAATGACATTGTTCAGTGACCAGGGTGGGTGGAATTCGTGAATGGGAAGGGTGGGTGGAATTTGTGAGTTGTGAGGGTTGGTGGTAGGGGTCGGTGAGCAAGATAGGTTGTGTGGGCAAAGTGAGTCGCCAGGGTGAGCGGGCACCGTTGGTCGCCAGGGTGGCTGAGACGATTGCGTAGTCGGGATGATCTAAGTGGGTGCTTGGGTTGGGTGGCTGGATGGGTTCAGAGAGAAGTGAATGAGAAAATGAGTTGAGTAGCATTGTTGGGTGAACTTCGCGTGTGGCATTCGTGGGTTAGCAGGGTGGATAGCAAGGATCGATGGGCTGAGTGGGTGGCAGGGGTGAGGTCAGTGGGTTGTGTTGGATGGGTTGAGTGGGTAGGTGGATAAGTAAGTGAGTGTATTATGTGGCTGTGCACATGACAAGGCAAGAGAGGGACTTATCTGGCCATATAACTTTTAACTGTTACTTCGATTTTAGTCTATCGCTTGGAACACGTTGGAAACCAGACTCTATAAATTAAGGTCATTGTACTGAAATCTGCTAACACCTCGATATAATCACTTCTCGTGGAACTGAAGATGGATCCACGCACTTGATAATACACCTAGTAGTAAGATGAATGAAAGTAACATTACATGCGGCAATACGTGAGAGTGAGCGAAGCTTCATATCTCCGATCCATCCGCCAAACAAATCAGTGGTTTGGTGTGGGTAAGGAGGGGGATTTAGGGGGGGGGTAGACGTGTGCGATTAACCTGTCGTCTAGTGGCAGATTACATTGTATCACGAATTTCCGTCCGGTGGTGTACATGCCCGAAAATTTATCGAATCGCCAAGCTTCGTCCTCTGTGCCATTATGTTATGTGGTCATAGTATAATGCTGTGATATTGACTAATTAATATTGTGTAATTGTTTGGGATAATGAGCTGTGGTGCACTATGCTATTTATAAAGTCTGAGTTATATAAAATAATTCTTCTCTTATAGTGTAGCGTGAACTACGATACCGGTTGAGTTGTGGTTCAGAAACAGTAAGCAAGTTCATCCACAAATGGCGCGATGTAGGGGGAAGGAGAAAGTATGGGAGTGAGCGGGAGCTTGGCAGGTGAAGGGAAGGGTGTTGAAATGGGATTCACGTCGTTTACTACAAGTAACACATTCTTTGCCATTACACTATATTTATCAAGATGTCAATGACATCCTGTATCCTAAATGATAATAAACCTATTTATTTTTATTATTCATTAATACAGACAATTGACTACACACTTTAAATCACACCAAACATAGGAGACCCTGTCTTTCGTTAACGGACAACATGCAGCCTGCTCCACCACCTCGACTCTTTTTTTTTTTCTCTCTCTCTCAACTCATCAGCTGCCTATCAATAGAGACACACATTATCAGTTTGTGGTAATGAGCAATGACAGTACACATATGTTTACCTAGAATTTAATACTGTGCCAAAATACAAGTGCAGTACATTACGAGCTCACCTTACGGATTACGTTAGCCAATAAACAGTTATAGCTTATGTTCCAGTAATAGTCATGGGGTTGCCTTACTCACAGTGATGTTTTTGTAAATGTTTTAGGTAATCATGTGTTCAGTGGCGGTTACGAGTTAGAGGGGAGGTGGTCGCTGAAACACCCAGTCCCAATAGCTACTTCGGTGCGTTATAGTGTCACTGTAGAGGTTCCTCGTCTTCCAGTTATGTTAATTATTAAGGTTAACATATTGATGGACAGCCACTTCTTATTAAAGATGCAAACAGCCTATTATGAACTCTCAAAATATATTATGGAGCATATTGTGGGAGCGTTGCAGCTCTCACGAACCAGTTATAGTCCTGGTCCGTTTGCTTCAATATTGCCAGCCTGACAGTGTGGTGTTAATGAATATGATATTGATGTTACAATTATATATGCTTATTTTCCTTTGGAACAACGGAGTTCATAACAGTATTTCATTCAGTACACAGAATGGCAAATACAGTATGTCTATGTGTGATTGAATGCATGTGGGTGTGGGACAACACGTGTGGTGGCGGTGGGGGGAGTGTAGTATGTCATGTGCTTGTGTCATAATGGTAATGTGGCTGTGTGCATACGTGGCTAAGGACGTCCAAGACTGATATAAGTAATCCGTTTCTTTCACACTTGATGATACACACCTTAGTAGTAATTACGGTCCATTTATAAGTTTGTAGCATATTACGTAATTATATATGCTTATGTTATCGGGGTCGAACCTGGAACATCGTATAAAGACAAACAATGAAATAGAAAAATGCATTGTGAGTGGCATAATAAATGAATAACATTACAGGAAGAAATAATACCGTATTAAAACATCCATTTAACAAATAACGTTGTAGGTGCAGCGTTTCATAAGCTTAGCTTATCGGATTTACTTTGATCATTATATTACATCATATTATAGCTTTGAGTTGAGTAAAACATATGTTATATATTGTATAATAAGTGATGTCACGGTGGTTTACCCAGTGCACGTTCACCTAAGCTTCATCGAACAGATAGTAAGTGCAGTTGTTAGCAGTTTTTTTTTTTTATCCTGGGAAGAAATAACCAAAGGCCACGAGCCGGCAATAACCATTCCTTCCAGTGAGAAACAAAATACAAGAGGGAGCCTAATTCAAGATCCGATTATTTCGAGATGCCTGGACACACTGCGTTTGACGGACTGGAAATCATAGCTAGCAGGAAATATAGACAGAGGGAGACAGTTCCAGAGCTGAACTGTTGCATAAATGTGAGTAAACTCTTGGTTAGAGTGTTGGACAGAAAAGGGATGATAGTTTGCTGCTAGACGGGTGCTACGCGCCCATCGTAGAGGTGGAGGAATGCAAACAGACAGTTCAGAGGAGTAGTGATCATTAACCTCTTAACCGCGGGGCGTCACTTTCGTGATGCTTGGGACCAAGGGATCATATCGCGGGGCATCGCTTTTGTGATTCTGTGTTATTTTGAATTCACTCGGGCTTCCAAGTGGGGGCTTGTATCATCTATCAGTACTGCCAATGTCCAACACTAGTCAGCACTCCAAATCTCATCTGTACTCCCATCCATTGTTGACAATTTAGCCATTTCTCCCCGTTCTTGACTCCCCTCCCTACCCCCCCTCCATTACCCTATGCTCTCGCCTGCCCGGCCGTGCTACGCTAAGTAAATCTTCCCTGGAATTTTTCACTGATTTCATCCATTGAAATAACCCCTATGCCCTATTCTTATACCAAATAATATATACAAGAAAGAAATAAGGTAAGTGAGAGTGCCATTCATCTGGAATTAGATAATTATCACCTGACAACACCTCACATGCACTCGTTCGCTAATTTTCGCCGTTTTTTTCCCCTTGAAATATGCCGTATAATCTATTTTCGTAATAAATATACATGTAAGGAGGGAAGGGAGAAGACTAAGTGATATTTATATTCACCTGGAACTACCTAATTTATAATGTATTGTCTAGATTTCCTGCCAATCATTTCAGTGGTATACATAGCTGTTTCAAGAGCGAACATTGGTAGCACTGAATATCCCCTAAGTAGGCCTCTACCTCGGCCCTCCGTTATCAGTTTACTCTCGTCTTCCCAAGTAGAGGTACGTCTGTTTCTTCTTGCTGACTTCAGGGACTTTTTCACCCCCATGCAAAGGGCCCTGTGACCTTTACTCCCTACTAAACCTCGTGTGGAAAGAGGTAAAGGGCTGACAATTGATAAAAGAGTGACTACGATCTTTCTATTGAGTAAAACAGTGCAAGTGGAATTGTAAATAATGTGTAAATAATGTGTAAACAGCAAGTGAAAGTAATGAATGTAAATATACGTGAACAATGGAAAATAGTTTTATAAGTTACTTCAAGTGACAGTGCATAACACAGTGTAAATAAAATAGAAATGTAAATAACGTAAATAAAATAGAGAACGTAAATAGAAATGTAAATGAGTAGTATTATAAGAATACGAGTATATACCCTAGGAGTAATGAAAGTGAAAGTTTCTCTCTAGGATGTCTGAATACTATGAGTTATGAGAGTGAAGATGAAAGTGACATTCGCTCTCAATGCTAGTATACAGGACGAGAAAGTGAATGCTACGTATTTTACTGAAAGAAATTGAATCCCTACAGTGACAATAAACTAATACAACTGAAGGAAACTTATGGATAAAGACTGTAGATATAAATAAGTGTTATATAGTAATAGAAATATAAAGTGTGAGGGGTTTTATGAATAATAAATGACAGAGTACCAAGAGCAAACTAGCGTAAGTGCGACGGTCAAACGCGCTCGTAATTTTCATTGCTTTCACTGTTTTTTTTTTTTTTTTGAGTATGGATCCCAAACTACTTGAAAATTATAGAGTAGTGTTTATAGTGTTAATATCTGGCTGTGGTAATGATATTACGGGTTGTCGGGAAGTGTAAAGTGGAGACTTCGTTACCCAACTTCAGAGCTCTCCACAAGTCCTACGGTAACGACGAAGGCTCAACAAACATTCCAGGAGAAAGCTGAAGGTATGTGCCATAAGCATATATAATTTTAATATTCTAGGACTAATAACTGATTTTTGGCAAATATTTTTTGAGAGTCTGTCGGAGCCCGAATAACCCCGCGGCCCACGCAAAACATCGATGAACATGCCCGCGGTGTAGGGGTTAAAGTAGTGATAGAAGAGATAAAGATGCAACACTGCAGCGAAGAGACAGAGGTTGAAGTGAGCCAGTAAGAGGAGGAGAGTTAATGAGACGAAAAGCCTTTGACTAAACACTATTGAGAAGAGCTGTATGTGGGAAGCCTCCCCACACATGAGACTTGTGCAGGGGTATAAAAGGAACGGAGTCGGCTTAGCACACCTAATCTCTTGGAAGCAGATTTTACAAGAGATGTAATATGATCTATCCAAGATAAGTCCCGAGTAAATGAAACCCCAAGCATGTTCAAGGATGATGCAGGATTAAGCTGTATGTTATTAAACATTAGTAAGTTTACCTGTGGAAGATTTTGTCAGGTTGATAGGTGTAAGAACTGAGTCTTTCATGCATTAAAAACAACCAAATTATTTTTACTCCAGTCAGAGATACGAGCCAAGTCAAACATTAGGTGTGCCATAGCCTCATACCTTGTTTGTTGAAGTAACTGCTGAGATGGGCGTTGCGGGAACCGAATGGAAACGTGAAGAGTGGAGTCATCAGTGTACGAGTGGATAAGGTCAGATATACAGCTTAGGTCATTGATGAATAAAATGAAGAGGGCTGGTACAGTAATAGGGCAGTTTGGAAATTAAAGATTTATGCCAGACTCGATCGAAAGCCTTTGAGATGTCAAGTGCAATGGCAAAGCTTTTACCAAAGTCCCGAAAGGAGTCTGACCAGGAGTCTGAAAGGTAGGTGAGACGATCGCCAGTGGAGCGTCCATGACGGAACCCAAGAAGGTTGTGATAGGAAAGATGCTTTTAAATTTTTCTATTAAGAATTGACTGCAAACCTTTTGAGACAGGATGTTAAAGCAATTGGACGATAGTTAAAGGGTTGGGAATGGTCCCCCTTCATTGGGACTGGCTGAATGAGAGCAAACTTCCAGCAAGAAGGAAAGGTACAAGTTGATAGACAAAGGCGAAAGAGTTTCCCTAGGCAGGAAAGCACAGTTCTTGAGGACAACAGTAGGGGCTCCATCAAGCCCATATGCCTTGTTAGTATTGAGGCCTGTGATGGCAGAAAATACATCTGCTGAAGAAATTTTCATGTCAGCCATGAGGGTCAGAGGAAAGTTAATGGAGGAGCAGCACCGATATCGACTAAGGTGGAATTGGAGGAGAAAGTCTGAGCGAAGAGATCTGCTTTATCAGTAGAAGAATTATCTACAGAACCATCACAGTAGGAAAGAGGAGGGAAGGATGATGAGGTAAAATTGTTAGAAGGGTTTTTGGCAAGGTGCCAGAAGGAGCGGGAAGAATTCGAGTTGGAGAATTGAGAGTATTTAGTACGGATGAAATTATTTTTAGCAGAGCGAAGAACAGACAGCACGATTCCGGGTAGAAACGTATCAAGGGTGGGTTGGCTCCGGTACAGTTTATAGGCCCTCTCCTTGTTGCGGAGAGCATTAGAACATGCGTGATTAAACCAAGGCTTTCTTGCATTAGTCAAAGGATATGAGAAAGGAATGAATGCTTCCATGCCGGAGAGACTGACCTCTGTAATGCGCAAGGCACACTCAGATGGCTCCCGACGGAAAAATGAGGTTGAGTTCGTGGGTGTGGTACTTTGGTGTATCGCCAGGGTGGGTGGACAGTGATAATGGTGGAGAGTGGGGGGCGGCGGACAGTTGTTGGGTGTGGTGTGTGGAGTGGTTTTGGGCGAGTCGTATGGGTAATTGGGTTAGTGAGTGGATGCTTTTGGTGGGCTGGGTGGATAGGTGGCTGCATATGTGGGTGGTCGAAAAGGGATTGGTAAGTTAGGTTTGGATAAGATGAGTTTGATAGATAAGTTGGGTAGAGATGGGTGAGTGGGGTGGCGGAGTGAATGGAGATGGGGAAGATGGGTGAATGGGCGGGTGGTTCAGTGGGAGTAGTGAGTGGACAGGATGGGTGGATGGCCTGGGTGAGGTGGGTGGGGAGTGTTCAGGAGAGGTGGGAGGGTTCTGTGAATGGATGAGATGAATGACATTGTTCGGTGACCAGGGTGGGTGGAATTCGTGAATGGGAAGGTTTGGTGGAATTTGTGAGTTTTGAGGGTGGGTGGTATGGGTTAGTGGGCAAGATAGGTTGTGTGGGCAAAGTGAGTCACCAGGGTGAGCGGGCACCGTTGGTCGCCAGGGTGGCTGAGACGATTGCGTGGTCGGGATGATCTAAGTGGGTGCTTGGGTTGGGTGGCTGGATGGGTTCAGGGAGAAGTGAATGAGAAAATGAGTTGAGTAGCATTGTTGGGTGAACTTCGCGTGTGGCATTCGTGGGTTAGCAGGATGGATAGCAAGGATCGATGGGCTGAGTGGGTGGCAGGGGTGAGGTCAGTGGGTTGTGTTGGATGGGTTGAGTGGGTAGGTGGAAAAGTAAGTGAGTGTATTATGTGGCTGTGCACATGACAAGGCAAGAGAGGGACTTATCTGGCCATATAACTTTTAACTGTTACTTCGATTTTAGTCTATCGCTTGGAACACGTTGGAAATCAGACTCTATACATTAAGGTCATTGTACTGAAATCTGCTAAAACCTCGATATAATCACTTCTCGTGGCACTGAAGATGGATCCACGCACTTGATAATACACCTAGTAGTAAGATGAATGAAAGTAACATTACATGCGGCAATACGTGAGAGTGAGCGAAGCTTCATATCTCCGATCCATCCGCCAAACAAATCAGTGTTTTGGTGTGGGTAAGGAGGGGGATTTAGGGGGGAGGGAGACGTGTGCGATTAACCTGACCTACAGTGGCAGATTACCCTGTATCACAAATTTCCGTCCGGAGGTGTACATGCCCGA
This sequence comes from Coenobita brevimanus, assembly GCF_032717465.1. Taxonomy (NCBI): domain Eukaryota; kingdom Metazoa; phylum Arthropoda; class Malacostraca; order Decapoda; family Coenobitidae; genus Coenobita; species Coenobita brevimanus. The sequence continues at coordinate 13,647,472 of NC_137059.1, forward strand.
AAATTTCTCGAATCGCCAAGCTTCATCCTCTGTGCCGTTATGTTATGTGGTCATAGTATAATGCTGTGATATTGACTAATTAATATTGTGTGATTGTTTATGATAATAAGCTGTGGTGCACTATGCTATTTATAAAGTCTGAGTTATATAAGATAATTCTTCTCTTATAGTGTAGCGTGAACTACGATACCGGTTGAGTTGTGGTTCAGAAACAGTAAGCAAGTTCATCCACAAATGGCGCGATGTAGGGGGAAGGGGAAAGTATGGGACTGAGCGGGAGCTTGGCAGGTGAAGGGAAGGGGGTTGAAATGGGATTCACGTCGTTTACTACAAGTAACACATTCTTTGCCATTACACTATATTTATCAAGATGTCAATGACATCCTGTATCCTAAATGAAAATAAACTTATTTATTTTTATTATTCATTAATGTAGACAATTGATTACACACTTTAAATCACACCAAACATAGGAGACCCCGTCTCTCGTTAACGGACAACATGCAGCCTGCTCCACCACCTCGACTCTTTTTTTTTCTCTCTCTCTCAACTCATCAGCTGCCTATCAATAGAGACACACATTATCAGTTTGTGCTAATGAGCAATGACAGTACACATATGTTTACCTAGAATTTAATACTGTGCCAAAATACAAGTGCAGTACATTACGAGCTCACCTTACGGATTACGTTAGCCAATAAACAGTTATAGCTTATGTTCCAGTAATAGTCATGGGGTTGCCTTACTCACAGTGATGTTTTTGTAAATGTTTTAGGTAATCATGTGTTCAGTGGCGGTTACTAGTTAGAGGGGAGGTGGCCGCTGAAACACCCAGTCCCAATAGCTACTTCGGTGCGTCGTAGTGTCACTGTAGAGGTTCCTCCTCTTCCAGTTATGTTAATTATTAAGGTTAACATATTGATGGACAGCCACTTCTTTTTAAAGATGCAAACAGCCTATTATGAACTCTCAAAATATATTATGGAGCATATTGTGGGAGCGTTACAGCTCTCACGAACCAGTTATAGTCCTGATCCGTTTGCTTCAATATTGCCAGCCTGACAGTGTGGTGTTAATGAATATGATATTCATGTTACAATTATATATGCTTATTTTCCTTTGGAACAACGGAGTTCATAACAGGATTTCATTCAGTACACAGAATGGCATATACAGTATGTCTGTGTGTGATTGAATGCATGTGGGTGTGGGACAACACTTGTGGTGGCGGTGGAGGGAGTGTAGTATGTCATGTGCTTGTGTCATAATGGTAATGTGGCTGTGTGCATACGTGGCTAAGGACGTCCACGACTGATATACGTAATCCGTTTCTTTCACACTTGATGATACACACCTTAGTAGTAATTAGGGTCCATTTATAAGTTTGTAGCATATTACATAATTATATATGCTTATGTTATCGGGGTCGAACCTGGAACATCGTATAAAGACAAACAATGAAATAGAAAAATACATTGTGAGTGGCATAATAAATGAATAACATTTCAGGAAGAAATAATACCGTATTAAAACATCCATTTAACAAATAACGTTGTAGGTGCAGCGTTTCATAAGCTTAGCTTATCGGATTTACTTTGATCATTATATTACATCATATTATAGCTTTGAGTTGAGTAAAACTTATGTTATATATTGTATAATAAGTGATGTCACTGTGGTTTACCCAGTTCACGTTCACCTAAGCTTCATCGAACAGATAGTAAGTGCAGTTGTTAGCAGTTTTTTTTTTTATCCTGGGAAGAAATAACAAAAGGCCACGAGCCGGCAATAACCGTTCCTTCCAGTGAGAAACAAAATACAAGAGGGAGCCTAATTCAAGATCCGATTATTTTGAGATGCCTGGACACACTGCGTTTGACGGACTGGAAATCATAGCTAGCAGGAAATATAGACAGAGGGAGATAGTTCCAGAGCTGATCTGTTGCATAAATGTGAGTAAACTCTTGGTTAGAGTGTTGGACAGAAAAGGGATGAGAGTTTCCTGCTAGACGGGTGCTACGCGCTCATCGTAGAGGTGGAGGAATGCAAACAGACAGTTCAGAGGAGTAGTGACCATTAAAGTAGTGATAGAAGAGATAAAGATGCAACACTGCCGCGAAGAGACAGAGGTTGAAGTGAGCCAGTAAGAGGAGGAGAGTTAATGAGACGAAAAGCCTTTGACTAAACACTATTGAGAAGAGCTGTATGTGGGAAGCCTCCCCACACATGAGACTTGTGCAGGGGTATAGAAAGAACGGAGTCGGCTTAGCACACCTAATCTCTTGGAAGCAGATTTTACAAGAGATGTAATATGATCTATCCAAGATAAGTCCCGAGTAAATGAAACCCTAAGCATGTTCAAGGATGATGCAGGAATAAGCTGAATGTTATTAAACATTAGTAGTTTTACCTGTGGAAGATTTTGTCAGGTTGATAGGTGTAAGAACTGAGTCTTTCATGCATTAAAAACAACCAAATTATTTTTACTCCTGTCAGAGATACGAGCCAAGTCAGACATTAGGTGTGCCATAGCCTCATACCTTGTTTGTTGAAGTAACTACTGAGATGGGCGTTGCGGGAACTGAATGGAAACGTGAAGAGTGGAGTCATCAGTGTACGAGTGGATAGGGTCAGATATACGAGTACAGCTTAGGTCATTGATGAATAAAATGAAGAGGGCTGGTACAGTAATAGGGCAGTTTGGAAATTAAAGATTTATGCCAGACTCTATCGAAAGCCTTTGAGATGTCAAGTGCAATGGCAAAGCTTTTGCCAAAGTCCCGAAAGGAGTCTGACAAGGAGTCTGAAAGGTAGGTGAGACGATCGCCAGTGGAGCGTCTCTGACGGAACCCAAGAAGGTTGTGATAAGAAAGATGCTTTTAAATTTTTCTATTAAGAATTGACTGGAAAGCTTTTGAGACAGGATGTTAAAGCAATTGGACGATAGTTAAAGGGTTGGGAATGGTCCCCCTTCATTGGGACTGGCTGAATGAGAGCAAACTTCCAGCAAGAAGGAAAGGTACAAGTTGATAGACAAAGGCGCAAGAGTTTGCCTAGGCAGGAAAGCACAGTTCTTGAGGACAACAGCAGGGGCTCCATCAAGCCCATATGCCTTGTTAGTATTGAGGCCTGTGATGGCAGAAAATACATCTGCTTAAGAAATTCTAATGACAGCCATGAGGGTCAGAGGAAAGTTGATGGAGGAACAGCATCGTTATCGACTAAGGTGGAATTGGAGGAGAAAGTCTGAGCGAAGAGATCTGCTTTATCAGTAGAAGAATTATCTACAGAACCATCAGAGTAGGAAAGAGGAGGGAAGGATGATGAGGTAAAATTGTTAGAAGGGTTTTTGGCAAAGTGCCAGAATGAGCGGGAAGAATTCGAGTTGGAGAATTGAGAGTATTTAATACGGATGAAATTATTTTTAGCAGAGCGAAGAACAGACAGCACGATTCCGGGCAGAAACGTATCAAGGGTGGGTTGGCTCCGGTACAGTTTATAGGCCATCTCCTTGTTGCGGAGAGCATTAGAACAAGCGTGATTAAACCAAGGCTTTCTTGCATTAGTCAAAGGATATGAGAAAGGAATGTATGCTTCCATGCCGGAGAGAATGACCTCTGTAATGCGCAAGGCACACTCAGATGGCTCCCGACGGAAAAATGAGGTTGAGATCGTGGGTGTGGTACTTTGGTGCATCGCCAGGGTGGGTGGACAGTGATAATGGTGGAGAGTGGGGGGCGGCGGACAGTTGTTGGGTGTGGTGTGTGGAGTGGTTTTGGGTGGGTCGTATGGGTAATTGGGTTAGTGAGTGGATGCTTTTGGTGGGCTGGGTGGATAGGTGGCTGCATATGTGGGTGGTCGAAAAGGGATTGGTAAGTTAGGTTTGGATAAGATGAGTTTGATGGATAAGTTGGGTAGAGATGGGTGAGTGGGGTGGCGGAGTGAATGGGGTTGGGGAAGATGGGTGGATGGGCGGGTGGTTCAATGGGAGTAGTGGGTGGACAGGATGGGTGGATGGCCAGGGTGAGGTGGGTGGGGAGTGTTCAGGAGAGGTGGAAGGGTTCTGTGAATGGATGAGATGAATGACATTGTTCGGTGACCAGGGTGGGTGGAATTCGTGAATGGGAAGGATGGGTGGAATTTGTGAGTTGTGAGGGTGGGTGGTCGGGGTCGGTGGGCAAGATAGGTTGTGTGGGCAAAGTGAGTCGCCAGGGTGAGCTGGCACCGTTGGTCGCCAGGGTGGCTGAGACGATTGCGTGGTCGGGATGATCTAAGTGGGTGCTTTGGTTGGGTGGCTGGATGGGTTCAGGGAGAAGTGAATGAGAAAATGAGTTGAGTAGCATTGTTGGGTGAATTTCGCGTGTGGCATTCGTGGGTTAGCTGGATGGATAGCAAGGATCGATGGGCTGAGTGGGTGGCAGGGGTGAGGTCAGTGGGTTGTGTTGGATTGGTTGAGTGGGTAGGTGGATAAGTAAGTGAGTGTATTATGTGGCTGTGCACTTGACAAGGCAAGAGATTGACTTATCTGGCCATATAACTTTTAACTGTTACTTCGATTTTAGTCTATCGCTTGGAACACGTTGGAAATCAGACTCTATACATTAAGGTCATTGTACTGAAATCTGCTAAAACCTCGATATAATCACTTCTCGTGGAACTGAACATGGATCCACGCACTTGATAATACACCTAGTAGTAAGATGAATGAAAGTAACATTACATGCGGCAATACGTGAGAGTGAGCGAAGCTTCATATCTCCGATCCATCCGCGAAACAAATCAGTGTTTTGGTGTGGGTAAGGAGGGGGATTTAGGGGGGGGGGAGACGTGTGCGATTAACCTGACCTCTAGTGGCAGATTACCCTGTATCACGAATTTCCGTCCGGAGGTGTACATGCCCGAAAATTTCTCTAATCGCCAAGCTTCATCCTCTGTGCCGTTATATTATGTGGTCATAGTATAATGCTGTGATATTGACTAATTAATATTGTGTGATTGTTTATGATAATGAGCTGTGGTGCACTATGCTATTTATAAAGTCTGAGTTATATAAGATAATTCTTCTCTTATAGTGTAGCGTGAACTACGATACCGGTTGAGTTGTGGTTTAGAAACAGTAAGCAAGTTCATCCACAAATGGCGCGATGTAGGGGGAAGGGGAAAGTATGGGAGTGAGCGGGAGCTTGGCAGGTGAAGGGAAGGGGGTTGAAATGGGATTCACGTCGTTTACTACAAGTAACACATTCTTTGCCATTACACTATATTTATCAAGATGTCAATGACATCCTGTATCCTAAATGATAATAAACCTATTTATTTTTATTATTCATTAATATAGACAATTGATTACACACTTTAAATCACACCAAACATAGGAGACCCCGTCTCTCGTTAACGGACAACATGCAGCCTGCTCCACCACCTCGACTCTTTTTTTTTTCTCTCTCTCTCAACTCATCAGCTGCCTATCAATAGCGACACACATTATCAGTTTGTGGTAATGAGCAATGACAGTACACATATGTTTACCTAGAATTTAATACTGTGCCAAAATACAAGTGCAGTACATTAGGAGCTCACGTTACGGATTACGTTAGCCAATAAACAGTTATAGCTTATGTTCCAGTAATAGTCATGGGGTTGCCTTACTCACAGTGATGTTTTTGTAAATGTTTTAGGTAATCATGTGTTCAGTGGCGGTTACCAGTTAGAGGGGAGGTGGCCGCTGAAACACCCAGTCCCAATAGCTACTTCGGTGCGTCATAATGTCACTGTAGAGGTTCCTCCTCTTCCAGTTATGTTAATTATTAAGGTTAACATATTGATGGACAGCCACTTCTTTTTAAAGATGCAAACAGCCTATTATGAACTCTCAAAATATATTATGGAGCATATTGTGGGAACGTTGCAGCTCTCACGAATCAGTTATAGTCCTGGTCCGTTTGCTTCAATATTGCCAGCCTGACAGTGTGGTGTTAATGAATATGATATTGATGTTACAATTATATATGCTTATTTTCCTTTGGAACAACGGAGTTCATAACAGGATTTCATTCAGTACACAGAATGGCAAATACAGTATGTCTGTGTGTGATTGAATGCATGTGGGTGTGGGACAACACGTGTTTTGGCGGTGGGGGGAGTGTAGTATGTCATGTGCTTGTGTCATAATGGTAATGTGGCTGTGTGCATACGTGGCTAAGGACGTCCACGACTGATATACGTAATCCGTTTCTTTCACACTTGATGATACACACCTTAGTAGTAATTACGGTCCATTTATAAGTTTGTAGCATATTACGTAATTATATATGCTTATGTTATCGGGGTGGAACCTGGAACATCGTATAAAGACAAACAATGAAATAGAAAAATACATTGTGAGTGGCATAATAAATGAATAACATTTCAGGAAGAAATAATACCGTATTAAAACATCCATTTAACAAATAACGTTGTAGGTGCAGCGTTTCATAAGCTTAGCTTATCGGATTTACTTTGATCATTATATTACATCATATTATAGCTTTGAGTTGAGTAAAACTTATGTTATATATTGTATAATAAGTGATGTCACGGTGGTTTACCCAGTTCACGTTCACCTAAGCTTCATCGATCAGATAGTAAGTGCAGTTGTTAGCAGTTTTTTTTTTTATCCTGGGAAGAAATAACCAAAGGCCACGAGCCGGCAATAACCGTTCCTTCCAGTGAGAAACAAAATACAAGAGGGAGCCTAATTCAAGATCCGATTATTTCGAGATGCCTGGACACACTGCGTTTGACGGACTGGAAATCATAGCTAGCAGGAAATATAGACAGAGGGAGATAGTTCCAGAGCTGAACTGTTGCATAAATGTGAGTAAACTCTTGGTTAGAGTGTTGGACAGAAAAGGGATGAGAGTTTCCTGCTAGACGGGTGCTACGTGCTCATCGTAGAGGTGGAGGAATGCAAACAGACAGTTCAGAGGAGTAGTGACCGTTAAAGTAGTGATAGAAGAGATAAAGATGCAACACTGCAGCGAAGAGACAGAGGTTGAAGTGAGCCAGTAAGAGGAGGAGAGTTAATGAGACGAAAAGCCTTTTACTAAACACTATTGAGAAGAGCTGTATGTGGGAAGCCTCCCCACACATGAGACTTGTGCAGGGGTATAGAAAGAACGGAGTCGGCTTAGCACACCTAATCTCTTGGAAGCAGATTTTACAAGAGATGTAATATGATCTATCCAAGATAAGTCCCGAGTAAATGAAACCCTAAGCATGTTCAAGGATGATGCAGGAATAAGCTGAATGTTATTAAACATTAGTAGGTTTACCTGTGGAAGATTTTGTCAGGTTGATAGGTGTAAGAACTGAGTCTTTCATGCATTAAAAACAACCAAATTATTTTTACTCCTGTCAGAGATACGAGCCAAGTCAGACATTAGGTGTGCCATAGCCTCATACCTTGTTTGTTGAAGTAACTGCTGAGATGGGCGTTGCGGGAACTGAATGGAAACGTGAAGAGTGGAGTCATCAGTGTACGTGTGGATAGGGTCAGATATACGAGAACAGCTTAGGTCATTGATGAATAAAATGAAGAGGGCTGGTACAGTAATAGGGCAGTTTGGAAATTAAAGATTTATGCCAGACTCTATCGAAAGCCTTTGAGATGTCAAGTGAAATGGCAAAGCTTTTGCCAAAGTCCCGAAAGGAGTCTGACAAGGAGTCTGAAAGGTAGGTGAGACGATCGCCAGTGAAGCGTCTCTGACGGAACCCAAGAAGGTTGTGATAAGAAAGATGCTTTTAAATTTTTCTATTAAGAATTGACTGGAAACCTTTTGAGACAGGATGTTAAAGCAATTGGACGATAGTTAAAGGGTTGGGAATGGTCCCCCTTCATTGGGACTGGCTGAATGAGAGCAAACTTCCAGCAAGAAGGAAAGGTACAAGTTGATAGACAAAGGCGCAAGAGTTTGCCTAGGCAGGAAAGCACAGTTCTTGAGGACAACAGTAGGGGCTCCATCAAGCCCATATGCCTTGTTAGTATTGAGGCCTGTGATGGCAGAAAATACATCTGCTCAAGAAATTCTAATGACAGCCATGAAGGTCAGAGGAAAGTTGATGGAGGAACAGCATCGGTATCGACTAAGGTGGAATTGGAGGAGAAAGTCTGAGCGAAGAGATCTGCTTTATCAGTAGAAGAATTATCTACAGAACCATCAGAGTAGGAAAGAGGAGGGAAGGATGATGAGGTAAAATTGTTAGAAGGGTTTTTGGGAAAGTGCCAGAAGGAGCGGGAAGAATTCGAGTTGGAGAATTGAGAGTATTTAGTACGGATGAAATTATTTTTAGCAGAGCGAAGAACAGACAGCACGATTCCGGGCAGAAACGTATCAAGGGTGGGTTGGCTCCGGTACAGTTTATAGGCCATCTCCTTGTTGCGGAGAGCATTAGAACAAGCGTGATTAAACCAAGGCTTTCTTGCATTAGTCAAAGGATATGAGAAAGGAATGTATGCTTCCATGCCGGAGAGAATGACCTCTGTAATGCGCAAGGCACACTCAGATGGCTCCCGACGGAAAAATGAGGTTGAGATCGTGGGTGTGGTACACTAGTGCATCGCCAGGGTGGGTGGACAGTGATAATGGTGGAGAGTGGGGGGCGGCGGACAGTTGTTGGGTGTGGTGTGTGGAGTGGTTTTGGGTGGGTCGTATGGGTAATTGGGTTAGTGAGTGGATGCTTTTGGTGGGCTGGGTGGATAGGTGGCTGCATATGTGGGTGGTCGAAAAGGGATTGGTAAGTTAGGTTTGGATAAGATGAGTTTGATGGATAAGTTGGGTAGAGATGGGTGAGTGGGGTGGCGGAGTGAATGGGGTTGGGGAAGATGGGTGGATGGGCGGGTGGTTCAATGGGAGTAGTGGGTGGACAGGATGGGTGGATGGCCAGGGTGAGGTGGGTGGGGAGTGTTCAGGAGAGGTGCAAGGGTTCTGTGAATGGATGAGATGAATGACATTGTTCGGTGACCAGGGTGGGTGGAATTCGTGAATGGGAAGGGTGGGTGGAATTTGTGAGTTGTGAGGGTGGGTGGTAGGGGTCGGTGGGCAAGATAGGTTGTGTGGGCAAAGAGAGTCGCCAGGGTGAGCGGGCACCGTTCGTCGCCAGGGTGGCTGAGACGATTGCGTGGTCGAGATGATCTAAGTGGGTGCTTGGGTTGCGTGGTTGGATGGGTTCAGGGAGAAGTGAATGAGAAAATGAGTTGAGTAGCATTGTTGGGTGAACTTCGCGTGTGGCATTCGTGGGTTAGCAGGGTGGATAGCAAGGATCGATGGGCTGAGTGGGTGGCAGGGGTGAGGTCAGTGGGTTGTGTTGGATGGGTTAAGTGGGTAGGTGGATAAGTAAGTGAGTGTATTATGTGGCTGTGCACATGACAAGACAAGAGAGGGACTTATCTGGCCATATAACTTTTAACTGTTACTTGGATTTTAGTCTATCGCTTGGAACACGTTGAAAACCAGACTCTATACATTAAGGTCATTGTACTGAAATCTGCTAAAACCTCGATATAATCACTTCTCATGGAACTGAAGATGGATCCAAGCACTTGATAATACACCTAATAGTAAGATGAATGAAACTAACATTACATGCGGCAAGACGTAAGAGTGAGCGAAGCTTCATATCTCCGATCCATCCGCCTAACAAATAAGTGTCTTAGTGTGGGTAAGGAAGCGGATTTGGGGGGTGGGGGGGTAGACTTGTGCAATTAACCTGACCTATAGTGGCAGATTTCCCAGTATCACGAATTTCTGTCCGGAGGTGTACATGCCCGAAAATTTTTCGAATCGCCAAGCTTCATCCTCTGTGCCGTTATATTATGTGGTCATTGTATTATGCTGTGATATTGGCTAATTAATATTGTGTGATTGTTTGGGATAATGAGCTGTGGTGCACTATGCTATTTATAAAGTCTGAGTTATATAAAATAATTCTTCTCTTATAGTGTAGCGTGAACTACGATACCGATTGAGTTGTGGTTCAGAAACAGTAAGCAAGTTCATCCGCAAATGGCGCGATGTAGGGGGAAGGGGAAAGTATGGGAGTGAGCGGGAGCTTGGCAGGTGAAGGGAAAGGTGTTGAAATTGGATTTATGTCGTTTACTGTAAGTAACACATTCTTTCCCATGACAGTATATTTATTAAGATGTCAATGACATCCTGTATCATAAATGATAATAAATCTATTTATTTTTATTATCCATTATTATAGCCAACTGATTACACACTTTGAATTACACCAAACATACAAGACCCCGTCTCTCGTTAACGGACAACATGCAGCCTGCTCCACCACCTCGACTTTTTTTTTTTTTCTCACTCTCTCTCTCTCAACTCATCAGCTGCCTATCAGTAGACACACACATTATCAGTTTGTGCTAATGAGCAATGACAGTACACATATGTTCACCTACAATTTAATTCTGTGCCAAAATACAAGTGTAGTACATTACTAGCTCACCTTACGGATTACGTTAGCCAATATACAGTAATAGCTTATGTTCCAGTAATAGTTATGGGGTTGCCGTACTCACAGTGATGTTTTTGTAAATGCTTTAGGTAATCATGTGTTTAGTGGCGGTTACCAGTTAGAGGGGAGGTGGCCGCTGAAACACCCAGTCCCAATAGCTACTTCGGTGCATTATAGTGTCACTGTAGAGGTTCCTCGTCTTCCAGTTATGTTAATTATTAAGGTTAACATATTGATGGACAGCCACTTCTTATTATGGAGGCTGTCCATCAATGTTATGAACTCTCAAAATATATTATGGAGCATATTGTGGGAGCGTTGCAGCTCTCACGAACCAGTTATAGTCCTGGTCAGTTTGCTTCAATATTGCCAGCCTGACAGTGTGGTGTTAATGAACATGATATTGATGTTACAATTATATATGTTTATTTTCCTTTGGAACAACGGAGTTCATAACATGATTTCATTCAGTACACAGAATATCAAATTCAGTATGACTGAATGAATGTGCGTGTGGTGGCGGTGGGGGGAGTTTAGTATGTCATGTGCTTGTGTCATAATGGTAATGTGGCTGTGTGCATAAGTGGCTAAGGACGTCCACGACTGATATACGTAATCCGTTTCTTTCACACTTGATGACACACACCTCAGTAGTAATTAGGGTCCATTTATAAGTTTGTAGCATATTACGTAATTATATATGCTTATGTTATCGGGGTGGAACCTGGAACATCGTATGAAGACAAACAATGAAATAGAAAAATGCATTGTGAGTTGCATAATAAATGAATAATATTTCAGGAAAAATAATACCGTATTAAAACATACATTTAACAAATAACGTTGTAGGTGCAGCGTTTCATAAGCTTAGCTTATCGGATTTACTTTGATCATTATATTACATCATATTATAGCTTTGAGTTGAATAATACAAATGTTATATATTGTATAATAAGTGATGTCACGGTGGTTTACCCAGTGGACGTTCTCCTAAGCTTCATCGAACAGACAGTAAGTGCAGTTGTTAGCAGTTTTTTTTTTTTTTCCAATACTGGGAAGAAGGAATCAAAGGCCACGACCCCGCAATAACCGTTCCTTCCAGTGAAAAACAAAATACAATAGAGAGCCTAATTCAAGATCCTATTACTTCGAGATGCCTCGACACACTACGTTTGACGGACTGGAGATCATAGCTAGCAGGAAATACAGACAGTGGGAGACAGTTCCAGAGCTGAACTGTTGCATAAATGTGAGTAAACCCTTGCGTTAGAGTGTTGGACAGAAAAGGGATGAGAGTTTCCTGCTAGACGGGTGCTACGCGCCCGTCGTAGAGGTAGAGGAATGCAAATGAGACAGTTCAGAGTAGTAGTGACCATTAAAATAGTGATAGAAGAGATAAAGATCCAACAGTGCGGCGAAGAGACAGAGGATGAAGTGAGCCAGTAAGAGGAGGAGAGTTAATGAGACGAAAAGCCTTTGACTCCACACTATTGAGAAGAGCTGTATGTGGGAAGCCTCCCCACACATGAGACTTGTCCAGGGGTATAGAAGGAACGGTGTCGGCTTAACACACCAAATCTCTTGGAAGCAGATTTTACAAGAGATGTAATATGATCTATCCAAGATAAGTCCCGAGTAAATGAAACCCCAAGCATGTTCAAGGATGATGCAGGATTAAGCTGAATATTATTAAACATTATTGGGTTTACCTGTGGAAGATTTTGTCAGGTTGATAGGTGTAAGAACTGAGTCTTTCATGCATTAAAAACAACCAAATTATTTTTACTCCGGTTAGAGATACAAACCAAGTCAGACATTAGGTGTGCCATAGCCTCATACCTTGTTTGTTGAAGTAACTGCTGAGATGGGCGTTGCGGGAACCGAATGGAAACGTGAAGAGTGGAGTCATCAGTGTACGAGTGGATAGGGTCAGATGTACAGCTTAGGTCAATGATGAATAAAAGGAAGAGGGCTGGTACAGTAATAGGGCAGTTTGGAAATTAAAGATTTATACCAGACTCGATCGAAAGCCTTTGAGATGTCAAGTGCAATGGCAAAGCTTTTGCCAAAGTCCCGAAAGGAGTCTGACCATGAGTCTGAAAGGTAGGTGAGACGATCGCCAGTGGAACCCAAGAAGGTTGTGATAGGAAAGATGCTTTTAAATTTTTCTATTAAGAATTGACTGGAAACTTTTTAGACAGGATGTTAAAGCAATTGGAAGATAGTTAAAGGGTTGGGAATGGTCACCCTTCATTGGGACTGGCTGAATGAGAGCAAACTTCCAGCAAGAAGGAAAGGTACAAGTTGATAGACAATGGAGAAAGATTTTCCGTAGGCAGGAAAGCACAGTTCTTGAGGACAACAGTAGGAGCTCCATCAAGCCCATATGCCTTGTTAGTATTGAGGCCTGTGATGGCAGAAAATACATCTGCTGAAGAAATTTTAATGTCAGCCATGAGGGTCAGAGGAAAGTTGATGGAGGAACAGCACCGGTATCGACTAAGGTGGAATTGGCGGAGAAAGTCTGAGCGAAGAGATCTGCTTTATCAGTAGAAGAAATACGTACAGAACCATCAGAGTAGGAAAGAGGAGGGAAGGATGATGAGGTAAAATTGTCAGAAGGGTTTTTGGCAAGGTGCCAGAAGGAGCGGGAAGAATTCGAGTTGGAGAGTTGAGAGTATTTAGTACGGATGAAATTATTTTTAGCAGAGCGAAGAACAGACAGCACGATTCCGGGCAGAAACGTATCAGGGGTGGGTTGGCTCCGGTACAGTTTATAGGCCCTCTCCTTGTTGCGGAGAGAATTAAAACAAGCGTAATTAAACCAAGGCTTTCTTGCATTAGTCAAAGGATATGAGAAAGGAATGTATGCTTCCATGCCGGAGAGAATAACCTCTGTAATGCGCAAGGCACACTCAGATGGCTCCCGACCATGGAAACAATAATCATTCCAGGGAAAATGAAAGTACTGCCGGAAGGTCTCCCAATCCGCAGCCCCAAAGTGCCACACGACATTTCTTTCGAGGATTCACAGGCCGTATCGGAGCGATAGGACAGGTTAAGGTGATAAGGTTGTGATTGGAGGAACCTAACGTAGAGAAAAGATTAAGTGTAAGCAGAAGGAGTAGTCGTAAGAAAGAGGTCAAATATATTGCAGATCTCTCCAAGATGGTCAGGGATACGGTTAGGGTGCTGTGCAACTGCTCTAGGCCATTAAGGATAGAAAAGGTGTAGGCTTGAAAATTAGCAAAGGCTGGTGACGCGAGACAACAAATAGCTACTTTTTCCCAAGAAGCCCCACCGCTGAGGAAATGCAAGAGAACCTTGCCTGACAGTGTGTGAGATGACAGAAGAACAGACAGCAAGCAGTGTAGTAGGAATGTGAATCGTAGTAAGAAATTCAGCCATACTGCGGTTTCAGGGCCAGTGTCAACTGAAGAAGACCTGAAAAGGATGCAGATGTACAGCTTCGGCCAAGTGTAAGTAACGACCCTCTCCCAGCCAAATCGAACATTTGGCACAATCGCACTCATGGATACGAGAGGTGAAGCAGGGCAAGACTCATCAACCTGAGTCGAAACAGCGAGTGTGTGTGTGTGTGTGTGTATGTGTATGTGTGTGTGTGTGTGTGTGTGTGTGTGTGTGTGTGTGTGTGTGTGTGTGTGTGTGTGAGTGTGTGTGTGTGTGTGTGTGTGTGTGTGTGTGTGTGTGTGTGTGTGTGTGTGTGTGTGTGTGTGTGTGTGTGTGTGTGTGTGTGTGTGTGTGTGTGTGTGTGTGTGTGTGTCAGAAGTTTGGCCGACGCAGGCCTTTGCCACTGGTGGCCCACAAGAGGGTAGGGATGGGGGGATGTGAGGATTATATGCTGTGGGTATTGGAGAGATAGCATCTGCTTGTTCTTGGGAACGGCACAGAAGGTTGAAAGAAACAATTACACTGTGATGTTCCAAGTGAATATTATGAAGCAAATTGGCCAATATTGGATAATAAAAGCCACGTATCACAAACCAAAACACCGGGACAGTATGTGTATTAGCCTAAACAATGTAAAGCCCTGCTAGGTCTCTGTCTGTCTGTCTGTCTGTATGTATGTCTCTCCCTCTCTCTCTCTCTCTCTCTCTCTCTCTCTATCAGTGGGGGGGGGGGGATTGCCTGTTAGGATGATAGGGCTTTGGCGAACCTTATGACCCGAGCCCATCGCTTTCCTCTCTTCAAGTATCACTATGTTCCTTCTTTTATCCCTCAACCTTGCTGTCCCCCTCTCTATCACCTTCTCCCACGCCCTATAGAGTCTTCTAGACCTAATGCGGGTTTCCTTTCATTCTCTTCAATCAGTCCTCTTCCCCCTTCCTCTCACCCCCGCCTCCATCCTCTCGCCCCGCTCCCCACCACCATCTCCTCTTTCTCAAACGGGAACCCGCCTCCAGGTTTACCATGTCCGCTTGCCTACCTCCACCCACTCATCTCCGCACCACACTGAACCTCCACTCATATTTTGTGACACCTTGTTTTGTAACATATGGGTTTTATTTTCCATGCTTCAGTTCAAGGGACTGTGCATTTCTCTCCACACTGGTCAATAATATATATATATACTCTCTGTCATACCGTGGCATACCATCCATTGATATCATAAAAATAACTCCATCTTCAGCTAGACGCCAGACATTTTTGGTCACCGTATGATAGGCCTCCTCATCTTACTAAACATAAAGAGAAACTCATAAAGGAAGTAATTTATTTATTGTTGAGAGGTAAAGTAATAATATCAAGTAACTTGAAATTTTCAGTGATATCGCTTTGACCGACTTTCGTCGAGGTTCTGCAAAATGGGAACCTAGAGACAAAATATTGTTCATGAAACGCCTGAAAAATATAGGTATTACACTATTCCATCTGCTACAAAAATGGCATGAGCATTATAAGACACAGAAAGATACAGCTTGAATAGTATAGGAGACAATATAATTACGAGTAGTATAAACAATAATGTTCTATGCCCATCTCTATCATAAACTAGAAACTGCCTTTTATTACCATCTCGCTAGCTCAAGTAACTGATTCGACTCAGGCTGATGAGTCTTGTCCAGCTTCATCTTTCAAATCCATAGTTGCGTCGGTGGCACATGTACGGTTTGGCTGGGAGAGGGTGGACACTTACACTTGGCCGAAGCTGTACACCCACGCAACAAAGTTTCTGTACCCATCTCAGTGTAAGGAAGTGGAAATCAGGGTTAGAGAGAGGGCAGGCGAACGGACAACCGTCTGTGGTAGTTTGGAAATGAGCTACGAGGCGAATGGTTGGAAACCTTTTCATGCTATTCACCTGCAAAATATTATGCGTTCCTAACATGGCATATATTATAACAGACTTCTATGTTATCATGGTGTCCTGTGAAACTGGTCCACACACGACCCATCTGTTTCGGATCCTCATCATACAAATAAAGCACTGAGCCAGTTGTATATATATAAGCAGCCACTGGTCATTATGATTCAGTGATAATTTTTGTGAATATGATATTCCTGGATTATCTATATCTGTAATTAAAATGATTGTGAATTTAATGCTGATTCCCACAGTAGCTGTGCTTATGGTTAGAAGTGTTTCAATTATTTTATGTGGACGAATAAACCACATTGTGATGGGCAGAGAGAATTTACCAATAATTTACTATAACCAGATGAAATTAGGTGCAAACAACAAAATATAATGAGACAACGAAGATACAGCTGTGGTATCCTGCTACGCTACGTTATCCATGCCTTAACTGTTACTTTACTTCATACGTGCATTATTTTGCTTCAGTTTCTGCGTCTTTTATTACTCTTACTTCCCGGTATCCTCGTGCTGCGAGCCGTCATATTTCTTTGGGGGGTTCTAGTCGTCCGGTCCTATAACACACACACACACACACACACACACACACACACAGACACACACACACACACACACACACACAGAAAAAAAATACGCAAACAGATAGAAAAAACACACACACACACTCACACATACACACACACACACACACACACACACACACACACACACACACACACACACACACACACACACACACACACACACACACACACACACACTGTCGCAGAGAGAGAGAGAGAGAGAGAAAGAGAGAGAGAGAGAGAGAGAGAGTGGGAGAGTGACTCAGTAAGACACAAAACACACACACACACACACACACACACATGAGAAAGAGTGGTAAAGGAGAGAGGGAGGAATTGAGAACGATGAAGGGGACGAATGACATGTGGAAGTCTCCAGTACTGTTCTAATAGCAGCTTGCACAGTACACTGACTCGTATATCCGACAAACACCCTTTAATTCAATTATGGATGTATTTCCATTAAGATTCCATGATATGCCATCCAGCTGGCAATAGTTTTAATGAGCGAAAACTTTGGTAAAATATTAAATATCATAACTACACTAGGTTCATACTGTTCAATGATTATACAGTCAACCATCAAACAGTAATTCATCCTCGGGGATAAACAACCACTGAGGATGATTAGTGAGTGAAGTTGTGAACAACTCTCTCCCTGTGTGTGTGTGTGTGTGTGTGTGTGTGTGCTTATGCCTGTTTGTTTCTCCTAGGGCGAGTCCACACGTGCTCTCGAACATATATTGGCAACACGGCAGGTAACATGTTCCGGAACATGTTTGGAGCAGTATTTGGACAGATGTATGCAAACATGTTTCAGAGCAGCTTCGAACACTTGCAGGAGAGGTGATGGGATAAGTGTATCCATACCAGGCAGTTGAGACTTCATCATGATGTTACCAACATGATCTGGACGCTGCTGTTCCCAACATCTTTGCAGCGTGGTCGTTACTGTGTTGCTTACATGTTCCTAGCACTTGCTCGAGCACACGTGAGTGCGCCCTTACTGTGTCACTCTCTCTCTCTCTCTCTCTCTCTCTCTCTCTCTCTCTCTCTCTCTCTCCCTGTGTGTGTGTGTGTGTGTGTGTGTGTGTGTGTGTGTGTGTGTGTGTGTGTGTGTGTGTGTGTGTGTGTGTGTGTGTGAGAGTTAGTTGGTTGGGTGGGGGGAAAAAATGAGGTTGAGTTTGTGGGTGTGGCACTTTGGTGCATCGCCAGGGTGGGTGGACAGTGATAATGGTGGAGAGTGGGGGGCGGCGGACAGTTGTTGGGTGTGGTGTGTGGAGTGGTTTTGGGTGGGTTTTATGGGTAATTGGGTTATTGAGTGGATGCTTTTGGTGGGCTGGGTGGATAGGTGGCTGCATATGTGGGTGGTCGAAAAGGGATTGGTAAGTTAGGTTTGGATAAGATGAGTTTGATGGATAAGTTGGGTTCAGATGGGTGAGTGGGATGGCGGAGTGAATGGGGTTGGGGAAGATGGGTGGATGGGCGGGTGGTTCAGTGGGAGCAGTGGGTGGACAAGATGGGTGGATGGCCAGGGTGAGGTGGGTGGGGAGTGTTCAGGAGAGGTGGGAGGGTTCTGTGAATGGATGAGATGAATGACATTGTTCGGTGACCAGGGTGGGTGGAATTCGTGAATGGGAAGGGTGGGTGGAATTTGTGAGTTGTGAGATTGGGTGGCAGGGGTCGGTGGGCAAGATAGGTTGTGTGGGCAAAGTGAGTCGCCAGGGTGAGCGGGTACCGTTGGTCGCCAGGGTGGCTGAGACGATTGCGTGGTCGGGATGATCTAAGTGGGTGCTTGGGTTGGGTGGCTGGATGGGTTCAGGGAGAAGTGAATGAGAAAATGAGTTGAGTAGCATTGTTGGGTGAACTTCGCGTGTGGCATTCGTGGGTTAGCAGGGTGGATAGCATGGATCGATGGGCTGAGTGGGTGGCAGGGGTGAGGTCAGTGGGTTGTGTTGGATGGGTTGAGTGGGTAGGTGGATAAGTAGGTGAGTGTATTATGTGGCTGTGCACATGACAAGGCAAGAGAGGGACTTATCTGGCCATATAACTTTTAACTGTTACTTGGATTTTAGTCTATCGCTTGGAACACGTTGGAAACCAGACTCTATACATTAACCCGCCCCGTCCCTACCACTTTTTCACCACTGGTACACCCGGCAACAGTTCCGCCTGGGCCCCCCAGTAGCGAAATATAGTAGATGTGGCAGAAGTGTGTGTGTTTGTTCGTCTGTAGATGCTCGAAAAATGTTCGGATCGTCAACTCTCTCACTCCATTGTGAACGTGATTCGGCCTTTGAGTTCACTCCATAGATGGCGGTGTGTGGTTATGGGGGAGAGACGGGAGGTCAGGACGGTAGATGGGTCGGAGTTGGGGGGAACAACAGCTAGGTTGTTTGTATTGGACATGATAATAGTTTTGCCAGTCATTATTGTGGATCGTTTCATGTTACTGACACTTTGTATTCCTAACAACAATAAAAAAAATGAAATGTTGTTGCATTGCTACCCGTTACAATATATTCCACGATGATTGGATATCCTACATAACTTATTCCCCCCCCCTCTCTCTCTCTCTCTCTCTCTCTCTCTCTCTCTCTCTCTCAGGTCATTAAGTAATCAGTATATAGCATTATCAGCACAGATTAAAGAAGATTTGTCTTTTAATTAAAACTGCTGACAAAGGCCGATTCAAGTTCACAATGGAGTGAGAGAGTTGACGATCCGAACATTTTTCGAGCATGTACAAACGAACAAACACACACACTGATGCCACATCTACTATATTTCGCTACTGGGGGGCCCAGGCGGAACTGTTGCCGGGTGTACCCCCCAATCCCGACCATTTTTCGACCATTTTTTTTTTTTTTTTGCCAAAACTTTCGCTTTTGGTCAGAAACAATGGTCAGTGACAAAGAAATTGTTCCCCGGGGTCCAAAATTACCCTAACCAGGTATGCCTTGGTCCCACCTGTCCCCGTGTTCTTAGTAGGCGGTCTGAGCCTCTAACGTTTTCTATGGTATTATAAGGTTGGAAAACCAATGAAAGTAAGTAGACATGTATTTATTACAAACATAAAAACATGTGATAAAAGAGTATATTGGATTTTATGCAAAAATAGAGCAGAAATAAGCATTGTACCATCCTGCGAAACGAGCAAAATCGGCCAACTTGGTCACGATGAATCGCTAACATTCGAAAATCATGATACATATTTTTTTTACTTACATAATACTTCTACAATAACATTATACCATTTTACATTTTATTGAACTGTTTTTACGTATTCACAGGCCTTTTGATAACATTTAGCGTAATGTTAGCGCTTATTTACGTAGTGAGTGAACTCGCTGTGACTGTTGTTTCAACTCGTATTGTGTTTTTTCTACTTACATAATACTTTTCTAATAACATTATACACTTTTCAACTTTATAGAACTGTTTTGAGATTATTTCAGGCCTTACGTAAATATATAGCCTAATAATAGCGCATAATAACACACACGGTGAAGTCGCTATGACTACTACTTCAACTTACAACCTATTTTTGTACTTATATAATAATTCTCCACTAACATTGCACATGTTTACACTTGATATAATTGATATCACATAATTTCAGAACTTACGATACAACTGAGCGTCATATTAGCGCGTACTTACACAGGGAGTGTTATCGCGATATCATTTGTTTCATCTTACACTAGTATTCAACTTATAAAATACCTTCCTACTAACATTACAACAAATTCCACTTTATATAATTCCTATCACATACTGACCAGAATGTGGGTGTACTCGTGACATCAATTATTACAACTTACACTATTGTTCAACTTATACGTTTTATTCATGCTAACATTACGCCCGTTTCCACTTTATATTCTTGCTATCACATATTTACTGACCAGAGTGTTATACTGAGCATCATATTTTCGCAGATTTACATACTCATGACATCAATTATTACAACTTACACTATTTTTCAACTTATACGTTTTATTCATGCTAACATTACACCCGTTTCCACTTTATATTCTTGCTATCACATATTTACTGACCAGAGTGTTATACTGAGCGTCATATTTTCGCAGATTTATACAGTGGGTGTAGTTTTCATATCACTTCGTTCAGCTTACACTATTTCTCAACTTATACATTACTTTCCTGCAAACATTACACCCGTTTCAAGTTTATATAAGACTTGGCACATACTGACTGGCCTTACCATTATACTGAGCGTCATATCGCCATCCCACACAGTTTCAGTAGTGTAGGAAGTTATGGTACTCTCTGAAACATGGCTGAAGGCACAACGCAACATTGGTGGTGGTGGGGGAGGTGGAGAGCGGCGCCTTTCATCACTCGCACTTCTCTTCCCTCTCCCTTTTCCTTTACCCTCTCCCTTCCCTTTTCTTCCTTTCCCCACATCCTGGGGCTGTGTGGAGGAAGTTTGGGAATATTGTATGGCGAAAGACGTGCTGGGGAGTGGCTCCACCTCCTCTCCCCTAGGCCTACGTGCACCACGTGCTCGTGCTGCCTCCCTCACACCACATCTCTTTCACCCCGCACTCCCACCACACCACTTTCGCCTTCCCCAGACAAAACACTAGGCCATAGTTTATTTGCCTTCTCGCCCCACCTTCTGATCCTCGGGGTGAGATTTTTTCCTTCCCCAACCACGAGGCAACATCACGTCCTAAGCCGCCGTCATCGTCATCGTCCTCATCCTCGTCCTCATCAGAGTCTCTCTCTAGGGGATGGAGAGAGGTCCATGCAGGTGTTTTGGGTGCAGGCTGGCCTTCCCTTGCCTTACGATATGTGACATACCACTTTTTCCGGGGCGAAGGGACCTCCTCATCACTGCTTGTTATTTCCTCCTCAGGCTGCACATCATCTCGATCCACCACATCATCATCAAGTGGAGAATCACTATCTCCAGTGAAAGCATCCAGGGAGGATTGTATTTCGTCGTCTGAGAAACCTTTACGCGCCATGTCTGACCTGGGTCACTGCTAACAGGTGAGTGACCGAGACAAGGGCGAGCGCAGGTCACGTGGGGTCTGGGACGCTGCCCACCTGGGGGCAGGTAGGGGAGGCTTGGGTACGTGGGCGAATCGAAAATCTCACGCGAATTAAGCAAATTATGGAAATTATGAAATTATGAACCTTGCAATTGCAGGACGTTGAAGTACGTCAACGGGATTGGCAGTGACATAACGTGAGGACGTGGAAGTACGTCGACGGGACGCTGCGGGTTAAGGTCATTGTAATGAAATCTGCTAAAACCTCGATATAATCACTTCTCATGGAACTGAAGATGGATCCACACACTTGATAATACACCTAATAGTAAGATGAATGAAAGTAACATTACATGTGGCAAGACGTCAGAGTGAGCGAAGCTTCATATCTCCGATCCATCCGCCTAACAAATCAGTGTTTTGGTGTGGGTAAGGAAGGGGATTTGGGGGGGGGGGTAGATGTGTGCGATTAACCTGACCTCTAGTGGCAGATTGCCCTGTATCACGAATTTCTGTCCGGAGGTGTACATGCCCGAAAATTTTTCGAATCACCAAACTTCATCCTCTGTGCCGTTATATTATGTGGTCATTGTATTATGCTGTGATATTGGCTAATTAATATTCTGTGATTGTTTGGGATAATGAGCTGTGGTGCACTATGCTATTTATAAAGTCAGAGTTATATAAAATAATTCTTCTCTTATAGTGTAGCGTGAACTACGATACTGGTTGAGTTGTGGTTCAGAAACAGAAACCAAGTTCATCGACAAATGGTGTGATGTAGGGGGAAGGGGAAAGTATGGGAGTGAGCGGGAGCTTGGCAGGTGAAGGGAAAGGTGTTGAAATTGGATTCACGTCGTTTACTGTAACACATTCTTTGCCATTACAGTATATTTATTATGATGTCAATGACATCCTGTATCCTAAATGATAATAAACCTATTTATTTTTATTTTCCATTATTATACACAACTGATTACACATTTTGAATTACACCAAACATAGGAGACCCCGTCTCTCGTTAACGGACAACATGCAGCCAGCTCCACCACCTCGACTCTTTTTATTTTTTTCTCTCTCTCTCTCAACTCATCAGCTACCTATCAGTAGACACACACATTATCAGTTTGTGCTAATGAGCAATGACAGTACACATATGTTCACCTACAATTTAATTCTGTGCCAAAATACAAGTGCAGTACATTACGAGCTCACCTTACGGATTACGTTAGCCAATAAACAGTAATAGCTCATGTTCCAGTAATAGTCATGGGGTTGCCGTTCTCACAGTGATGTTTTTGTAAATGTTTTAGGTTATCATGTGTTCAGTGGCGGTTACCACTTAGAGGGGAGGTGGCCGCTGAAACACCCAGTCCCAATAGCTACTTCGGTGCGTCATAGTGTCACTGTAGAGGTTCCACGTCTTCCAGTTATGTTAATTATTAAGGTTAACATATTGATGGACAGCCACTTCTTATTAAAGATGCAAACAGCCTATTATGAACTCTCAAAATATATTATGGAGCATATTGTGGAAGTGTTGCAGCTCTCACGAACCAGTTATAGTCCTGGTCCGTTTCCTTCAATATTGCCAGCCTGACAGTGTGGTGTTAATGAACATGATATTGATGTTACAATTATATATGTTTATTTTCCTTTGGAACAACAGAGTTCATAACAGGATTTCATTCAGTACACAGAATGTCAAATACAGTATGTCTGTGTGTGACTGAATGAATGTGGGTGAAGGACAACACGTGTGATGGCGGTGGGGGCAGTATAGTATGTCATGTGCTTGTTTCATAATGGTAATGTGGCTGTGTGCATACGTGGCTAAGGACGTCCACGACTGATATACGTAATCCGTTTCTTTCACACTTGATGACACACACCTCGGTAGTAATTAGGGTCCATTTATA
This sequence comes from Coenobita brevimanus, assembly GCF_032717465.1. Lineage (NCBI taxonomy): Eukaryota > Metazoa > Arthropoda > Malacostraca > Decapoda > Coenobitidae > Coenobita > Coenobita brevimanus. The sequence continues at coordinate 13,670,819 of NC_137059.1, forward strand.
AGTTTGTAGCATATTACGTAATTATATATGCTTATGTTATCGGGGTGGAACCTGGAACATCGTATAAAGACAAACAATGAAATAGAAAAATGCATTGTGAGTGGCAGAATAAATGAATAACATTTCAGGAAGAAATAATACCGTATTAAAAAATCCATTTAACAAATAACGTTGTAGGTGCAGCGTTTCATAAGCTTAGCTTATCGGATTTACTTTGATCATTATATTACATCATATTTTAGCTTTGAGTTGAATAACACAAATGTTATATGTTGTATAGTAAGTGATGTCACGGTGGTTTACCCAGTGGACGTTCACCTAAGCTTCATCGAACAGACAGTAAGTGCAGTTGTTAGCAGTTTTTTTTTTTTTTAATACTGGGAAGAAGGAACCAAAGGCCACGACCCTGCAATAACCGTTCTTTCCAGTGAAAAACAAAATACAAGAGAGAGCCTAATTCAAGATCCTATTATTTCGAGATGCCTGGACACAATGCGTTTGACGGACTGGAGATCATAGCTAGCAAGAAATACAGACAGAGGGAGACAGTTCCAGAGCTGAACTGTTGCATAAATGTGAGTAAACTCTTGCGCTAGAGTGTTGGACAGAAAAGGGATGAGAGTTTGCTGCTAGATGGGTGCTACCCGTCGTAGAGGTGGAGGAATGCAAAGAAGACGGTTCAGAGGAGTAGTGACCATTAAAGTAGTGATAGAAGAGATAAAGATGCAACAGTGCGGCGAAGAGACAAAGGATGAAGTGAGCCAGTAAGAGGAGGAGAGTTAATGAGACGAAAAGCCTTTGACTTCACACTATTGAGAAGAGCTGTATGTGGGAAGCCTGCCCACACATGAGACTTTTGTAGGGGTATAGAAGGAACGGAGTCGGCTTAACACACCTAATCTCTTGGAAGCAGATTTTACAAGAGATGTAATATGATCTTTCCCAGATAAGTCCCGAGTAAATGAAACCCCAAGCATGTTCAAGGATGATGCAGGATTAAGCTGAATATTATTGAAGATTAGTGGGTTTACCTGTGGAAGATTTTGTCAGGTTGATAGGTGTAAGAACTGAGTCTTTGATGCATTAAAAACAACCAAATTATTTTTACTCCAGTTAGAGATACGAACCAAGTAAGACATTAGGTGTGCCATAGCCTCATACCTTGTTTGTTGAAGTAACTGCTGAGATGGGCGTTGCGAGAACCGAATGGAAACGTGAAGAGTGGAGTCATCAGTGTACGAGTGGAAAGGGTCAGATGTACAGCTTAGGTCATTGATAAATAAAAGGAAGAGGGCTGGTACAGTAATAGGGCAGTTTGGAAATTAAAGATTTATGCCAAACTCGATCGAAAGCCTTTGAGATGTCAAGTGCAATGGGAAAGCTTTTGCCAAAGTCCCGAAAGGAGTCTGACCAGGAGTCTGAAAGGTAGGTGAGATGATCGCCAGTGGAGCGTCCCTGACGGAACCCAAGAAGGTTGTGGTAGGAAAGATGCTTTTAAATTTTTCTATTAAGAATTGACTGGAAACTTTTGCGACAGGATGTTAAAGCAATTGGACGATAGTTAAAGGGTTGGGAATGGTCACCCTTCACTGGGACTGGCTGAATGAGAGCAAACTTCCAGCAAGAAGGAAAGGTACAAGTTGATAGACAAAGCCGAAAGAGTTTGCGTAGGCAGGAAAGCACAGTTCTTGAGGACAACAGTAGGAGCTCCATCAAGCCCATATGCCTTGTTAGTATTGAGGCCTGTGATGGCAGAAAATACCTCTGCTGAAGAAATTTTAATGTCAGCCATCAGGGTCAGGGGAAAGTTGATGGACGAACAGAAACGGTATCGACTAAGATGGAATTGGCGGAGAAAGCCTGAGCGAAGAGATCTGCTTTATCAGTAGAAGAAATACCTACAGAACCATTAGATTAGGAAAGATTAGGAGAGGATGATGAGGTAAAGTTGTTAGAAGGGTTTTTGGCAAGGTGCCAGAAGGAGCGGGAAGAATTCGAGTTGGAGAGTTGAGAGTATTTAGTACGGATGAAATTATTTTTAGCAGAGCGAAGAACAGACAGAACGATTCCGGGCAGAAACGTATCAGGGGTGGGTTGGCTCCGGTACAGTTTACAGGCCCTCTCCTTTTTTGCGTTGAGCATTAGAACAAGCGTAATTAAACCAAGGCTCTCTTGCATTAGTCAAAGGATATGAGAAAGGAATGTATGCTTCCATGCCGGAGAGAATAACCTCTGTAATGCGCAAGGCACAGTCAGATGGCTCCCGACCATCGAAACAATAATCATTCCAGGGAAAATAAAAGTACTGCAAGAAGGTCTCCCAATCCGGAGCCCCAAAGTGCCACACGACATTTCTTTGGAGGATTCACAGGCCGTATCGGAGCGATAGGATAGGTTAAGGTGACAAGGTTGTGATTGGAGGAACCTAGCGGAGAGAAAAGATTAAGTGCAAGCAGAAGGAGTAGTCGTAAGAAAGAGGTCAAGTATACTGCAGATCTTTCCAAGGTGGTCAGGGATACGGTTAGGGAGCTGTGCAACTGCTCTAGGCCATTAAGGATAGAAAAGGTGTAGGCTTGAAAATTAGCAAAGGCTGGTGACACGAGACAACAACCAGCCAATTTTTCCCAAGAAGCCCCACCGCTGAGGAAATGCAAGAGAACCTTGACTGACAGTGTGTGTGATGACAGAAGAACAGACAGCAAGCAGTGTAGTAGGAATGGGAATAGTAGCAAGAAATTCAGCCATACTGCGGTTTCAGGGCCAGTGTCAATTGAAGAAGACCTGAAAAGGATGCAGATGTACAGCATCGGCCAAGTGTAAGTAACGACACTCTCCCAGCCAAATCGAACATTTGGCACCGTCGCACTCATGGATACGAGAGGTGAAGCAGGGCAAGACTCATCAACCTGAGTCGAAACAGCGAGTGTGTGTGTGTGTGTGTGTGTGTGTGTGTGTGTGTGTGTGTGTGTGTGTGTGTGTGTGTGTGTGTGTGTGTGTGTGTGTGTGTGTGTGTGTGTGTGTGTGTGTGTGTGTGTGTGTGTGTGTGTGTGTGTGTGTGTGTGTGTGTGTGTGTGTGTGTGTGTGTGTGTGTGTGTGTGTGTGTGTGTGTGTGTGTGTGTGTGTGTGTGTGTGTGTGTGTGTGTGTGTGTGTGTGTGTGTGTGTGTGTGTGTGTGTGTGTGTGTGTGTGTGTGTGTGTGTGTGTGTGTGTGTGTGTGTGTGTGTGTGTGTGTGTGTGTGTGTGTGTGTGTGTGTGTGTGTGTGTGTGTGTGTGTGTGTGTGTGTGTGTGTGTGTGTGTGTGTGTGTGTGTGTGTGTGTGTGTGTGTGTGTGTGTGTGTGTGTGTGTGTGTGTGTGTGTGTGTGTGTGTGTGTGTGTGTGTGTGTGTGTGTGTGTGTGTGTGTGTGTGTGTGTGTGTGTGTGTGTGTGTGTGTGTGTGTGTGTGTGTGTGTGTGTGTGTGTGTGTGTGTGTGTGTGTGTGTGTGTGTGTGTGTGTGTGTGTGTGTGTGTGTGTGTGTGTGTGTGTGTGTGTGTGTGTGTGTGTGTGTGTGTGTGTGTGTGTGTGTGTGTGTGTGTGTGTGTGTGTGTGTGTGTGTGTGTGTGTGTGTGTGAGTACGCGTGCGTGCGTGCATGCGTGTGTGTGTGTGTGTGTGTGTGTGTGTGTGTGTGTGTGTGTGTGTATGTGTGTGTGTGTGTGTGTCAGAAGTTTGGCCGACGCAGGCCTTTGCCACTGGTGGCCCACAAGAGTGTAGGGATGGGGGCATGTGAGGATTATATGCTGTGGGTAGGGAAGAGATAGCATCTGTTTGGTCTTGGGAACGGCTCAGAAGGTTGAAAGAAACAATTACACTGTGATGTTCCAAGTGAATATTATGAAGCAAATTGGCCAATATTGGATAATAAAACCCACGTGTCAGAAACCAAAACACCGGTACAGTATGTGTATTAGCCTAAGCAGGGTAAAGCCCGGGTAGGTCTCTCTCTCTTTCTCTCTGTCTCTCTCTCTCTCTCTGTCTCTCTCTCTGTCTCTCTCTCTCTCTCTGTCTCTCTCTCTTTCTCTCTCTATCTATCCCCGTGGGGGGGGGGGATTCACTATTAGGATGATAGGGCTTTGGCGAACCTTCTGACCCGAGCCCATCCCTTTCCTCTCTTCAAGTATCCCTATGTTCCTTCTTTTATCCCTCAACCATGCTGTCCCCTTCTCTATCACCTTCTCCCACGCCCTATAGAGTCTTCTAGACCTAATGCGGGTTTCCTTTCATTGTCTTCAATCAGTCCTCTTCCCCCTTCCTCTCACCCCCGCCTCCATCCTCTCGCCCCCCTCCCCACCACCATCTCCTCTTTCTCAACCGGGCCCCCCCCTCCAGGTTTACCATGTCCGCTTGCCTACCTCCACCCACCCATCTCCGCACCACACTGACCCTCCACTCATATTTTGTCACATCTTTGTTTTGTAACACATGGGTTTTATTATCCATGCTTCAGTTCAAGGGACTGTGCATTTCTCTCCACACTGGCCAATAAGATATATATATATTATCTGTCATACCGTGGCATACCATCCATTGATATCATAAAAATAACTCCATCTTCAACTAGACGCCAGACATTTTTGGTCACCGTATGATGGGCCTCCTCGGCTTAGTAAACATAAAGAGAAACTCATAAAGGAAGTAATTTATTTATTGTTGAGAGGTAAAGTAATAATATCAAGTAACTTGAAATTTTCAGTGATATCGCTTTGACCGACTTTCGTCGAGGTTCTGCAAAATGGGAACCTAGAGACAAAATATTGTTCATGAAACGCCTGAAAAATATAGGTATTACACTATTCCATCTGCTACAAAAATGGCATGAGCATTAGAAGACACAGAATGATGCTGCTTGAATAGTATGGGAGACAATATAATTACGAGTATTATAAACAATAATGTTCTATGCAAATCTCTATCATAAACTAGTAACTGCCTTTTATTACCATCTCGCTAGCTCAAGTAACTGATTCGACTCAGGCTGATGAGTCTTGTCCAGCTTCATCTTTCAAATCCATAGTTGCGTCGGTGCCACATGTACGGTTTGGCTGGGAGAGGGTGGACACTTACACTTCGCCGAAGTTGTACACGCACCGAACAAAGTTTCTGTATCCCTCTTAGTGTAAGGAAGTGGAAGTCAGGGTTAGAGAGAGGGCAGGCAAACGGACAACCGTGTGTGGTAGTTTGGAAATGAGCTACGAGGCGAATAGTTGGAAACCTTTTCATGCTATTCACCTGCAAAACATTATGCGTTCCTAACATGGCATATATTATAACCGACTACAATGTTATCATGGCGTCCTGTGAAACTGGTCCACACGCGACCCATCTGTTTCGGATCCTCATCATACAAATAGAGTACTGAGCCAGTTGTATATAAGCAGCCAATGGTCACTATGATTCAGTGATAATTTTTGTGAATATGGTATTCCTGGATTATCTATAGCTGTAATTTAGAATGACTGTGGATTTAATGCTGATTCCCACAGTAGCTGTGCGTATGGTTATAAGTGTTGCAATTATTTTAGGCGAACGGACAATCGTGTGTGGTAGTTTGGAAATGAGCTACGAGGCGAATGGTTGGAAACCTTTTCATGCTATTCACCTGCAAAACATTATGCGTTCCTAACATGGCATATATTATAACAGACTTCTATGTTATCATGGTGTCCTGTGAAACTGGTCCACACACGACCCATCTGTTTCGGATCCTCATCATACATATAAAGCACTGAGCTAGTTGTATATAAACACCCACTGGTCATTCTGATTCAGTGATAATTTTTGTGAATATGGTATTCCTCAATTATCTATAGCTGTAATTTAGAATGATTGTGAATTTAATGCTGATTCCCACAGTAGCTGTGCGTATGGTTATAAGTGTTGCAATTATTTTATGTGGACGAATAAACCACATTCTGATGGGCAGAGAGAATTCACCAATAATTTACTATAACCAGATGAAATTAGGTGCAAACAACAAAATATAATGAGATAACGAAGATACAGCTGTGGTATCCTGCTACGCTACGTTATCCATGCCTTAACTGTTACTTTACCTCATTCGTGCATTATTTTGCTTCAATTTCTGCGTCTTTTATTATTCTTACTTCCCGCTATCCTCGTGCTGCGAGCCGTCATATTTCTTTGGGGGTTTCTAGTCGTCCGGTCCTACAACCCCTACTGTATTACATTATTCCTCACATCATCTTTCCCACACAAACAACATTAGCACATGATTGATGAATCTATTACAACAATTATTGGCACTGCCACTACTAATCTTCCTTTTCCCATTGTGTCTAATTTCACTCACAATACTACTACTGCTACTAATACTACTACTCCACTTTAAATCTGTAGTATAATAATACTTATGTTTGTATCTACTAACCACATTGTCCTTGTCCCACCGTGGACAATTCGCCACTTACCCCCACAGCTACCCCAGTTTTTCCGCCCTCAGACATGGGCCCTGACGGGGAAGGGAGATGGGCGTAATTGCTACACCACGAACCGCGGACCATATGTTTATACATTAACTACATTGGTTCACCTGTTTTCTTTTGTGGATTCCAATATACACCGTTACTCAGCCATGGGAACAGCTCCATGTTCGAACACCGCTGAGATATGTGGCTCAGTAACTGCTCTCCGTGAACTGGGCAGTGGTCTGGTATTTATATTTATCCTGTCTATTTCATACAGTGCGAACGACACTCGGTTGTTTAGCATGACAAAACACACAGCAAATGAAGTGTTTGCAGTTAATGCAAGCGATTTCTGTAACTAATGGCATAGTTGATATAATATGCAAGTGCTCAGACTGGAGAACTGCAGACATTACAACCTTGTTCCACCATTGTTGGCTCGAGGGTATATGAAGGAGTGCTTAGAGCGTACAATTGCTCATTATGAACCAAAATATAACTAATAACCACTGGCAAGCCTATAAAATCAACAACCAAACATGGCATACAGCAACGGTAAAATTTACCTATGTTAAGTAAATCCACCTTTATTTTACACTGGTACTATGGTGTACAAAAGTCCGGTCCCTCTGCCAGCCACTCTTCGACTGATTCACTTGAGGTTCGAATAACGAAGCAACTGAGGAAACTTTAAAGGACCAACAGATGGCGCACTGTGCAGCTGGTATGAATGAATCAATGAATGAATGAAAGAAGATTCTGCAACAACAAGCCCGGAATAACTATGACACTGGAAAAAACGGAAAGTCTTAGTCAGGAGGGACTAGGAACAAGAACAAAAATTTAATGAAGGGGTTAAAAGATCAGGAGACAATGTAGAGGTAAAATATGCGTAACCGGGCAAGAGCAGTTTCTCAGCGTCGATTACGAGGGAGGGAGCTGGTGATACATTATCGTAGCGATATTCGCTGTGGTGATAAGCTGATGATTAGAATAGTAAAGAAAAAGAGCAATACCATAACTATGATAGTACCTGCGTTTGTGGTTAAACCTAGACAGTGTTTATACATATCTTTCTCCTTCTCTGCTGTATTACATTGATAGGGAAACGTATGCATCCAAAGAATTACTGCTGGATAAGCCTTGAGTATGAACTGAATATGCATTATTTTTATTCAGTTACGTAATTCACACTATCATGTGGTTCACTTTCCATCCACAACTCCCGTCCTTTACTGAAATTAGGTATCGATATCCCAACTATTTTTTCCTTACAAAGTTTAGCTGACCTGTATGATGATGCCGCCAATGAAGCACCAAGGTGTGTGATTGATCACTTTAGTGAATAACTCCCTTTAAACATGGGACGCTCCAACAATGCACATAGAGCTACTGCATCAGAGCACACTGTTTAAGGAATGGAAAGTAGGATTATCCCCTGTATAAATGTAAAGGTTTCAGTTAGTATAATTTGCGAAGTGTTTATGTATGTAATAGGTAATTTACACTTAATACCCACAATCTGTTGCACTCATTTTCAACCACTGTTACGGAAAACAGTCATCGAACCAAAAGTTTGCCATTATTATTAAATTTGTATTTAACATCCCACTTACTTTAATGACTAACCTCAGGCTATTTTACAAAAAAATTTTAAAATCTCAGTTGCAACCATACAACACATATATATAATTTACACATCCCTTGACAGTTTTTTTTTTTTATGATTTGTCTCTTATTTATTCCTCGAATAGAATAAGGTTCTTTCCCCACACTGAAAAGTATTTGTTAAATAAACGGGAAATGAGTAATCTATGTATCTATCTGTCTATTGCCAGACGCCTCAATCCCGTTTGGGGTGGCCATAAACAAATCGCCTCCACGTCTTGTTTGTGGCCACCCCAAACGGGATTGAGGCGTCTGGCAATAGATAGATAGATAGATAGATTACTCATTTCCCTTTATTTAACAAATACTTTTCAGTGTGGGGCAAGAACCTTATTTTATTCGAGGTATAAATAAGAGACAAATCATAAAATAAAACCCTGTCAGGGAATGTGTAAAATATATGTGTTGAAATGAAGGCTTTATTTCACGTCCTAGAGTATACAATACAGTACTGAATTATACACCTTAATGGTTTGGGTGACCCTACACTGAGTGACAAGCCTAATGATTCGTGCAACCCAGGAAACCATTTATAACACTGGGTGGTAACCATATAACTAGGGGTGATGTGCAGCCCACCGAGGTGCCCCAATTAACTGGGTGGTTGATGCAAGTGCAGCTTCCACCCAGGAACCAAACCTGCACAGTTTTCCCTGCACCTTGCTGTTGTGGGGTGCTGTCTGCCATCAGGGATGCATGCATACCGGTGGTAGATGGGTCAAGTCGGCCAGAATGACTGGGGTAGTTCAACAACAACACCTTAATAGTGGGTCCAGCCTCCTTCTGCGTCCACGACTTCGAGGCGTTTCGAGAGAGAAAATACCAATTTCATGCAAACATCTGGTCGTCGCCGGACACTCTCCCACACTTCTTGAACTTTATCTTCAATGGCTCTTTGAGTTCGGTGCTCCCCAACATTCCACTCCCGACACATCATCGCCCATACTTGTTCGGTTAGGTTGATGTCGCACAGTTTTGATGGCCAGTCGAGGACCTGAATCTCAGGATGATCCTGGAGATCGTGTTTCACTACATTGCTGGTGTGAATGGGACTTTTGTCATGCACCAACTTAATGGTGTCGGGGGCAGGAATCGCCATAGCCCTTACTGTTGGATGCAAAACATTTTCCAGAAGACAAACAGACACACACACACACACACACACACACACACACACACACACACACACACACACAGAAAAAAACACGCAGACAGAAAAAAACACACACACACATATACACACACACACACACACACACACACACACACACACACACAGATACACACACACACACACACACACACACACACACACACACACACACACACACACACACACACACACACACACACACACACACAAACACACACACACACACACACAAAACACGCAAACAGACAAAAAAACACACACACACTCACACATACACACACACACACACACACACATACACACACACACACACACACACACACACTCACACACACACACAAACACACTGGCGCAGAGAGAGAGAGAGAGAGAGAGAGAGGGAATGTGACTCATTAAGACACAAAACACACACACACACACACACACACACACACACACACACACACACACACACACACACACACACACACACACACACACATGTGGAAGAGTGGTAAATTAGGGAGGGAGGAATTGGGAACGGTGAAGGGGACGAATGACATGTGGAAGTCTCCAGTACTCTTCTAATAGCAGCTTGCACAGTACACTGACTCGTATATCAGACATACACAATTTAATTCAATTATGCATGTATTTCCATTAGGATTCCATGATATGCCATCCAGCTGGTAATAGTTTTAATGAGCGAAAACTTTGGTAAAATATCAAATATCACAACTACACTAGGTTCATACTGTTCAGTGATTATACAGTCAACCATCAAACAGTAATTCATAAGACGTGGGGCCAATCTTCCCCGGGGATAAACAACAACTGAGGATGATTAGTGAGTGAAGTTGTGAACTACTCTCTCCCTGTGTGTGTGTGTGTGCTTATGCCTGTTTGTTTCTCCTAGGGCGAGTCCACACGTGCTCTCGAACATATATTGGCAACACGGCAGGTAACATGTGCCGTAACATGTTTGGAGCAGTATTTGGACAGATGTATGCAAACATGTTTCAGAGCAGCTTCGAACACTTGCAGAGATGATGGGATAAGTGTATCCATACCAGGCAATTGAGACTTCATCATGATGTTTCCTACATGATCTGGACGCTGCTGTTCCCAACATCTTTGCAGCGTGGTCGTTGCTGTGTTGCTTACATGTTCCCAGCACTTGCTCGAGCACACGTGAGTGCGCCCATACTGTGTCAGTCTCTCTCTCTCTCTCTCTCTCTCTCTCTCTCTCTCTCTCTCTCTCTCTCTCTCTCTCTCTCTCTCTCTCTCTCCCTCCCCCTGTGTTTGTGTGTGTGTGTGTGTGTGTGTGTGTGTGTGTGTGTGTGTGTGTGTGTGTGTGTGTGTGTGTGTGTGTGTGTGAGTCGGTTGGTTGGGTGGGCAGAAAAAATGAGGTTGAGTTTGTGGGTGTGGTACTTTCGTGCATCGCCAGGGTGGGTGGACAGTGATAATGCTGGAGAGTGGGGGGCGGCCGACAGTTGTTGGGTGTGGTGTGTGGAGTGGTTTTGGGTGGGTCGTATGGGTAATTGGGTTAGTGAGTGGATGCTTTTGGTGGGCTGCGTGGATAGGTGGCTGCATATGTGGGTGGTCGAAGAGGGGTCGATAAGTTAGGTTTGGATAAGATGAGTTTGATGGATAAGTCGGGTTCAGATGGGTGAGTGGGGTGGCGGAGTGAATGGGGTTGGGGAAGATGGGTGGATGGGCGGGTGGGTCAGTGGGAGGAGTGGGTGGACAGGATGGGTGGATGGGTGGATCTTTCAGTGGGAGGAGTGGGTGGACAGGATGGGTGGATGGCTAGGGTGAGGTGGGTGGGGAGTGTTCAGGAGAGGTGAGAGGGTTCTGTGAATGGATGAGATGGATGACATTGTTCGGTGACCAGGGTGGGTGGAATTCATGAATGGGAAGGGTGGGTGGAATTTGTGAGTTGTGAGGGTGGGTGGAAGTAGTCGGTGGGCAAGATAGGTTCTGTGGGCAAAGTGAGTCGCTAGGGTAAGCGGGCACCGTTGGTTGCCAGGGTGGCTGAGACGATTGCGTGGTCGGGATGATCTAAGTGGGTGATTGGGTTGGGTGGCTGGATGGGTCCAGGGAGAAGTGAATGAGGAAATGAGTTGAGTAGCATTGTTGGGTGAACTTCGCGTGTGGCATTCGTGGGTTAGCAGGGTGGATAGCAAGGATCGATGGGCTGAGTGGGTGGCAGGGGTGAGGTCAGTGGGTTGTGTTGGATGGGTTGAGTGGGTAGGTGGATAAGTAGGTGAGTGTATTATATGGCTGTGCACATGACAAGCCAAGAGAGGGACTTATCTGGCCATATAACTTTTAACTGTTACATGGATTTTAGTCTATCGCTTGGAACACTTTGGAAACCAGACTCTATACATTAAGGTCATTGTACTGAAATCTGCTAAAACCTCGATATAATCACTTCTCATGGAACTGAAGATGGATCCACGCACTTGATAATACACCTAATAGTAAGATGAATGAAAGTAACATTACATGCGGCAAGACGTGAGAGTGAGCGAAGCTTCATATCTCCGATCCATCCACCTAACAAATCAGTGTTTTGGTGTGGGTAAGGAAGGGGATTTGGGGGGATATGTGGGTAGACGTGTGCGATTAACCTGACCTCTAGTGGCAGATTACCCTGTATCACGAATTTCTGTCCGGAGGTGTACATGCCCGATAATTTTTCGAATCGCCAAGCTTCATCTTCTGTGCCGTTATATTATGTGGTCATTGTATTATGCTGTCATATTGGCTAATTAATATTGTGTCACTGTTTGGGATAATGAGCTGTGGTGCACTATGTTATTTATAAAGTCTGAGTTATATAAGATAATTCTTCTCTTATAGTGTAGCGTGAACTACGATACCGGTTGAGTTGTGGTTCAGAAACATTAAGCAAGTTCATCCACAAATGGCGCGATGTAGGGGGAAGGGGAAAGTATGGGAGTGAGCGGGAGCTTGGCAGGTGAAGGGAAAGGTGTTGAAATTGGATTTATGTCGTTTACTGTAAGTAAAACATTCTTTCCCATTACAGTATATTTATTAAGATGTCAATGACATCCTGTATCCTAAATGATAATAAACCTATTTATTTTTATTATCCATTATTATAGACAACTGATTAAACACTTTAAATAACACCAAACATAGGAGACCCCGTCTCTCGTTAACGGACAACATGCAGCCTGCTCCACCACCTCGACACTTTTCTCTCTCTCTCTCTCTCTCTCTCTCTCTCTCTCTCTCTCTCTCTCTCTCTCTCTCTCTCTCTCTCTCTCTCTCTCTCTCTCTCTCTCTCTCTCTCTCTCTCTCTCTCTCTCTCTCTCTCAACTCATCAGCTGTCTATCAGTAGACACACACATTATCAGTTTGTGCTAATGAGCAATGACAGTACACATATGTTTACCTACAATTTAATTCTGTGCCAAAATACAAGTGCAGTACATTACGAGCTCACCTTACAGATTACGTTAGCCAATAAACAGTAATAGCTTATGTTCCAGTAATAGTCATGGGGTTGCCGTACTCACAGTGATGTTTTTGTAAATGTTTTAGGTAATCATGTGTTCAGTGGCGGTTACCAGTTAGAGGGGAGGTGGCCGCTGAAACACCCAGTCCCAATAGCTACTTCGGTGCATTATAGTGTTACTGTAGAGGTTCCTCGTCTTCCAGTTATGTTAATTATTAAGGTTAACATATTGATGGACAGCCACTTCTTATTAAAGATGCAAACAGCCTATTATGAACTCTCAAAATATATTATGGAGCATATTGTGGGAGCGTTCCAGCTCTCACGAACCAGTTATATCCTGGTCCGTTTGCTTCAATATTGCCAGCTTGACAGTGTGGTGTTAATGAACATGATATTGATGTTACAATTATATATGTTTATTTTCCTTTGGAACAACGGAGTTCATAACAGGATTTCATTCAGTACACAGAATGTCAAATACAGTATGACTGTGTGTGACTGAATGAATGTGGGTGAAGGACAACACGTGTGGTGGCGTTGGGGGGAGTGTAGTATGTCATGTGCTTGTTTCATAATGGTAATGTGGCTGTGTGCATACGTGGCTAAGGACTTCCACGACTGATATAAGTAATCCGTTTCTTTCACACTTGATGACACACACCTCAGTAGTAATTAGGGTCCATTTATAAGTTTGTAGCATATTACGTAATTATATATGCTTATGTTATCGGGGTGGAACCTCGAACATCGTATAAAGACTAACAATGAAACAGAAAATTGCATTGTGAGTTGCATAATAAATGAATAACATTTCAGGAAGAAATAATACCATATTAAAACATCCATTTAACAAATAACGTTGTAGGTGCAGCGTTTCATAAGCTTAGCTTATCGGATTTACTTTGATCATTATATTACATCATATTATAGCTTTGAGTTGAATAAATCAAATGTTATATATTGTATAATAAGTGATGTCACGGTGGTTTACCCAGTGGACGTTCACCTAAGCTTCATCGAATAGATAGTAAGTGCAGTTGTTAGCAGTTTTTTTTTTTTTAATACTGGGAAAAAGGAAGCAAAGGCCACGAGCCCGCAATAACCGTTCCTTCCAGTGAAAAACAAAATACAAGAGAGAGCTTAATTCAAGATCCGATTATTTCGAGATGCCTGGACACACTGCGTTTGACGGACTGGAGATCATAGCTAGCAGGAAATACAGACAGAGGGAGACAGTTCCAGAGCTGAACTGTTGCATAAATGTGAGTAAACTCTTGCGTTAGAGTGTTGGACAGAAAAGGGATGAGAGTTTGCTGCTAGACGGGTGCTACGCGCCCGTCGCAGAGGTGGAGGAATGCAAATGAGACAGTTCAGAGGAGTAGTGACCATTAAAGTAGTGATAGAAGAGATAAAGATGCAACAGTGCGGCGAAGAGATAGAGGATGAAGTGAGCCAGTAAGAGGAGGAGAGTTAATTAGACGAAAAGCCTTTGACTCCACACTATTGAGAAGAGCTGTATGTGGGAAGCCTCGCCACACATTAGACTTGTGCAGGGGTATAGAAGGGACGGAGTCGGCTTAACACACCTAATCTATTGGAAGCAGATTTTACAAGAGATGTAATATGATCTTTCTAAGATAAGTTCCGAGTAAATGAAACCCCAAGCATGTTCAAGGATGATGCAGGATTAAGCTGAATATTATTAAAGATTAGTGGGTTTACCTGTGGAAGATTTTGTCAGGTTGATAGGTGTAAGAACTGAGTCTTTGAGGCATTAAAAACAACCAGATTATTTTTACTCCGGTTATAGATACGAAACAAGTCAGACATTAGGTGTGCCATAGCCTCATACCTTGTTTGTTGAAGTAACTGCTGAGATGGGCGTTGCGGGAACCGAATGGAAACGTGAAGAGTGGAGTCATCAGTGTACGAGTGGATAGGGTCAGATGTACAGCTTAGGTCATTGATGAATTAAAGGAAGAGGGCTGGTACAGTAATAAGGCAGTTTGGAAATTAAAGATTTATGCCTGACTCGATCGAGAACCTTTGAGATGTCAAGTGCAATGGCAAAGCTTTTGCCAAAGTCCCGAAAGGAGTCTGACCAGGAGTCTGAAAGGTTGGTGAGACGATCGCCAGTGGAGCGTCCCTGACGGAACCAAAGAAGGTTGTGATAGGAAAGATGCTTTTAAATTTTTCTATTAAGAATTGACTGGAAAACTTTTGAGACAGGATGTTAAAGCAATTGGACGATAGTTAAAGGGTTGGGAATGGTCTTCGTTCATTGGGACTGGCTGAATGAGAGCAAACTTTCAGCAAGGTGAAATTGGCGGAGAAAGTCTGAGCGAAGAGATCTGCTTTATCAGTAGAAGAAATTTCTACAGAACCATCAGAGTAGGAAAGAGGAGGGAAGGATGATGAGGTAAAGTTGTTAGAAGGGTTTTTGGCAAGGTGCCAGAAGGAGCGGGAAGAATTCGAGTTGGAGAGTTGAGAGTATTTAGTACGGATGAAATTATTTTTAGCAGAGCGAAGAACAGACAGCACGATTCCGGGCAGAAACGTATCAGGGGTGGGTTGGCTCCGGTACAGTTTATTGGCCCTCTCCTTGTTGCGCAGAGCATTAGAACAAGCGTGATTAAACCAAGGCTTTCTTGCATTAGTCAAAGGATATGAGAAAGGAATGTATGCTTCCATGCCGGAGAGAATAACCTCTGTAATGCGCAAGGCACACTCAGATGGCTCCCGACCATGGTAACAATAATAATTCCAGGGAAAATAAAAGTACTGCCGGATGGTCTCCCAATCCGCAGCCCCAAAGTGCCACACGACATTTCTTTGGAGGATTCACAGGCCGTATCGGAGCGATTGGACAGGTTAAGGTGATAAGGTTGTGACTGGAAGAACCTAACGGAGAGAAAAAATTAAGTGTAAGCAGAAGGAGTAGTCGTAAGAAAGAGGTCAAATATATTGCAGATCTCTCCAAGATGGTCAGGGATACGGTTGTTGTTGTTGTTTGATATTTACCCACACTTGGTGGGGCACGGGCAAACTAAGAGCCCGTCAGAGAGAAGCCTTAAAAAAAAAAAAAAAAAAAAAAAAAAAAAAAAAGCCTGAGAGAATTACCGAGGAGGAGGGTAGTCCCGCACAGTGCGCAAAATTCTCTGAAAAGATGCATTGCCAACAACCCTAGCTGCATCAAAGACATCATCCCCAGTACGAGAGAAGCCTCCGCCAGGACCTGCAAGAAGCAGCGCTGTGGCCGGACAGTCTAGTAAGTAATGGGATAAAGGATCGGCGGACCATGCATAGCAATGGGGGCATGGGTCAGGCTCCAAGCCGGCAACCTGGCGGTAGCACAGGAAACCTAAGCGGAGACGCCTAATCCTAACTAGAATAAAGTTGGGTAATCCAGTTGGTATCGGAAGAGGTGAATAAGATGTGGCCGCCGCATACCAGGCAGCCGAGTGTGATCCCTCGGCAATACAGAGTTCATGCTCATCCCTGGTACGCCTGTAGATAGTGGCATACACCTCTGAGAGGACACGGGTGGCACAGGGGCGAAGCGGAAATGTGACAGCAGGGAGGGTGCTAGCCGCACGTGCAGTTGTATCTGCCAGTTCATTCCCCCAAACGCCAACATGTCCAGGGACCCAGTGAAAAATCACTGAGCCACCACGCTGCTGAATGAAAGACGCAACAGTATATATAGCCGTTAGTATGAAACGGTGAGATGTAAGCGTGAGAGACTCCAGACACTGAAGGGCAGAGAGTGAGTCAGTGTGCAGAACGACTCGCTGATGCTGATGCCGGTAAGCATGACGCAAGGCACCGAGAAGAGCCACCAGCTCCGCCTGGAAGGCTGAGACCCCCGTGGAGATGCGCCAGGATTCAGTGTATGGTCCAAAAGGAAAAGTCAAAGCAAAAGCCGCCCCCGCTGAGCCATCGGAGGAGACTGAGCCGTCCGTATAATAGACTGCCGAAGCTGTTGAGTTGACAGTAGAGATACTACAAAGACTGACCTGCCGAAGAACTGCCGGAATGGAGTGGCGAGGCTTGGGCACTGAGGGATAGACAACAGTGAAAGGGGGGGGCGACCAGGGGGGAGGGGGCAAGTAACCTGGACAGTCTACCTCAGGATCACTGCACACCTCCAAAGCCACGCCCAAATCCTGTAGTAGGGCCGTAGTGGCACGAGCCCAGTCACGGCGAGTAAGCGGGTCAGGGGGTCGGCCTGCTAAACGCCGCAGTAAAGCCGAGACCGGCAGGTGTGGATGGCGATGCACAAGCCGGAGTGTTTCAGCTGTTGCACGCAATGCAATTCTATGAGCCAGTGAAGGAAAACCACTCTCCAGACGTAGGTTAACCAACCTTGTCCAGCGTGGCGCATGTAGCATGGTGCGGAGTGCCTCATTTTGAAGGACCTCCAAGGACTGAGAGACATGTGGGGCAAGGCTGGTGAGACATATGGCACTATAGTCCACAAGAGAGCGGATAGCGTGGACAAAAAAGGTGCGTAACACGTTATAGGATGCCCCTAGACTGCGACGAGACAGATAACGCAGAGCAGAAGTTCGGGTGGCAGCCCGCTCCCGCAGGTACCTGACGTGCTTGGCGAAAGTGAGGCCAGCATCAAAATAGACGCCCAGGTAGCGGTGGAGCTTGACCAGCTCAATGCTGCAGCCATCAAGAAAGAGAGGACGGTCTGGAGGGCGGAGACCGAAAGGTAGGCACTTGGTCTTCCCGAGGTTGACCTTCAGCCCGAGTTCATTACACTTGGTGTGTAGCCGAGAAAGAGCAGCGGGTGCCTGGGTGAAACAGTCCCCCCTCGAAAAGACCAGTGCCAAATCATCAGCATACACCAGCAGAGTCACGCCGGGACCATAATCCACCGTTAATAGCCCTTCAACAAGGACATTGAAAAGCAAGGGGCTGAGAACACTCCCTTGGGGCGTGCCGTTAAGATGGTGGTAAAACGGTGAGAGCTCCCCTTGAAACCTGACCCCTGCCGACCTGTGCAAAAAGAAATCCCCCACCCATGAGAGAAGTCTACCCCCAGGGATACGGTTAGGGTGCTGTGCAACTGCTCTAGGCCATTAAGGATAGAAATGGTGTAGGCTTGACACGAGACAACAACTAGCCAATTTTTCTCAAGAAGCCCCACCGCTGAGGAAATGCAAGACAACCTTGACTGACAGTGTGTGAGATGACAGAAGAACAGACAGCAAGCAGTGTAGTAGGAATGGGAATCGTAGCAAGAAATTCAGCCATACTGCGGTTTCAGGGCCAGTGTCAACTGAAGAAGACCTGAAAAGGATGCAGATGTACAGCTTCGGCCAAGTGTAAGTAACAACCCTCTCCCAGCCAAATCGAACATTTGGTACCGTCGCACTCATGGATACGAGAGGTGATGCAGGGCAAGACTCATCAACCTGAGTCGAAACAGCGAGTGTGTGTGTGTGTGTGTGTGTGTGTGTGTGTGTGTGTGTGTGTGTCTGTGTGTGTGTGTGTGTGTGTGTGTGTGTGTGTGTGTGTGTGTGTGTGTGTGTGTGTGTGTGTTTCTATGTGTGTGTGTGTATGTTTGTGTGAGAAGTTTGGCCGACGCAGGCCTTTGCCACTGGTGGCCCAGAAGAGGGTAGGGATGGGGGGATGTGAGGATTATATGCTGTGGGTAGGGGAGAGATAGCATCTGTTTGTTTTTGGGAACGGCACAGAAGGTTGAAAGAAACAATTACACTGTGATGTTCCAAGTGAATATTATAAAGCAAATTGGCCAATATTGAATAATAAAACCCACGTGTCACAAATCAAAACACCGGTACAGTATGTGTATTAGCCTAAACAGGGTAAAGCCCAGCTAGGTCTCTCTCTCTCCCTCTCTCTCTCTCTCTCTCTCTCTCTCTCTCTCTCTCTCTCTCTCTCTCTCTCTCTCTCTCTCTCTCTCTCTCTCAATCTCTCTCTCTCTCTCTCTCTCTCTCTCTCTCTCTCTCTCTCTCTTCCCCGTGGGGGGGGGGGGATTGCCTGTTAGGATGATAGGACCTTCTGACCCGAGCCCATCCCTTTCCTCTCTTCAAGTATCCCTATGTTCCTTCTTTTATCCCTCAACCTTGCTGTCCCCTTCTCTATCACCTTCTCCCACGCCCTATAGAGTCTTCTAGACCTAATGCGGGTTTCCTTTCATTCTCTTCAATCAGTTCTCCTCCCCCTTCCTCTCACCCCCGCCTCCATCCTCTCGCCCCCCTCCCCACCACCATCTCCTCTTTCTCAACCGTAACCCCCCCTCCAGGTTTACCATGTCCGCTTGCCTACCTCCACCCACCCATCTCCCCACCACACTGACCCTCCACTCATATTTTGTCACACCTTGTTTTGTAACACATGGGTTTTATTATCCATGCTTCAGTTCAAGGGACTGTGCATTTCTCTCCACACTGGCCAATAATATATATATATTATCTGTCATACCGTGGCATACCATCCATTGATATCATAAAAATAACTCCATCTTCAGCTAGACGCCAGACATTTTTGGTCACCGTATGATGAGCCTCCTCGGCTTACTAAACATAAAGAGAAACTCATAAAGGAAGTAATTCATTTATTGTTGAGAGGTAAAGTAATAATATCAAGTAACTTGAAATATTCTGTGATATCGCTTTGACCGACTTTCGTCGAGGTTCTGCAAAATGGGAACCTAGAGACAAAATATTGTTCATGAAACGCCTGAAAAATATAGGTATTACACTATTTCATCTGCTACAAAAATGGCATGAGCATTATAAGACACAGAGAGATACAGCTTGAATAGTATAGGAGACAATATAATTACGGGTATTATATACAATAATGTTCTAGGCCAATCTCTATCATAAACTAGAAACTGCCTTTTATTACCATCTCGCTAGCTCAAGTAACTGATTCGACTCAGGCTGATGAGTCTTGTCCAGCTTCATCTTTCAAATCCATAGTTGCGTCGGTGCCACATGTACGGTTTGGCTGGGACTTACACTTGGCCGAAGCTGTACACCCACGCAACAAAGTTTCTGTACCCCTCTCAGTGTAAGGAAGTGGAAGTCAGGGTTAGAGAGAGGGCAGGCAAACGGACAACCGTGTGTGGTAGTTTGGAAATGAGCTACGAGGCGAATGGTTGGAAACTTTTTCATGCTATTCACCTGCAAAACATTATGCGTTCCTAACATGGCATATATTATAACAGACAACTATGTTATCATGGTGTCCTGTGAGACTGGTCCACACACGACCCATCTGTTTCGGATCCTCATCATACAAATAAAGCACTGAGCCAGTTGTATATAAGCAGCCACTGGTCACTATGATTCAGTGATAATTTTAGTGAATAAGGTATTCTTGGATTATCTATAGCTGTAATTTAGAATGATTTTGAATATAATGCTGATTCCCACAGTAGCTGTGTGTATGGTTATAAGTGTTGCAATTATTTTAGGCGAACGGACAATCGTGTGTGGTAGTTTGGAAATGAGCTACGAGGCGAATGGTTGGAAACCTTTTCATGCTATTCACCTGCAAAACATTATGCGTTCCTAACATGGCATATATTATAACAGACTACTATGTTATCATGGTGTCCTGTGAAACTGGTCCACACACGACCCATCTGTTTCGGATCCTCATTATACAAATAAAGCACTGAGCCAGTTGTATATAAGCAGCCACTGGTCACTATGATTCAGTGATAATTTTTGTGAATATGGTATTCCTGGATTATCTATAGCTGTAATTTAGAATGATTGTGAATATAATGCTGATTCCCACAGTAGCTGTGCGTATGGTTATAAGTGTTGCAATTATTTTAGGCGAACGGACAACCGTGTGTGGAAGTTTGGAAATGAGCTACGAGGCGAATGGTTGGAAACCTTTTCATGCTATTCACCTGCAAAACATTATGCGTTCCTAACATGGCATATATTATAACAGACTACTATGTTATCATGGTGTCCTATGAAACTGGTCCACACACGACCCATCTGTTTCGGATCCTCATCACACAAATAAAGCACTGAGCCAGTTGTATATAAGCACCCACTGGTCATTATGATTCAGTGATAATTTTTGTGAATATGGTATTCCTCAATTATCTATAGCTGCAATTTGGAATGATTGTGAATTTAATGCTGATTCCCACAGTAGCTGTGCGTATGGTTATAAGTGTTGCAATTATTTTATGTGGACGAATAAACCACATTCTGATGGGCAGAGAGAATTCACCAATAATTTACTATAACCAAATGAAATTAGGTGCAAACAACAAAATATAATGAGACAACGAAGATACAGCTGTGGTATCCTGCTACGCTACGTTATCCATGCCTTAACTGTTACTTTACCTCATACGTGCATTATTTTGCTTCAGTTTCTGCGTCTTTCATTACTCGTACTTCCCGGTATCCTCGTACTGCGAGCCGTCATATTTCTTTGGGGGTTTCTAGTCGTCAGGTCTTACAACCCCTACTGTATTACATTATTCCTCACATCATCTTTCCCACACAAACAACATTAGCACATGATTGATGAATCTGTTACAACAATTATTGGCACTGCCACTACTAATCTCCCTTTTCCCACTGTGTCTAATTTCACTCACAATACTACTACTGCTACTAATACTACTACTCCACTATAAATCTGTAGTATAATAATACTGACCACATTGTCCCTCTCCCACCGTTAACAAATTCGCCACTTACCTCCAGAGCCACCACAGTTTTTCCGCCCTCAGACATGGGTACTGACGGGGAAGGGAGATGGCCGTAATTGCTACACCATGAACCGCGGATCACATGTTTATACATTAACTACAGTGGTTCACGTGTTTTCTTTAGTGGATTGCAATATACACCGTTACTCATCCATGGGAACAGCTCCATGTTCGTACACCGCTTAGATATGTGGCTCAGTAACTGCTCTCCGTGAACTGGGCAGTGGTTTTATATTTATCCTATTTCATACAGTGCGAACGCCACTCGGTTGTTTAGCATGAGAAAACACACAGCAGATGAAGTGTTTGCAGTTAATGCAAGCGATTTCTGTAACTAATGGCATAGTTGATGTAATATGCACGTGCTCAGACTGGAGAACTGCAGACATTACAACCTTGTTCCACCATTGTTGGCTCGAGGGTATATGAAGGAGTGCTTAGAGCGTACAATTGCTCGTTATGAACCAAAATATAACTAAATAACCACTGCCAAACCTATAAAATCAACAGCAAAACATGGCATACAGAAACGGTTAAATATACCTGGGTTAAGTAAATCCACCTTTATTTTACACTGGTACTATGGTGTACAAAAGTCCGGTCCCTCTGCCAGCCACTCTTCGACTGATTCACTTGAGGTTCGAATAACGAAGCAACTGAGGAAACTTTAAAGGACCAACAGATGGCGCACTGTGCAGCTGGTATGGATGAATCAATGAATGAATGAAAGAAGATTCTGCAGCAACAAGCCCGGAATAACTATGACACTATAAAAAGCGGAAAGTCTTAGTCAGGAGGGACTAGGAACAAGAACAAAAATTTAATGAAGGGGTGAAAAGACCAGGAGACAATGTAGAGGTAAAATATGCGTAACCGGGCAAGAGCAGTTTCTCAGCGTCGATTACGAGGGAGGGAGCTGGTGATACATTATCGTAGCGATATTCGCTGTGGTGATAAGCTGACGATTAGAATAGTAAAGAAAAAGAGCAATACCGTAACTATGATAGTAGCTGCGTTTGTGGTTAAAACTAGACAGTGTTTATACATATTTTTCTCCTTCTCTGCTCTATTACGTTGATAGGGAAACGTATGCATCCAAAGAATTACTGCTGCATAAGCCTTGAGTATGAACTGAATATGCATTATTTTTATTCAGTTACGTAATTCACACTATCATGTGGTTCACTTTCCATCCACAACTCCCGTCCTTTACTGAAATTAGGTATCGATATCCCAACTATTTTTTCCTTACAAAGTTTAGCTGACCTGTATGATGAGGCCGCCAATGAAGCACCAAGGTGTGTGATTGATCACTTTAGTGAATAACTCCCTTTAAACATGGGACGCTCCAACAATGCACATAGAGTTACTGCATCAGAGCACACTGTTTAAGGAATGGAAAGTAGGCTTATCCCCTGTATAAATGTAAAGGTTTCAGTTAGTATAATTTGCGAAGTGTTTATGTATGTAATAGGTAATTTACACTTAATACCCACAAGCTGTTGGCACTCATTTTCAACCACTATTACGGAAAACAGTCATCGAACCAAAAGTTTGCCATTATTATTAAATTTGTATTTAACATCCCACTTTCTTTAATGACTAACTTCAGTCTATTTTACACAATAATTTTAAAATCTCAGTTGCAACCATACAACACATATATATAATTTACACATCCCTTGACAGGGTTTTATTTCATGATTTGTCTCTTATTTATTCCTCGAATAGAATAAGGTTCTTGGCCCACACTGAAAAGTATTTGTTAAATAAACGGGAAATGAGTAATCGATATCTATCTATCTATTGCCAGACGCCTCAATCGCGTTTGGGGTGGCCATAAACAAATCGCCTCCACGTCTTGTTTGTGGCCACCCCAAACGGGATTGAGGCGTCTGGCAATAGATAGATAGATAGATAGATTACTCATTTCCCTTTATTTAACAAATACTTTTCAGTGTGGGCCAAGAACCTTATTTTATTCGAGGTATAAATAAGAGACAAATCATAAAATAAAACCCTGTCAGGGACTGTAAAATATATGTGTTGTAATGAAGGCTTTATTTCACGTCCTAGAGTATAAAATACAGTACTGAATTATACACCTTAATGGTTTGGGTGACCCTACACTGCGTGACAAACCTAATGATTCGTGCAACCCAGGAAACCATTTATAACACTGGGTGGTAACCATATAACTAGGGGTGATGTGCAGCCCACCGAGGTGCCCCAATTAACTGGGTGGTTGATGCAAGTGCAGCTTCCACCCAGGAACCAAACCTGCACAGTTTTCCCTGCACCTTGCTTTGTTGGGTGCTGTCTGAAATCAGGGATGCATGCATGCCGGTGGTACATGGGTCAAGTCGGCCAGAATGACTGGGGTAGTTCAACAACAACATCTTAATAGTGGGACCAGCCTCCTTCTGCGTCCACGACTTCTTCGAGGCGTTTCGGGAGAGAATCTACCAATTTCATGCAAACATCTGGTCGTCGCCGGACGCTCTCCCACACTTCTTGAACTTTACCTTCAGTGGCTCTTTGAGTTCGGTGCTCCCCAACATCCCACTCTGGACATATCATCGCCCATACTTGTTCAGTTGGGTTGATGTCGCACACTTTTGATGGCCAGTCGAGGACCTGAATCTCAGGATGATCCTTGAGATAGTGTTTCACTACATTGCTGGTGTGAATGGGACTTTTGTCATGCACCAACTTAATGGTGTCGCGGGCAGGAATCGCCATAGCCCTTACTGTTGGATGCAAAACGTTTTCCAGAAGACAGACAGACAAACACACACACACACACAGACACACACACACACACACACACACACACACACACACACACACACACACACACACACACACACACACACACACACACACACACACACACACAAACACACACATGAGGAAGAGTGGTAAAGGAGAGAGGGAGGAATTGGAAATGGAGAAGGCGACGAAAGACATGTGGAAGTGTCCTGTACTATTCTAATAGCAGCTTGCACAGTACACTGACTCGTATATCCGACATACACCCTTTAATTCAATAATGGATGTATTTCCATTAGGATTCCATGATATGCCATCCAGCTGGCAATAGTTTTAATGAGCAAATACTTTGGTAAAATATTAAATATCATAACGACACTAGGTTCATACTGTTCACTGATTATACAGTCAACCATCAAACAGTAAGTCATAAGTCGTGGGGCCAATCTTCCTCGGGGATAAACAACCACTGAGGATGATTAGTGAGTGAAGTTGTGAACTACTCTCTCCGTGTGTGTGTGTGTGTGTGTGTGTGTGTGTGTGTGTGTGTGTGTGTGTGTGTGTGTGTTTATGCCTGTTTTTTTCTCCTACCGCGAGTCCACACGTGCTCTCGAACATACATTGGCAACACGGCAGGTAACATGTTCCGGAACATGTTTGGAGCAGTATTTGGACAGATGTATGCAAACATGTTTCACAGCAGCTTCGAACACTTGCAGGAGAGGCGATGGGATAAGTGTATCCATACCAGGCAGTTGAGACTTCATCATGATGTTACCAACATGATCTGGAGGCTGCTGTTCCCAACATCTTTGCAGCGTGGTCGTTACTGTGTTGCTTACATGTTCCCAGCACTTGCTCGAGCACACGTGAGTGCGCCCATACTGTCTCTCTCTCTCTCTCTCTCTCTCTCTCTCTCTCTCTCTCTCTCTCTCTCTCTCTCTCTCTCTCTCTCTCTCTCTCTCTCTCTCTCTCTCTTCTTGTGTGTGTGTGTGTGTGTGTGTGTGTGTGTGTGTGTGTGTGTGTGTGTGTGTGTGTATGTGTGTGAGTCAGTTGGTTATGTGGGCGGAAAAATGAAGTTGAGTTCGTGGGTGTGGTACTTTGGTGCATCGCCAGAGTGGGTGGACAGTGATAATGGTGGAGAGTGGGGGGAGGCGGACAGTTGTTGGGTGCGGTGGTAGGAGTGGTTCTGGGTGGGTCGTATGGGTAATTGGGTTAGTGAGTGGATGCTCTTGGTGGGTTGCGTGGGTAGGTGGCTGGATATGTGGGTGCTCGAAGAGGGGTCGGTAAGTTTGGTTTGGATATGATGAGTTTGATGGATAAGTCGGGTTCAGATGGGTGAGTGGAGTGGCGGAGTGAATGGGGTTGGGGAAGAAGGGTGGATGGACGGGTGGGTCAGTGGAAGGAGTGGGTGGACAGGATGGGTGGATGGCCAGGGTGAGGTTGGTGGGGAGTGTTCTGGAGAAGTGGGAGGGTTCTGTGAATGGATGAGATGGATGACATTGTTCGGTGAGCAGGGTGGGTGGAATTCGTGAATGGGAAGGGTGGGTGGAATTTGTGAGTTGTGAGGGTGGGTCAGAGGGCAAGATAGGTTGTGTGGGCAAAGTGAGTCGCCAGAGTGAGCGGGCACCGTTGATCGCCAGGGTGGCTGAGACGATTGCGTGGTCGGGATGATCTAAGTGGGTGGTTGGGTTGGGTGGCTGGATGGGTTCAGGGAGGAGAAGTGAATGAGTAAATGAGGTGAGTAGCATTGTTGAGTGAAGTTCGCGTGTGGCAATCATGGGTTAGCAAGGTGGATAGTAAGGATCGATGGGCTGAGTGGGTGGCAGGGGTGAGGTCAGTGGGTTGTGTTGGATGGGCTGAGTGGGTAGGTGGATAAGTAGGTGGGTGTATTATGTGGCTGTGCACATGACAAGGCAAGAGAGGGACTTATCTGGCTATATAACTTTTAACTGTTACTTGGATTTTAGTCTATCTCTTGGAACACGTTGGAAACCAGACTCTATACATTAAGGTCATTGTACTGAAATCTGCTAAAACCTCGATATAATCACTTCTCATGGAACTGAAGATGGATCCACGCACTTGATAATACACCTAGTAGTAAGATGAATGAAAGTAACATTACATGCGGCAAGACGTCAGAGTGAGCGAAGCTTCATATCTCCGATCCATCCGCCTAACTAATCAGTGTTTTGGTGTGGGTAAGGAGGGGGATTCTGGGGGGGGGTAGGTTAGACGTGTGCGATTAACATGACCTCTAGTGGCAGATTACCCTGTATCACGAATTTCTGTCAGGAGGTGTACATGCTCGAAAATTTTTCGAATCGCCAACCTTCATCCTCTGTGCCGTTATATTATGTGGTCATTGTATTATGGTGTGATATTGGCTAATTAATATTGTGTGATTGTTTGGGATAATGAGCTGTGGTGCACTATGCTATTTATAAAGTCTGAGTTATATAAAATAATTCTTCTCTTATAGTGTAGCGTGAACTACGATACCGGTTGAGTTGTCGTTCAGAAACAGTAAGCAAGTTCATCCACAAACGGCGAGATGTAGGGGGAAGGGGAAAGTATGGGAGTGAGCGGGAGCTTGGCAGTTGAAGGGAAGGGTGTTGAAATGGGATACACGTCGTTTACTACAAGTAACATATACTTTGCCATTACAGTATATTTATTAAGGTGTCAATGACATCCTGTATCCTAAATGATAATAAACCTATTTATTTTTATTATTCATTATTATAGACAATTGATTACACATTTTGAATTACACCAAACATAGGAGACCCCGTCTCTCGTTAACGGACAACATGCAGCCTGCTCCACCACCTCGACACTTTTCTCTCTTTCTCTCTCTCTCTCTCTCTCTCTCTCTCTCTCTCTCTCTCTCTCTCTCTCTCTCTCTCTCTCTCTCTCTCTCTCTCTCTCTCTCTCTCAACTCATCAGCTGCCTATCAGTAGACACACACATTATCAGTTTGTGCTAATGAGCAAAGACAGTACACATATGTTTACCTACAATTTAATACTGTGCCAAAATACAAGTGCAGTAAATTAGGAGCTCACCTTACGGATTAAGTTAGCCAGTAAACAGTAATAGCTTATGTTCCAGTAATAATCATGGGGTTGTCGTACTCACAGTGATGTTTTTGTAAATGTTTTAGGTAATCATGTGTTCAGTGGCGGTTACCAATTAGAGGGGAGGTGGCCGCTGAAACACCCAGTCCCAATAGCTACTTCGGTGCGTTATAGTGTCACTGTAGAGGTTCCTTGTCTTCCAGTTATGTTAATTATTAAGGTTAACATATTGATGGAAAGCCACTTCTTATTAAAGATGCAAACAGCCTATTATGAACTCTGAAAATATATTATGGAGCATATTGTGGGAGCATTGCAGCTCCCAAAAACCAGTTATAGGCCTGGTCCGTTTGCTTCAATATTGCCAGCCTGACAGTGTGGTGTTAATGAACATGATATTGATGTTACAATTATATATGCTTATTTTCCTTTGGAACAACGGACTTCATAACAGGATTTCATTCAGTACACAGAATGTCAAATACAGTATGTCTCTGTGTGACTGAATGAATTTGGGTGAAGGACAACACGTGTGGTGGCGGTGGGGGGAGTGTCGTATGTCATGTGCTTGTGTCATAAAGGTAATATACCTATGTGCATACGTGGCTAAGGACGTCCACGACTGATATACGTAATCCGTTTCTTTCACACTTGATGACACACACCTCAGTAGTAATTAGGGTCCATTTATAAGTTTCTAGCATATTACGTAATTATATGGTTATGTTGTCGGGGTGGAACCTGGAACATCGTATAAAGACTATCTATCTATCTATAGCCCGACGCCCTAATATCGCAAAGCGTGGCCACAGACAAAACGCCTCCAAGTCACTCTGTCACCCACCATTTGACTACCCTCCCCCCAACTCACCCCCCCTCCCTCATATACCTCTCAACTCCATCCCTCCACCTCATTCTTGGTCTACCCCTCCCTCTCCTTCAATCCACCTCACCTACATACACCCTCTTAGTCAGTCTTTCATTCTCCATTCTCTCCACATGTCCAAACCACCTCAGTGTATTTCTCCTTATCTTCTCAACTACATCCACATCTACCTCACAACGTTCCTTCACTTCTTCATTCATCAACCTGTCCCTCCACTTCACACCACATTCTCCTCTCAAGTAACTCATTTCCACTGCTCTCACTCATGACTTGTTCCCCTCTTGCAAGGTCCACGCCTCGCTTCCATACGTCAGGGTAGGGATCTCAATGTCATCATGCAATGACTTCTTAACTTCCATACTCACCTCCCTATTTCTCATCACTGCTTTCAGTGTCCCAACAACCTTCCTTCCCTGCTGTACCCTTTCACGTACTTCATCCCCCAAAGTTCCATCCTTACTCATCACACTACCCATGTACTTGAATGCACTCACATTCTCCATATCCTCACCATCCAACCTCACTGCACACTCTGTGACGTCATTCCTCTCAAACACCATAACTTTACTTTTGTTTACATTAACTTTCAGCTTCCTCCTCCTACACACTGTCCCAAATTCATTCACCAAACCTGGCAACTCCCATTCATCTTCACTCAACAATACTGTATCATCAGCAAACAGCAACAACTGAAGCTTCCAAATCTCACCCTCATTGATTAGGGCCAGCCCCACGGTCACTGCCCTACCTTGCACCTCCTTTACAACCCATCCATATATATATTAAACAGCCATGGAGACATCACACACCCCTGTTTCAGTCCCACATTGAGATCAAAGAACTCACTCAGCTCACCATCCACTCGCACCGTAGCCCTAGCTCCCTCGCACATACTCTTCACAGCACTCAACAATTTCCCCTCCACTCCATATATTCTTAATACCTTCCACATACCTTGCCGATCTATTCTGTCATAAGCTTTCTCCAAGTCCATGAAGGCAGCATACACTTTCCTTCCCTTCTCTAGATACTTCTCTACTAAACATCTTAGAACAAATATCTGATCTACACACACTTTTCCCTTCCTAAATCCCCCTTGTTCTTCTCCAACTAGCTCCTCCGCCATATGCCTAACCCTATCAATGAGTATTCTACCATATATTTTACCAGTCACACTAAGAAGGCAAATACCCCTATGGTTACCACATACTTCTCTCTCCCCTTTTCTTTTGTACAGATTAACAATTATACCTGATTTTCAGTCGTCTGGAATCCTTCCCTCTTCCCAAGCCAATCTACACAACTTCCACATCCACTCCACAACAACCTCACCCCTATACCTCAGCATTTCACCACACACTTCATCAATTCCTGGGGCCTTTCCCAGCATAATCTTCTTCATCGCTTCCACTACTTGCGCCCAACTGATCTCTTCCTCCCTCCTCTCATCTCTTCTCCCAGCCATTCCCCAACCACTTATACTCACACTGCTCTCACTCTCTACATTCAACAAATCCTCAATGTGCTCCTTCCATCTCCTCAATTTCTCTTTCTTCTCCACCAACAATCTATTATTCCTGTCGTTCACTCCCCTATTATTTCCCCTTTCACACTGCCTTGCTTTCTTTACCTCCTTCCAAAACAATTTCTTACTCTCCCTCCATTTCACACTCAGATTCCTCACAAACTCTTCATCCACTTTCTTCTTACTCTCCTTCACCAGTCTCTTAACCTCCCTTCTGCTCACATATACCTCTCTCTTCTCTCTCTCCCATATTCTCCCCTATCTCTACTCGCCTACCATTCACCATATGCCTTCTTCTTTTGTTCCACAGCTCGTTTCACCTCATCATTCCACTATGCTGTCCCTTGCACACCCTTGCATCTCCTCCTCACTCCACAAACTGCCTCACACGCTGCGCCTATCTCTTCCGTGAATATCTTACATACGTCTTCCACCCTTTCCATCTGCTCTAGCTCATACCTTCCCAATCTTTCTTCCACTATGCTCTTATACTCTGTCATTTTCTCACTATCTTGCAATTTCTCCACTCTTCTCACAGGAGCTGCTTCCTCCTGTCTTCCCCTTCGCCTCCTCAACCACTTTCTTTGCATCTTTACCTTGGCCATCACTAAGTGATGGTCCAAGACTCCATTCCCCCACCCTTTCCACACTCCTGCATACAACACTTGTCTTCTCATTCGCTCATCCACAGACACGTAGTCTATCATTGCCTTTCGTTCAACAAGTTCACCATCCATCCTCCTCATTACTCTCCATGTATACCGGTGGATCATCTTATGACGAAAGTAGGTGTTGGCTATTGCCAACCCCTTACAAGCACAGATGTCCACCAAAGCACTACCATTCCCATCTACTTCAGCTGGCACACCCCACTAACCAACCACTCCTTCCACTCTTACATTCCCAACTTAGACATTCATGTCTCCAATCAACAGCACTCTCTCGCTCCTTTCAAACTTGTCCATACATGCTTCAACTCTCGGCCAAAACTCATCTTTCACTCTTGCCACTCGATCTTCTGTTGGAGCATACACGCATACAATCGCCTATGCTTGTATACATACTTTCATCCTCACCCATACAATCCTTGCACCCACTGTTCCATACTCTCTTATATTCTCCTTCCACTTCTTGCTTATCATCAGACATACTCCCTCTCTTGCCCTCTCATTCTCACTGACTCCCGCACATATACCTACACCATATTCCCATTCTCTCACCCTTTCACCTTGCCATTTAGTTTCAGTCAATCCACATATATCCACTTTTGCTTCCTCAAGCACCTGAACAATCTCTCTCTCTTTCACTTCATCATTCACTCCTCTCACATTCCATGTTCCAACCCTAAGAATGTCCTTTGTCCGTTCCTTAGTAACCAACGTATGGTCTGTCCGGGTCCGAGGCGCTTTATTCGCTTTTTCAGTTAGTTCTCTTTACGGGGTGGGGCACTAACCCACCACCAACCCTTTCAGTCACCTCGTACGACAAGCAGGGATACTGGGGGAGTGTTCTTGAAACCCCCTACTTTGATCATTATATTACATCATATTATAGCTTTGAGTTGAATAATACAAATGTTACATATTGTATAATAAGTGATGTCACGGTGGTTTACCCAGTTGACGTTCACCTAAGCTTTATTGAACAGACAGTAAATGCAGTTGTTAGCAGTTTTTTTTTTTTTTAATCCTGGGAAGAAGGAACCAAAGGTCACGACCCCGCAATAACCGTTCCTTCCAGTGAAAAACAAAATACAAGAGAGAGCCTAATTCAAGATCCGATTATCTCGAGATGCCTGGACACACTGCGTTTGACGGACTGGAGATCATAGCTAGCAGGAAATACAGACAGAGGAAGACAGTTCCAGAGCTGGACTGTTGCATAAATGAGTAAACTCTTGCGTTAGAGTGTTGGACAGAAAAGGGATCAGAGTTTGCTGCTAGATGGGTGCTACGCGCCCGTCGTAGAGGTGGAGGAATGCAAACAGACAGTTCAGAGGAGTAGTGACCATCAAAGTAGTGATAGAAGAGATAAAGATGGAACAGTGCGACGAAGAGACAAATGTTGAAGTGAGCCAGTAAGAGGAGGAGAGTTGATGAGACGAAAAGCCATTGACTCCACACTATTGAGAAGAGCTCTATGTGGGAAGCCTCCCCACACATGAGATTTGTGCAGGGGTATAGAAGGAATGGAGCCGGCTTAACACACCTAATCTCTTGGAAGCAGATTTTACAAGAAATGTAATATGATCTTTCCAAGATAAGTCCCGAGTAAATGAAACCCTAAGCATGTTCAAGGATGATGCAGGATTAAGCTGAATATTATTAAACATTATTGGGTTTACCTGTGGAAGATTTTTTCAGGTTGATAGGTGGTAGAACTGAGACTTTGATGCATTAAAAACAACCAAATTATTTTTACTCCTGTCAGAGATACGAGCCAAGTCAGACATTAAGTGTGCCATAGCCTCATACCTTATTTGTTGAAGTAACTGCTGAGATGGGCGTTGCGGGAGCCGAATGGAAACGCGAAGAGTCGAGTCATCAGTGTACGAGTGGATAGGGTCAGATGTACAGCTTAGGTCATTGATGAATAAAAGGAAGAGGGCTGGTACAGTAATAGGGCAGTTTGGAAATTAAATATTTATGCCAGACTCGATCGAAAGCCTTTGAGATGTCAAGTGCAATGGCAAAGCTTTCGCCAAAGTCCCGAAAGGAGTCTGACCAGGAGTCTGAAAGGTAGGTGAGACGATCGCCAGTGGAGCGTCCATGACGGAACCCAAAAAGGTTGTGATAGGAAAGATGCTTTTAAATTTTTCTATTAAGAATTGACTGGAAAACTTTTGAGACAGGATGTTAAAGCAATTGGACGATAGTTAAAGGGTTGGGAATGGTCACCCTTCATTGGGACTCACTGAATGAGAGCAAACTTCCAGCAAGAAGGAAAGGTACAAGTTGATAGACAAAGGCGAAAGAGTTTGCCTAGGCAGGAAAGCACAGTTCTTGAGGAAAATAGTAGGGGCTCCATCAAGCCCATATGCCTTGTTAGTATTGAGGCCTGTGATGGCAGAAAATACATCTGCTGAAGAAATTTTAATGTCAGCCATGAGGGTCAGAGGAAAGATGATGGAGGAACAGCACCGGTATCGACTAAGGTGGAATTGGCGGAGAAAGTTTGAGCGAAGAGATCTGCTTTATCAGTAGAAGAAATTTCTACAGAACCATCAGAGTAGGAAAGAAGAGGGAAGGATGATGAGGTAAAGTTGTTAGAAGGGTTTTTGGCAATGTGCCAGAAGGAGCGGGAAGAATTCGAGTTGGAGAGTTGAGAGTATTTAGTACGGATGAAATTATTTTTAGCAGAGCGAAGAACAGACAGCACGATTCCGGGCAGAAACGTATCAGGGGTGGGTTGGCTCCGGTACAGTTTATAGGCCCTCTCCTTGTTGCGGAGAGCATTAGAACAAGCGTGATTAAACCAGGGCTTTCTTGCATTAGTCAAAGGATATGAGAAAGGAATGTATGCTTCCATGCCGGAGAGAATAACCTCTGTAATGCGCAAAGCACACTCAGATGGCTCCCGACCATGGAAACAATAATCATTCCAGGGAAAATAAAAGTACTGCCGGAGGGTCTCCCAATCCGCAGCCCCAAAGTGCCACACGACATTTCTTTCGAGGATTCACAGGCCGTATCAGAGCGATAGGACAGGTTAAGGTGATAAGGTTGTGATTGGAGGAGCCTAACGGAGAGAAAAGATTAAGTGTAAGCAGAAGGAGTAGTCGTAAGAAAGAGGTCAAGTATATTGCAGATCTCTCCAAGCTGGTCAGGGATACTGTTAGGATGCTGTGCAACTGCTCTAGGCCATTAAGGATAGAAAAGGTGTAGGCTTGTAAATTAGCAAAGGCTGGTGACACGAGACAACAACCAGCCAATTTTTCCCAAGAAGCCCCACCGCTGAGGAAAATCAAGAGAACCTTGACTGACAGTGTGTGAGATGACAGAACAACAGACAGCAAGCATTGTAGTAGGAATGGGAATCGTAGCAAGAAATTCAACCATACTGCGGTTTCAGGACCAGTGTCAACAGAAGAAGACCTGAAAAGGATGCAGATGTACAGCTTCAGCCAAGTGTAAGTACTGACCCTTTCCCAGCCAAATCGAACATTTGACACCGTCGCACTCATGGATACGAGAGGTGAAGCAGGGCAAGACTCATCAACCTGAGTCGAAACAGCGAGTGTGTGTGTATGTGTGTGTGTGTGTGTGTGTGTGTGTGTGTGTGTGTGTGTGTGTGTGTGTGTGTGTGTGTGTGTGTGTGTGTGTGTGTGTGTGTGTGTGTGTGTGTGTGTGTGTGTGTGTGTGAGAAGTTTGGCCGACGCAGGCCTTTGCTGCTGGTGGCCCAGAAGAGGGTAGGGATGGGGAGATGTTAGGATTATATGCTGTGGGTAGGGGAGAGATAGCATTTGTTTTTTCTTGGGAATGGCACAGAAGGTTGAAAGAAACAATTACAAACACTGTGATGTTCCCAGTGAATGTTATAAAGCAAATTGGCCAATATTGGATAATAAAACCCACGTGTCACAAAACAAAACACCGGTACAGTAGGTGTATTAGCAATCTCAAATTGATCGGATCTTGAATTTGGCTCTCTATTGTATTTTGTTTTTCTCTTGGAGGGAACTGTTACTGCGGGCTCATGGCCTTTGCTTCCTTCTTCCTCGCATAAAAAAAAAAAACAGGGTAAAGCCCGGCTAGGTCTCTCTCTCTCTCTCTCTCCCTCTCTCTCACTCTCCCCGTTGGGGGGGGGGCTGGTATTGCCTGTTAGGATGATAGGTCTTTGGCGACCCTTCTGACCCAAGCCCATCTCTTTCCTCTCTTCAAGTATCCCTCTGTTCCTTCTTTAATCCCTCAACCTTCCTGTCCCCCTCTCTATCACCTTCTCCCACGCCCTATGGAGTCTTCTAGACCTAATGCGGGTTTCCTTTCATTCTCTTCAATCAGTTCTCCTCCCCCTTCCTCTCACCCCCGCCTCCATCCTCTCGCCCCCCTCCCCACCACCATCTCCTCTTTCTCAACCGGGACCCCCCCCCCTTTTTACCATGTCCGCTTGCCTACCTCCACTCGCCCATCTCCGCACCACACTGACCCTCCACTCATATTTTGTCACATCTTGTTTTGTAACACATGGGTTTTATTATCAATGCTTTAGTTCAAGGGACTGTGCATTTCATGAAACGCCTGAAAAATATAGGTATTACACTATTCCATCTGCTACAAAAATGGCACGAGGATTATAAGACAGAAAGATACAGCTTGAATAGTATAGGAGACAATATAATTACGAGTATTATAAACAATAATGTTCTATGCCCATCTCTATCATAAACTAGAAACTGCCTTTTATTACCATCTCGCTAGCTCAAGTAACTGATTCGACTCAGGCTGATGAGTCTTGTCCAGCTTCATCTTTCAAATCCATAGTTGCGTCGGTGCCACATGTACGGTTTGGCTGGGAGAGGGTGGACACTTACACTTGGCCGAAGCTGTACACCCACGCAACAAAGTTTCTGTACCCCTCTCAGTGTAAGAAAGTGGAAGTCAGGGTTAGAGAGAGGGCAGGCGAACGGACAACCGTGTGTGGTAGTTTGGAAATGAGCTACGAGGCGAATGGTTGGAAACCTTTTCATGCTATTCACCTGCAAAACATTATGAGTTCCTAACATGGCATATATTATAACCGACTATGTTATC
The DNA here is from genome assembly GCF_032717465.1 of Coenobita brevimanus. NCBI lineage: Eukaryota > Metazoa > Arthropoda > Malacostraca > Decapoda > Coenobitidae > Coenobita > Coenobita brevimanus. Next base: position 13,706,319 of record NC_137059.1, read on the forward strand.
ATGGTGTCCTGTGAATCTAGTCCACACACGAATCATCTGTTTCGGATCCTCATCATACAAATAAAGCACTGAGCCAGTTGTATATAAGCAGCCACTGGTCATTATGATTCAGTGATAATTTTTGTGAATATGGTATTCCTGGATTATCTATAACTGTAATTTAGAATGATTGTGGGTCGTATGTTTAATTAGGTTAGTGACTGGATGCTTTTCGCGGGCTGGGTGGATAGGTGGCTGGATATGTGGGTGGTCGAAGAGGGGTCGGTAAGTTAGATATTGATAAGATGAGTTTGATGGATAAGTCGGATTCAGATGGGTGAGTTGGGTGGCGGAGTGAATGGGGTTGGGGAAGAAGGGTGGATGGGCGGGTGGGTCGGAGGGAGGAGTAGGTGGACAGGATGGGTGGATGGCTAGGGTAAGATTGGTGGGGAGTTTTCAGGAGAGGTGGGAGATTTTTGTGAATGGATCAGATGGATGACATTGTTCGGTGACAAGGGTGGGTGGAAATGGTGAATATGAAGGGTGGGTGGAATATGTGAGTTGTGAGGGTGGGTGGTAGGGGTCCGTGGGCAAGTGGGTGGTTGGGTTGGGTGGCTGGATGGGTTCAGGGAGGAGAAGTGACTGAGTAAATGAGTTGAGAAACATTGTTGGGTGAACTTCACGTGTGACATTCGTGGGTTAGCAGGGTGGATAGCAAGGATCTATGAGCTGAGTGGGTGGCAGGGGTGAGGTCAGTGGGTTGTGTTGAATGGGTTGAGTGGGTAGGTGGATAAGTAGGTGAGTTTATTATATGGCTGTGCACAAGACAAGGCAAGAGAGGGACTTCTCTGGCCATATAACTTTTAACTGTTACTTGGATTTTAGTCTACCGCTTGGAACGCGTTGGAAACCAGACTCTATACATTAAGGTCATTGTACTGAAATCTGCTAAAACCTCGATATAATCACTTCTCATGGAACTAAAGATGGATCCACGCACTTGATAATACACCTTATAGTAAGATGAATGAAAGCAACATTACATGCGGCAAGACGTGAGAGTGAGCGAAGCTTCATATCTCCGATCCATCCGCAAAACAAATCAGTGTTTTGGTGTGGGTAAGGAGGGGGATTTGGGGGGGGGGGGGTAGACGTGTGCGATTAACCTGACCTATAGTGGCAGATTTCCCAGTAGCATGAATTTCTGTCCGGAGGTGTACATGCCCGAAAATTTTTCGAATCGTCAAGCTTCATCCTCTGTGCCGTTATATTATATGGTCATTGTATTATGCGGTGATATTGGCTAATTAATATTGTGTGATTGTTTGGGATAATGACCTGTGGTGCACTATGCTAAGCTTAAGGTCTGAGTTATATAAAATAATTCTTCTCCTATAGTGTAGCGTGAACTACGATACCGGTTGAGTTGTGGTTCAGAAACAGTAAGCAAGTTCATCCACAAATGGCTCCATCTAGGGGGAAGGAGAAAGTATGGGAGTGAGCGGGAGCTTGGCAGGTGAAGGGAAGGGTGTTGAAATGGGATTCACGTCGTTTACTAAAACACATTCTTTGCCATTACATATATTTATTAAGGTGTCAATGACATCCTGTATCCTAAATGATAATAAACCTATTTATTTTTATTATCCATTATTATAGACAACTGATTACACACTTTAAATCACAAGAAACATAGGAGACCCCGTCTCTCGTTAACGTACAACATTCAGCCTGCTCCACCACCTCGACTTGTTTTTTTTTCTCTCTCTCTCTCAATTCATCAGCTGCCTATCAGTAGACACACACATTATCAGTTTTTGCTAATGAGCAATGACAGTACACATATGTTTACCTACAATTTAATTCTGTGCCAAAATACAAGTGCAGTACATTACGAGCTCACCTTATGGATTACGTTAGCCAATAAACAGTAATAGCTTATGTTCCAGTAATAGTCATGGGGTTGCCTAACTCACAGTGATGTTTTTGTATATGTTTTAGGTAATCATGTGTTCAGTGGCGGTTACTAGTTAGAGGGGAGGTGGCCGCTGAAACACCCAGTCCCAATAGCAACTTCGGTGCGTTATAGTGTTACTGTAGAGGTTCCTCGTCTTTCAGTTATGTTAATTATTAAGGTTAACATATTGATGGACAGCCAGTTCTTATTAAAGATGCAAACAGCCTATTATGAACTCTCAAAATATATTATGGAGCATATTGTGTTAGCGTTGCAACTCTCACGAACCAGTTATAGTCCTGGTCCGTTTGCTTCAATATTGCCAGCCTGACAGTGTGGGGTTAATGAACATGATATTGATGTTACAATTATATATGCTTATTTTCCTTTGGAACAACGAAGTTCATAACAGGATTTCATTCAGTACACAGAATGTCAAATACAGTATGTCTCTGTGTGACTGAATGAATTTGGGTGAAGGACACGTGTGGTGGCGGTGGGGGGAGTGTCGTATGTCATGTGCTTCTGTCATAATGGTAATGTGGCTATGTGCATACGTGGCTAAGGACGTCCACGACTAATATACGTAATCCGACACTTTCACACTTGATGACACACACCTCAGTAGTAATTAGGGTCCATTTATAAGTTTGTAGCATATTACGTACTTATATATGCTTATGTTATCGGGGTGGAACCTGGAACATCGTATAAAGACTATCTATCTATCTATCTATAGCCCGACGCCCTAATCCCGCAAAGGGTGGCCGCAGACAAAACGCCTCCAAGTCACTCTGTCACCCACCATTTGACTACCCTCCCCCCAACTCACTCCCCCCTCCCTCATATACCTCTCAAATCCATCCCTCCACCTCATCCTTGGTCTACCCCTCCCTCTCCTTCCCTCCACCTCACCTACATACACCCTCTTAGTCAGTCTTTCATTCTCCATTCTCTCCACTTATCCAAACCACCTCAGTGTATTTCTCCTAATCTTCTCAACCACATCCACATCTACCCCACAACGTTCCTTCACTTCTTCATTCGTCAACCTGTCCCTCCACGTCACTCCACATGCTCCTATCAAGTAACTCATTTCCACTGCTCTCACTCTTGACTTGTTCCTTATTGCAAGGTCCACGCCTCGCTTCCATACGTCAGGGTAGGGATCACAATGCCATCATGCAGTGACTTCTTAACTTCCATACTCACCTCCCTATTTCTCACCACTGCTTTCAGTGTACCAACAACCTTCCTTCCCTGCTGTACCCTTTCACGTACTTCATCCCCCAAAGTTCCATCCTTACTCATCACACTACCCAAGTACTTGAATGCACTCACATTCTCCATATCCTCACCACCCAACCTCACTGCACACTCTGTGACGTCATTCCTCTCAAACACCATAACTTTACTTTTGTTTACATTAACCTTCAGTTTCCTCCTCCTACACACTGTTCCAAATTCATTCACCAAACCTTGCAACTCCCATTCATCATCACTCAAGAATACTGTATCATCAGCAAACAGCAACACCGGAAGCTTCCAAATCTCACCCTCATTCATTAGGGCCAGCCCCACATCCACTGCCCTACCTTGCACCTCTTTTACAACCCCATCCATATATATATTAAACAGCCATGGAGGCATCACACCCCCTTGTTTCAGTCCCACATTGAGATCAAAGAACTCACTCAGCTCACCATCCACTCGCACCGTAGCCCTAGCTCCATCGTACATACTCTTCACAGCACTCAACAATTTCCCCTCCACTCCATATATTCTTAATACCTTCCACATACCTTGCCTATCTATTCTGTCAAAAGCTTTCTCCAAGTCTATGAAGGCAGCATACACTTTCCTTCCCTTCTCTAGATACTTCTCTACTAAACATTTTAGAACAAATATCTGATCTTCACACCCTTTCCCTTCCTAAATCCCCCATGTTCTTCTCCAACTAGCTCCTCCGTCATATGCCTAACCCAATCAATGAGTATTCTACCATATATTTTACCAGTCACATTAGGAAGGCAAATACCCCTATGGTTACCACATACTTCTCTCTCCCCTTTTCCTTTGTACAGATTAACAATTATACCTGATTTCCAATCCTCTGGAACCCTTTCCTCTTCCCAAGCCAATCTACACAACTTCCACATCCACTCCACAACAATCTCACGCCCATACCTCAGCATTTCACCACACACTCCATCAATTCCTAGGGCCTTTCCCAGCTTAATCTTCTTCATCGCTTCCACTTCTTCCGCCCTACTGATCTCTTCCTCCCTCCTCTCATCTCTGCTTCTCCCAACCATTCCCCAACCACTTATACTCACACTGCTCTCACTCTCTACATTCAACAAATCCTCAAAGTGCTCCTTCCATCTCCTCAATTTCTCTTTCTTCTCCACCAACAATCTATTATTCCTATCTTTCACTCCCCTATTATTTCCCCTTTCACACTGCCTTACTTTCTTTACCTCCTTCCAAAACAATTTCTTACTCTTCCTCCATTTCACACTCAGATTCCTCCCAAACTCTTCATCCACTTTCTTATTACTCTCCTTCACCAGTCTCTTAACCTCCCTTCTCCTGCTCACATATACCTCTCTCTTCTCTCTCTCATCTTCTCCCCTGCCTCTACTCGCCAACCATTCACCATATGCCTTCTTCTTTTGTTCCACAGGTCGTTTCACCTCATCATTCCACCATGCTGTCCCTTGCACACCCTTGCATCTCCTCCTCACTCCACAAACCGCCTCACAGGCTGCGCCTATCTCTTCCGTGAATATCTTACATACGTCTTCCACCCTTTCCATCTGCTCTAGCTCATACCTTCCCAAACTTTCTTCCACTATCCTCTTATACTCAGTCATTTTCACACTATCTTCCAATTTCTCCACTCTTCTCACAGGAGCTGCTTCCTCCTGTCTTCCCCTTCGCCTCCTCAACCACTTTCTTTGCATTTTTACCTTCGCCATCACTAAGTGATGGTCCGAGATTCCATTCCCCCACCCTCTCCATACTCTTGCATCCAACACTTGTCTTCTCATTCGCTCATCCACACACACGTAGTCTATCATTGCCTTTCGTTCAACAAGTTCTCCATCCATCCTCCTCATTACTCTCCATGTATACCGGTGGATCATCTTATGACGAAAGTAGGTGTTGCCTATTGCCAACCCCTTACAAGCACAGATGTCCACCAAAGCACTACCATTCCCATCTACTTAACCTGGCACACCTCCCCTGACCAACCACTCCATCCACTCGTACATTCCCAACTTTGCCATTCATGTCTCCAATCAACAGCACCCTCTCGCTCCTTTCAAACTTGTCCATACATGCTTCAACTCTCGCCCAAAACTCATCTTTCACTCCTGCCAATCGATCCTCTGTTGGAGCATACACACATACAATCGCCAATGCTTGTATACCAACCTTCATCCTCACCCATACGATCCTTGCACCCACTGTTCCATACTCTCTTATATTCTCTTTCCACTTCTTGCTTATCATCAGACATACTCCCTCTCTTGCCCTCTCATTCTCACTGACTCCCGCACATATACCTACACCATATTCCCATTCTCTCACCCTTTCACCTTCAAATTTAGTATCAGTCAATCCACATTTATCCACTTTTGCATCCTCAAGCACCTGAACAATCTCTCTCTCTTTCACTTCATCATTCACTCTTCTCACATTCCATGTTCCCACCCTAAGAATGTCCTTTGTCCGTTCCTTAGTCATCAACGGATGGTCCGTCCGGGTCCGAGGTGCTTTATTTGCTATTTTAGTTACTTCTCTTTACAGGGTGGGGCACTAACCCACCGCCAACCCTTTTAGTCGCCTCGTACGACAAGCAGGGATACTGGGGGAGTATTCTTGAAACCCTCCTTCCCCCTACTTTGATCATTATATTACATCATATTAAGTTGAATAATACACATGTTATATATTGTATAATAAGTGATGTCACGGTGGTTTACCCAGTGGACGTTCTCCTAAGCTTCATCGAACAGACAGTTACTGCAGTTGTTAGCAGTTTTTTTTTTTTTTTTAATCCTGGGAAGAGGGAACCAAAGGCCACGACCCCACAATAACCGTTCCTTCCAGTGAAAAACAAAATACAAGAGAGAGCCTAATTCAAGATCCGATTATTTCGAGATGCCTGGACACACTGCGTTTGACGGACTGGAGATCATGGCTAGAAGGAAATACAGACAAAGGAGACAGTTCCAGAGCAAAACAGTTGCATAAATGTAAACTCTTGCGTTAGAGTGATGAACAGAAAAGGGATGAGAGTTTGCTGCCAGACGGGTGCTACTCGCCCGTCGTAGAGGTGGAGGAATGCAAACAGACAGTTTAGAGGAGTAGTGACCATTAAGGTAGTGATAGAAGAGATAAAGATGCAACAGTGCGGCGAAGAGACAGAGGTTGAAGTGAGCCAGTAAGAGGAGGAGAGTTAATGAGACGAAAAGCCATTGACTCCACACTATTGAGAAGAGCTCTATGTGGGAAGCCTCCCCACACATGAGATTGGTGCAGGGGTATAGAAAGAACGTAGTCGGCTTAAAACACCTAATCTCCTGGAAGCAGATTTTACAAGAGATATAATATGATATTTCCAAGTTAAGTCCCGAGTAAATGAAACCCCAAGCATGTTCAAGGATAATGAAGGATTAAGCTGAATATTATTAAACATTAGTGGGTTTACCTGTGGAAGATTTTGTCAGGTTGATAGGTGTAAGAACTGAGTCTTTGATGCATTAAAAACAACCAAATTATTTTTACGCCGATCAGAGATACGAGCCAAGTAAGACATTAGGTGTGCCATAGCCTCATACTTTGTTTGTTGATGTAACTGCTGAGATGGGCGTTGCGGGAACCGAATGGAAACGTGAAGAGTGGAGTCATCAGTGTACGAGTGGATAGGGTCAGATGTACAGCTTAGGTCATTGATGAATAAAAGGAAGAGGGCTGGTACAGTAATAGGGCAGTTTGGAAATTAAAGATTTATGCCAGACTCGATCGAAAGCCTTTGAGATGTCAAGTGCAATGGCAAAGCTTTCGCCAAAGTCCCGAAAGGAGTCTGACCAGGAGTCTGAAAGGTAGGTGAGACGATCGCCAGTGGAGCGTCCCTGACGGAACCTAAGAAGGTTGTGATCGGAAAGATACTTTTAAATTTTTCTATTAAGAATTGACTGGAAACCTTTTGAGACAGGATGTTAAAGCAATTGGACGATAGTTAAAGGGTTGGGAATGGTCACCCTTCATTGGGACTGGCTGAATGAGAGCAAACTTCCAGCAAGAAGGATAGGTACATGTTGATAGACAAAGGCGAAAGAGTTTGCCTAGGCAGGAAAGCACAGTTCTTGAGGACAACAGTAGGGGCTCCATCAAGCCCATATGCCTTGTTAGTATTGAGGCCTGTGATGGTAGAAAATACATCTGCTGAAGAAATTTTAATGTCAGCCATGAGGGTCAGAGGAAAGTTGATGGAGGAACAGCACCGGTATCGACTAAGGTGGAATTGGCGGAGAACATCTGAGTGAAGAGATCTGCTTTATCAGTAGAAGAAATATCTACAGAACCATCAGAGTAGGAAAGAGGAGGGAAGGATGATGAGGTAAAGTTGTTAGAAGTGTTTTTGGCAAGGTGCCAGAAGGAGCGGGAAGAATTCGAGTTGGAGAGTTGAGAGTATTTAGTATGGATGAAATTATTTTTAGGAGAGCGAAGAACAGACAGCACGATTCCGGGCAGAAACGTATCAGGGTTGGGTTGGCTTCGGTACAGTTTATAGGCCCTCTCCTTGTTGCGCAGAGCATTAGAACAAGCGTGATTAAACCAAGGCTTTCTTGCATTAGTCAAAGGATATGAGAAAGGAATGTATGCTTCCATGTCGGAGAGAATAACCTCTGTAATGCGCAAGGCACACTCAGATTGTTCCCGACCATGGAAACAAGAATCATTCCAGGGAAAATAAAAGTACTGCCGGATGGTCTCCCAATCCGCAGGCCCAAAGTACCACACGACATTTCTTTGGAGGATTCACAGGCCGTATCGGAGCGATAGGACAGGTTAAGGTGATAAGGTTGTGATTGGAGGAGGCTAACGGAGAGAAAAGATTAAGTGTATGCAAAAGGAGTAGTCGTAAGAAAGAGGTCAAGTATATTGCCGATTTCTCCAAGGTGGACAGGGATACGGTTAGGGTGCTGTGCAACTGCTCTAGGCCATTAAGGATAGAAAAGATGTAGGATTATAAATTAGCAAAGGCTGGTGACACGAGACAACAACCAGCCAATTTTTCCCAAGAAGCCCCACCGCTGAGGAAATGCAAGAGAACATAGACTGACAGTGTGTGCGAAGACAGAAGAACAGACAGCAAGTAGTGTAGTAGGAATATGAATCGTAGCACGAAATTCAGCCATATTGCGGTTTCATGGCCAGTGTCAACTGAAGAAGACCTGAAAAAGATGCAGATGTACAGCTTCGGCCAAGTGTAAGTAACGAACCTCTCCCAGCCAAATCGAACATTTGGCACCGTCGCACTCATGGATACGAGAGGTGAAGCAGGGCAAGACTCATCAACCTGAGTCGAAACAGTGTGTGTGTGTGTGTGTGTGTGTGTGTGTGTGTGTGTGTGTGTGTGTGTGTGTGTGTGTGTGTGTGTGTGTGTGTGTGTGTGTGTGTGTGTGTGTGTGTGTGTGTGTGTGTGTGTGTGTGTGTGTGTGTGTGTGTGTGTGTGTGTGTGTGTGTGTGTGTGTGTGTGTGTGTGTGTGTGTGTGTGTGTGTGTGTGTGTGTGTGTGTGTGTGTGTGTGTGTGTGTGTGTGTGTGTGTGTGTGTGTGTGTGTGTGTGTGTGTGTGTGTGTGTGTGTGTGTGTGTGTGTGTGTGTGTGTGTGTGTGTGTGTGTGTGTGTGTGTGTGTGTGTGTGTGTGTGTGTGTGTGTGTGTGTGTGTGTGTGTGTGTGTGTGTGTGTGTGTGTGTGTGTGTGTGTGTGTGTGTGTGTGTGTGTGTGTGTGTGTGTGTGTGTGTGTGTGTGTGTGTGTGTGTGTGTGTGTGTGTGTGTGTGTGTGTGTGTGTGTGTGTGTGTGTGTGTGTGTGTGTGTGTGTGTGTGTGTGTGTGTGTGTGTGTGTGTGTGTGTGTGTGTGTGTGTGTGTGTGTGTGTGTGTGTGTGTGTGTGTGTGTGTGTGTGTGTGTGTGTGTGTGTGTGTGTGTGTGTGTGTGTGTGTGTGTGTGTGTGTGTGTGTGTGTGTGTGTGTGTGTGTGTGTGTGTGTGTGTGTGTGTGTGTGTGTGTGTGTGTGTGTGTGTGTGTGTGTGTGTGTGTGTGTGTGTGTGTGTGTGTGTGTGTGTGTGTGTGTGTGTGTGTGTGTGTGTGTGTGTGTGTGTGTGTGTGTGTGTGTGTGTGTGTGTGTGTGTGTGTGTGTGTGTGTGTGTGTGTGTGTGTGTGTGTGTGTGTGTGTGTGTGTGTGTCAGAAGTTTTTCCGACGCAGGCCTTTGCCACTGGTGGCCCAGAAGAGGGTAGGGATGGGGGGATGTGAGGATAATATGCTGTGTGTAGGGAAGAGATAGCATCTCCTTGTTCTTGGGAACGGCACAGGAGGTTGAAAGAAACAATTACAAACACTTTGATGTTCCCAGTGAATGTTATAAAGCAAATTGGCCAATATTGGATAATAAAACCCACGTGTCACAAAATAAAACACCGGTACAGTAGGTGTATTAGCCTAAACAGGGTAAAGCCCGGCTAGGTCTCTCTCTCTCTCTCTCTCTCTCTCTCTCTCTCTTTATCCCCGTGGGGGGGGGGTATTGCCTGTTAGGATGATAGGGCTTTGGCGACCCTTCTGACCCGAGCCCATCCCTTTCCTCTCTTCAAGTATCCCTCTGTTCCTTCTTTTATCCCTCAACCTTGCTGTCCCCCTCTCTATCACCTTCTCCCACGCCCTATAGAGCCTTCTAGACCTAATGCGGGTTTCCTTTCATTCTTTTCAATCAGTCCTCCTCCCCCTTCCTCTCACCCCCGCCTCAAACCTCTCGCCCCCCTCCGCACCACCATCTCCTCTTTCTCAAACGGGAACCCCCCCCCCTCCCGGTTTACCATGTCCGCTTTCCTACCTCCACCCACTCATCTCCGCACCACACTGACCCTCCACTCATATTTTGTCACATCTTTGTTTTGTAACACATGGGTTTTATTATCCATGCTTCAGTTCAAGGGACTGTGCATTTCTCTCCACACTGGCCAATAGTATATATATATTATTTGTCATACCGTGGCATACCATCCATTGATATCATAAAAATAACTCCATCTTCAGCTAGACGCCAGACATTTTTTGTCACCGCATGATTGGCCTCTTCGGCTTACTATACATAAAGAGAAACTCATAAAGGAAGTAATTTATTTATTGTTGAGAGGTAAAGTAATAATATCAAGTAACTTGAAATTTTCAATGATATCGCTTTGACCGACTTTCGTCGAGGTTCTGCAAAATGGGAACCTAGAGACAAAATATTGTTCATGAAATGGCTGAAAAATATAGGTATTACACTATTTCATCTCCTACAAAAATGGCATGAGGATTATAAGACACAGAAAGATACAGCTTGAATAGTATAGGAGACAATATAATTACGAGTATTATAAACAATAATGTTATATGCCCATCTCTATCATAAACTAGAAACTGCCTTTTATTGCCATCTCGCTAGCTCAAGTAACTGATTCGACTCAGGCTGATGAGTCTTGTCCAGCTTCATCTTTCAAATCCATATTTGCGTCGGTGCCACATGTACGGTTTGGCTGGGAGAGGGTGGACACTTACACTTGGCCGAAGCTGTACACCCACGCAACGGACTTTGATGAATGGTCGTGGAGAGAAAGGACATGTGCTGATCTCTCCTCAAGATTCTAGGGCTGCCCCACCGGCAATAGTTTTTTTGCGCTTTTCCCAATAAAGTTAGGTTAGCTAGCATTCATATTCCTCCGTACTCCTATTAGAGATATAGTAGGCGTCTGTATCTGTTTCCTGAGATTGCCTTTGCTTACTCACCTCTGGAGTGTACCCCCCACTGATCGCTCTGGGGTGTGAGTTACACACGGGCGCGTCCTCCCGAGAGTGGTTTGAGAGGGTAATCTCAGATTAGGTGTGTGATCCCCGGGCAATTTCTCCCTTGGTCGTTTTTCTCTCTCTTCCCACTTCCCCCGTGAGGGGGAAGTGGTAACTATGGCGGACGCCACTGCTGCCTCCCCCCCCCTTCAGGGGGGGAGGTAGTCCTGACCGACCCCCGACTGTCTCACGGACTGACTACCCCCAGACTGAACGGCCCCAGACACGTACCCGTCTTGACATCGATTATAGAAACGCCGAGTTTGTACAGATTCATGCGGTTGGTCCCACTCCCCTGTCCAGCCTCAATCCCTTTATCATCAAGAAGGTGATTGATGGGTGTGCAGGTGAGGTGGAACAAGTGAAAAAACTTGCGAGTGGAGATCTTCTCGTTAAAACTAGAAACTCAAGTCAGGTAAAGGATTTGCTAAAACTGAGCTAGTTCCATTGTTATGATGTTCAGTCCACGATCCCTCACTCCATGAATTCCTGCAAATGTGTGATCACCTGCAGAGATCTAGTGGTCATGGAGGAATAAGAGATCGTACAGGAACTTGCACAGCAGGATGTTATAGAGGCACGTTTCATAACTTGATTCTCGGAAGGCAGGAAGACGAAGATCGCCACAGTTGTCCTAACGTTCGGCAAAGTTGCTTTACCTTCCAACATCAGAATTGGATATGAAATTCTTAACGTCAGGCCATATATCCCGAACCCCTTGCGTTGCTTAAAATGCCAGATTTATGGGCATCATGAAAAGGCTTGTAGGGCTTCCCAGCCAGTGTGTGGTAGGTGCGCGAATGTGGGACATTCTGCTGAACACTGTACATCTGAGACGGAGTGCTGCTTTCACTGCAAGGATGCTCACTCCACTTCCTCGAGGGCTTGCCCCAAGTGGAAGGAGGAGAAAGAGGTCTGCACAGTGAAGGCAACCGAGGGGATTTCCTTTTACGATGCAAGGAAGAAGGTGAAGGAGTTGCATGCAACTCCCAAACCTAATGTCTCCTATGCATTGGCGGTTGTGTCCCGTCCCGTGATGTGCACCGTTGAAACACAGACTGACCTAACATTCGCTCCTCATGCCCCACGCCCTACCTCTCAGTCTAAGCCTCCTGTACGATCCAACTCTCTGACGGACATCCCTGTTGCCACTTCATACTCCCAGGCTGCCGCTGCTCCTTCGCAGTCAGTGCTGCCAAAATCGAAGCCCGACAAGTCTGACAAGATTAACTTAACCACCCTCACTAAACAGTCACGTCCTCATGTCCTTCCCGCTCCTGGTCCGGCGAGGGAGAGAAAGAATAGCTCTTCCTCGATGGAATCTGGGAGCCTCATTATTGATGAGACTATGGAGATCTCCACAAACAAGCACCAGGATAGGTCCCCCGGTAGCCACTCGCCTGGTCGCGGGGGGCATAAAAAGACTAAGCACACTGGCCACCCTCGAAAATCTTAAACCGCCACATTCACTATACTACAGTGGAACTGTAGAGGTATTGGGAATAAGTTACATAATATAGCTATCTTGCTTTCACTACACAGGCCAGACGTTGTTTGTTTACAGGAGACGCGCCTGGAGGATCATCCTGATCCTCCACAGTTCAGACACTACCACTCGTATAGAAGATATGAAGGTCACGGAGTTGCCATTTACACACACAAATCACACCCACAAACGGAAGTGATTCTAAATTCTACTCTGGAAGTGGTCGCGTGCAGAGTAAAATTTAATAACACGTATCTGTCTATTTGCTCTCTGTACTGTCCTCCACATGGCCCCATTGATAGTGATGCTTTATATTCACTAGTGGAACATCTCCCTGGAAATAAGTTAGTGTTGGGCGATTTTAACGCCCATCACTATCAATGGGGTAGCTTGAGGATCGATGGTCGTGGGGAGCAAGTAGCCGACCTAATACTACAGTCCAACCTCTGTCTTCTGAACGATGGTAGGGCGACTCGTGTAGATGATCGTACTGGTAACTTTTCGGCCATTGACTTATCTTTGGCCTCCCCTGGTATACATCAAGATCTCTCATGGGACCCTTACAACGACTCCTTGGGAAGTGATCATTTACCCATCTGTCTTTCTTATACATGCGACATCATTTCGGACCCTCCACCTCCAAAATTTAACTATAAGAAAGCAGATTGGGGATCCTTCTCAAGGATCACCAATTTAGATATATCTGGGGAGACCATAGATGTTAAGGTCGAAAATATAACCCAATCCATATTACACGCAGCTGAGGCTGCTATTCCCAAGACTTCTACAGTTCATGCGAAGCATAGAGCACATTGGTGGACGCCGGATTGCCGACAAGCATTAAGAAAACGCAATAGGAGATACAGGATTTTTTATAGTCAGCCCACTGAGGAAAATTTTATTGCATACAAACAGGCACGGGCTGAGGCAAGGAGAATGATAAGAAGGGCCAAACGTGACTCCTGGCGGTCCTTTGTGTCCACGGTGACTCGTACAACACCATTACGTAAAATCTGGTCCACCATAAGAATATTAAATAACAAAGGCCCATATTTCCCAATCACCACCTTGCAAGTCAATGATAACATCTATGACGAGCCCGTGGACGTTGCTAACATCCTCGCCAGGAGTTTTTCTCACGTAAGTAGCTCAGCCAATTATGACCCTCGTTTCCAACATCATAAACGCACAGCTGAGCTACAGATATTAGACTTTGCCACAGAAGACGTAAACTCCCCGTACAACCAAGAGTTTACGCTAGATGAACTGCTCCTTGCCCTTAAATCCTGTAAAGACACCAGCCCTGGACCAGACACCATCACGTACGGTATGATCCAGCATCTTAATCAGGACAACCTGATTAAGATGTTAGCATTGTACAATGAGATTTGGGCGTCTCGAACGTTCCCAAACTCATGGCACTTTGCGCACGTCATACCGATACCCAAAGAGGCTGGTCGTCTTATGAATCCCACTTCATTTCGTCCTATTGTGTTGACTTCTTGTCTATGTAGGGTCATGGAACGTATGGTTAACAATAGGCTTCTTTTTGTTTTAGAGTCGAAGAATTTGTTAAATGATCAACAATGTGGCTTCCGTAAATACAGAAGTTCACTAGATCATTTAATGAATTTGGAGCATTGTATTGCAGAGGCATTTGCCAATAAAGAATTCATGATAGGGGTGTTCTTGGACATCCATAAAGCCTATGACATGACCTGGCGACACAGTATACTAATGAAGCTCTATGCTTATGGTTTAAGAGGAAATTTACCTGTTTTTATTTCAAATTTCTTAAGGGCAGAACTTTCTCTGTCAAATTACCCCGTAACGTAACATCGGATATATTTATCCAGGAAAACGGGGTGCCACAGGGAAGTGTGCTTAGTCCTACTTTATTTAGTATTATGATCAATGATATTCTGTCATCAGCTCCCATCCCGAGGAATCTTAAATACTCGCTCTACGCTGACGATTGTGCAATATGGCACTCTTCCCGTAATGCACAGTTTTCGGCTGGGCGGATTAAAGCAGCCCTTGACTCCGTCCACCAATGGGCCTTGCAGTGGGGATTTAAGTTTTCCGTACGTAAGTGTGCCGCTATAGTTTTCACAAATCGTAACGTACCTAATTTGTGCTTAACTTTGGATAATCAGGCGGTACCTTTTCAAAATTCTGTAAAATTTTTAGGAATACATTTTGATCGTAGAATGAATTTTAAACTTCACGTTAATACTTTGCTTGCTCGTTGTGATAAACCGTTAAATGTCCTCAAGTACCTAGCGGGTACTACCTGGGGTGCCGACAGAAAATCTTTATTAATGGTGTATAAGTCCCTTATTCGATCGAAGCTAGACTATGGCGCACAGGTGTATGGCCTGGCATCCGATGCCACTCTGAAAGGATTGGATGTGTTACAGAATAAATGTTTGCGAATGTGTCTTGGAGCCGTCCGGTGTACCCGTGTGACTCGTATGGAAGTGGAGGCGAATGTGCCTCCCCTCCGTATTCGCCGTGACCACCTGGCCTTGTCCTATGGCATAAGGACGTTAAGGAAAAGTAATATCGGCAATGTGGCCTGTACCCCCCTGCGTCAATACCACCACCTTCTGCGGGGGGTGCATCGGCCACTTGCCGCTCGCCTCCACTTACTGACTCAGGAGCTTGATGTGGACCCCAGTGACTGTGACAAGTTGGTGCTTAAAAATATAGCGCCTTGGGAGCCACCCGGCTTTACAGTCGATGTCACATGGCTCCCAGCACCAAAGGCCAAGGCGCCGGAGGCGGAGGTCCACCACTTGTTTCGTAACATCATTGTTCGTCACTTGGGGTCCCAACAATTGTACACCGACGGCTCCAAGTCGAGTGAATGTGTGGGTGCAAGTGTGTGGTCGACTGAATGTGCCCTCAGGTATCGGTTGCCGACTCATACATCTGTGTTTACTTCAGAACTTTTTGCTATTGACAAAGCCATAGACTATGCTCTCAATTCTAGGCATGACTCATTTGTCATATTTTCAGATTCAAAATCAGCCCTTCAGGCAATTGCATCTTGCACTACGGACTCTCATGAGATCCAGGGCCGCATCGTTAATAAGTTGCATTCATGCAACAAGTCATTCACGCTGATCTGGGTGCCTGGTCATTGTCGTATCTACGGCAATGAGCAGGCTGACTTACTTGCAAAGTCGGCTGTGGAGCTCGAGGAGACTTGGGACGTTCCTCGTGATCTACGGTCGAGTCTATCTCTCGGAAAGAAATCAATAAATCTTCTGTGGCAAGGTCAGTGGACCAGACTAAATATTCCAACTTGTAAGCCGTACCTGGGCGACTGGGACACTGTCAACCGTCCCAGTCGCCTAGAAGAAAAAGTGTTGACACGGCTACGTCTGAATGCCACCATTGTAACCCACATAAAACCATATATGGAAAGACGCTTCCCACCGCACTGTGACATCTGTAATGCGGTGTTATCTATTAGTCATATCATCCTGCGCTGTCGGCGATTTATTCGTGAACGTGCTTCACTTATAAATTACTGCGGCGCAGTAGACGTCCCCTTCACCCTTTCCACCATCCTGGGTGATGGGAACATTGTTATGACTGATAAATTGATGGCTTTCTTGAGAGAGACCGGACTGATCAGAGTGATGACTTTTTTACTGCGTGGTTATGGTTTTTATGAATAGTAAATATGAATATTTTGTAATATTAATTAGGGTTGACAGTTGACATATTTTAAATAGTTCCTCCTCCCACCGATCTATTTCTAATATAGATGTCCCCTACATTAAGCCAAGTTCCTCGCCTGACAGTCACCAGCTGATGAGTGCAAGTGTGCAATATAGGAAGGTATTGGGCACTTGCAGTCGATGGTGGTCTGCTGGGCGAGGTTCTTCACTTTTTGTACAAATTATGTAAATACATTATATTATCTTGCTTAAGTTATTCTAATTAGGGACGACAGCTGACGTATATGGAAATGTTCCTGACTCGTCTGGTTCCCTTTCATATATTGATGTCCCCTATATTAGGTTGTGCCTCGACTGACAGTCACCAGGTGATGAGTGCAGGTATGTAATGTAGAAAGGTATTACATATCTGCAGTCGACAGTGTTCTGTTAGTCGAGGTATTTTTACCATTAGTCTAGGTCTAGCTATTTGTCTCTGTAGGATTTAGTATAGGTTAGCGATTTGTCTGATAGGTGATTAGTTTTAGGGTCTTTAGATTAGTTTTTCTTTATAAGGTATAAAAAATATAAAACCAAGAAAAAATTAAAAAAAAAAAAATACAAAAAAAAAATAAATAAGATTAAAATTATTATATATATATGTACGTTTGCATGAAAGTGTGTCTGTATGTATGCATGGAAGTGTGTGTGAGTGTGTGTGTGTGTATATTTATGTATATATATATATATATGTTTGTATATAAATGTATATATGTTTAAATGTATATACATATATATATATATATATATATATATATATATATATATATATATATATATATATATATATATATAAATATATATATATATATATATATATATATATTATATATATATATATATATATATATATATATATATATATATATATATATATATATGTATATACATATATATATAAATGGCCTTAATAACCAGGGGCTTCGGCCCCAATGGTTGATAGGACGGGAAAAAAAAAAAAAAAAAACACGCAACAAAGTTTCTATACCCCTCTCAGTGTAAGGAAGTGGAAGTCAGGGTTAGAGAGAGGGCAGGCGAACGGACAACCGTGTGTGGTAGTTTGGAAATGAGCTACGAGGCGAATGGTTGGAAACATTTTCATGCCATTCACCTGCAAAACATTATGCGTTCCTAACACGGCATATATTATAACCAACTACTATGTTATCATGGTGTCCTGTGAAACTGGTCCACACACGACCCATCTGTTTCGGATCCTCATCATACAAATAAAGCAATGAGCCAGTTGTATATAAGCAGCCACTGGTCATTATGATTCAGTGCTAATTTTTGTGAGTATGGTATTCCTGGATTATCTATAGCTGTAATTTAGAATGATTGTGGGTCGTATGGGTAATTGGGTTAGTGAGTGGATGCTTTTGGTGGGCTGGGTGGGTAGGTGGCTGGATATGTGGGTGGTCGAAGAGGGGTCGGTAAGTTAGGTTAGGATAAGATGAGTTTGATGGATAGGTCGGGTTCAGATGGGTGAGTGGGGTGGCGGAGTGAATGGGGTTGGGGAAGAAGGGTGGATGGGCGGGTTGGTCAGTGGGAGGAGTGGGTGGACAGGATGGGTGGATGGCCAGGGTGAGGTGAGTGGGGAGTCTTCAGGAGAGGTGGGAGGGTTCTGTGAATGGATGAGATGGATGACATTGTTCGGTGACCAGGGTGGGTGGAATTCGTGAATGAGAAGGGTGGATGGAATTTGTGGGTTGTGAGGGTGGGTGGTAGGGGTCGGTGGGCAAGTGGGTGGTTGGGTTGGGTGGCTGGATGGGTTCAGGAAGGAGAAGTGAATGAGTAAATGAGTTGAGTAGCATTGCTGGGTGAACTTCGCGTGTGGCATTCGTGGGTTAGCAGGGTGGATAGCAAGGATCGATGGGCTGAGTGGGTGGCAGGGGTGAGGTCAGTGGGTTGTGTTGGATGGGTTGAGTGGGTAGGTGGATAAGTAGGTGAGTGTATTATATGGCTGTGCACATGACAAGGCAAGAGAGGGACTTCTCTGGCCATATAACTTTTAACTGTTACATGGATTTTAGTCTACCTCTTGGAACGCCTTTGAAACCAGACTCTACACATTAAGGTCATTGTACTGAAATCTGCTAAAACCTCGATATAATCACTTCTCATGGAACTGAAGATGGATCCACGCACTTGATAATACACCTAATAGTAAGATGAATGAAAGTAACATTACATGCGGCAAGACGTGAGAGTGAGCGAAGCTTCATATCTCCGATCCATCCGCAAAACAAATCAGTGTTTTGGTGTGGGTAAGGAGGGGGATTTGGCGGGGGGAGGGTAGACGCGTGCGATTAACCTGACCTATAGTGGCAGATTACCCAGTATCACGAATTTCTGTCCGGAGGTGTACATGCCCGAAAATTTTTCGAATCGCCAAGCTTCATTCTCTGTGTAGTTATATTATGTGGTCATTGTATTATACTGTGATATTGGCTAATTAATATTGTGTGATTGTTTGGGATAATGAGCTGTTGTGCACTATGCTATTTATAAAGTCTAAGTTATATAAAATAATTCTTCTCTTATAGTGTAGCGTGAACTACGATACCGGTTGACTTGTGGTTCAGAAACAGTAAGCAAGTTCATCCACAAATGGCGCGATGTAGGGGGAGGGGGAAAGTATGGGAGTAAGCGGGAGCTTGGCAGGTGAAGGGAAGGGTGTTGAAATGGGATTCACGTCGTTTACTCTAAGTAACACATTCTTTGCCATTACAGTATATTTATTAAGGTGTCAATGACATCCTGTATCCTAAATGATAATAAACCTATTTATTTTTATTATCCATTATTATAGACAACTGATTACACAATTTAAAATACACCAAACATAGGAGACCCCGTCTCTCGTTAACGGACAACATGCAGCCTGATCCACCACCTCGACTTTTTTTTTTCTCTCTCACTCTCTCAACTCATCAGCTGCCTATCAGTAGACACACACATTATCAGTTTTTGCTAATGAGCAATGACAGTACACATATGTTTACCTACAATTTAATTCTGTGCCAAAATACAAGTGCAGTACATTACGAGCTCACCTTACGGATTACGTTAGCCAATAAACAGTAATAGCTTATGTTCCGGTAATAGTCATGGGGTTGCCGTACTCACAGTGATGTTTTTGTAAATGTTTTACGTAATCATGTGTTCAGTGGCGGTTACCAGTTAGAGGGGAGGTGGCCGCTGAAACACCCAGTCCCAATAGCAACTTCGGTGCGTCATAGTGTTACTGAAGAGGTTCCTCGTCTTCCAGTTATGTTAATTATTAAGGTTAACATATTGATGGACAGCCACTTCTTATTAAAGATGCAAACAGCCTAAGATGAACTCTCGAAATATATTATGGAGCATATTGTGGGATCGTTGCAGCTCTCGCGAACCAGTTATAGTCCTGGTCCGTTTGCTTCAATATTGCCAGCCTGACAGTGTGGGGTTAATGAACATGATATTGATGTTACAATATATATGCTTATTTTCCTTTGGAACAACGGAGTTCATAACAGGATTTCATTCAGTACACAGAATATCAAATACAGTATGTCTGTGTGTGACTCAATGAATGTGGGTGAAGGACAACACGTGTGGTGGCGGTGGGGGAAGTGTAGTATGTCATGTGCTTGTGTCATAATGGTAATATGGCTGTGTGCATACGTGGCTAAGGATGTCCATGACTGATATACGTAATCCGTTTCTTTCACACTTGATGACACACACCTCAGTAGTAATTAGGGTCCTTTTATAAGTTTCTAGCATATTACGTAATTATATATGCTTATGTTATCGGGGTGGAACCTGGAACATCGTATAAAGACTATCTATCTATCTATCTATAGCCCGACGCCCTAATCCCGCAAATTGTGGCCGCAGACAAAACGCCTCCAAGTCACTCTGTCACCCACCATTTGACTACCTTCCCCCCAACTCAATCCCCCCTCCCTCATATACCTCTCAAATCCATCCCTCCACCTCAACCTTGGTCTACCCCTCCCTCTCCTTCCCTCCACCTCACCTACATACACCCTCTTAGTCAGTTTTTCATTCTCCATTCTCTCCACATGTAAAAACCACCTCAGTGTATTTTTCCTAATCTTCTCAAGCACATCCACATCTACCCCACAACGTTCCTTCACTTCTTCATTCGTCAACCTGTCCCTCCACGTCACTCCACATGCTCCTCTCAAGTAACTCATTTCCACTGCTCTCACTCTTGACTTGTTCCCCTCTTGCAAGGTACACGCCTCGCTTCCATACGTCAGGGTAGGGATCACAATGCCATCATGCAGTGACTTCTTAACTTCCATACTCACCTCTCTATTTCTCATCACTGCTTTCAGTGTACCAACAACCTTCCTTCCCTGCTGTACCCTTTCACATACTTCATCCCCCAAAGTTCCATCCTTACTCATAACACTACTCAAGTACTTGAATGCACTCACATTCTCCATATCCTGTCCATCCAACCTCACTGCACACCATGTGACTTCATTCCTCTCAAACACCATAACTTTACTTTTGTTTACATTAACTTTCAGCTTCCTCCTCCTACACACTGTCCCAAATTCATTCACCAAACCTTGCAACTCCCATTCATCTTCACTCAACAATACTGTATCATCAGTAAACGGCAACACCGGAAGCTTCCAAATCTCACCCTCATTCATTGGGGCCAGCCCCGCATCCACTGCCCTACCTTGCACCTCCTTTACAGCCCCATCCATATATATATATATTAAACAGCCATAGAGCCATCACACACCCCTGTTTCAGTTCCACACTGAGATCAAAGAAATCACTCAGCTCACCATCCACTCCCACCGTAGCCCTAGCTCCCTCGTACATACTCTTCACAGCACTCAACAATTTTCCGTCCACTCCATATATTCTTAATACCTTCCGCATACCTTGCCTATCTATTCTGTCATAAGCTTTCTCCAAGTCCATGAAGGCAGCATACACTTTCCTTCCCTTATCTAGATACTTCTCTACTAAACATCTTAGAACAAATATCTGATCTACATACCCTTTCCCTTCCTAAATCCCCCTTGTTCTTCTCCAACTAGCTCCTCCGTCATATGCCTAACCCTATCAATGAGTATTCTACCATATATTTGACCAGTCACACTAAGAAGGCAAATACCCCTATGGTTACCACATACTTCTCTCTCCCCTTTTCCTTTGTACAGAGGAACAATTATACCTGATT
This sequence comes from Coenobita brevimanus, assembly GCF_032717465.1. Taxonomy (NCBI): domain Eukaryota; kingdom Metazoa; phylum Arthropoda; class Malacostraca; order Decapoda; family Coenobitidae; genus Coenobita; species Coenobita brevimanus. Next base: position 13,727,810 of record NC_137059.1, read on the forward strand.
TTTAGTCCTCTGGAACCCTTTTCTCTTCCCAAGCCTATCTACACAACTTCCACATCCACTCCACAACAATCTCACCCCCATACCTCAGCATTTCACTACACACTCCATCAATTCCTGGGGCCTTTCCCAGCTTAATCTTCTTCATCGCTTCCACTTCTTCCGCCCTACTGATCTCTTCCTCCCTCCTCTCATCTCTTCTTCTCCCAGCCATTCCCCAACCACTTATACTCACACTGCTCTCACTCTCTACATTCAACAAATCCTCAAAGTGCTCCTTCCATCTCCTCAATTTCTCTTGCTTCTCCACCAACAATCTATTATTCCTATCTTTCACTCCCCTATTTTTTCCCCTTTCACACTGCCTTACTTTCTTTACCTCCTTCCAAAACAATTTCTTACTCTCCCTCCATTTCACACTCAGATTCCTCCCAAACTCTTCATCCACTTTCTTATTACTCTCCTTCACCAGTCTCTTAACCTCCCTTCTCCTGCTCACATATACCTCTCTCTTCTCTCTCTCATCTTCTCCCCTACCTCTACTCGCCAACCATTCACCATATGCCTTCTTCTTTTGTTCCACAGGTCGTTTCACCTCATCATTCCACCATGCTGTCCCTTGCACACCCTTGCATCTCCTCCTCACTCCACAAACCGCCTCACAGGCTGCGCCTATCTCTTCCGTGAATATCTTACATACTTCTTCCACCCTTTCTATCTGCTCTAGCTCATACCTTCCCAAACTTTCTTCCACTATCCTCTTATACTATGTCATTTTCTCACTATCTTGCAATTTCTCCACTCTTCTCACAGGAGCTGCTTGCTCTTTACCTTGCCCATCACTAAGTGATGGTCCGAGACTCCATTCCCCCACCCTCTCCACACTCTTGCATCCAACACTTGTCATCTCATTCGCTCATCCACACACACGTAGTCTATCATTGCCTTTCGTTCAACAAGTTCACCATCCATCCTCCTCATTACTCTTCATGTATACCGGTGGATCATCTTATGACGAAAGTAGGTGTTGGTTATTGCCAACCCCTTACAAGCACAGATGTTCACCAAAGCACTACCATTCCCATCTACTTCAGCTGGCACACCCCACTGACCAACCACTCCATCCACTCGTACATTCTCAACTTTGCCATTCATGTCTCCAATCAACAGCACTCTCTTGCACCTTTCAAACTTGTCCATTCATGCTTCAACTCTCGCCCAAAACTCATCTTTCACTCTTGCCACTCGATCCTCTGTTGGAGCATACACACATACAATCGCCAATGCTTGTATGCCTACTTTCATCCTCACCCATACAATCCTTGCACCCACTGATCCATACTCTCTTATATTCTCCTTCCACTTCTTGCTTATCATCAGACATACTCCCTCTCTTGCCCTCTCATTGTCATTGACTCCCGCACATATACCTACACTATATTTCCATTCTCTCACCCTTTCACCTTCAAATTTAGTTTCAGTCAATCCACATATATCCACTTTTGCATCCTCAAGCTCCTGAACAATCTCTCTTTCACTTCATCATTGATTCCTCTCACATTCCATGTTCCCACCCTAAGAATGTCCTTTGTCCGTTCCTTAGTCATCAACGTATGGTCCGTCCGCGTCCGAGACGCTTTATTCGCTTTTTTAGTTAGTTTTCTTTACGGGGTGGGGCACTAACCCACCGCCAACCTTTAGTCGCCTCGTACGACAAGCAGGGATACTGGGGGAGTATTCTTAAAACCCCCCTACCCCCTACTTTGTTCATTATATTACATCATATTATAGCTTTGAGTTGAATAATACAAATGCTATATATTGTATAATAAGTGATGTCACGGTGGTTTACCCAGTGGACGTTCACCTAAGCTTCATCGAACAGACAGTAAGTGCAGTTGTTAGCAGTTTTTTTTTTTTTTTTTAATCCTGGGAGGAAAGAACCAAAGGCCATGACCCCGTAATAACCGTTCCTTCCAGTGAAAAACAAAATACAAGAGAGAGCCTAATTCAAGATCCGATTATTTCGAGATGCCTGGACACACTGCGTTTGACGGACTGGAGATCATAGCTAGCAGGAAATACAGACAGAGGGAGACAGTTCCAGAGCCGAACTGTTGCATAAATGTGAGTAAACTCTTGCGTTAGAGTGATGGACAGAAAAGGGATGAGAGTTTGCTGCTACACGGGTGCTACGCGCCCGTCGTAGAGGTGGAGGAATGCAAACAGACAGTTCAGAGGAGTAGTGACCATTAAAGTAGTGATAGAAGAGATAAAGATGCAACAGTGCGGCGAAGAGACAGAGGTTGAAGTGAGCCAGTAAGAGGTGGAGAGTTAATGAGACGAAAAGCCTTTGACTCCACACTATTGAGAAGAGCTGTATGTGGGAAGCCTCCCCACACATGAGATTTGTGCAGGGGTATAGAAGGAACAGAGTCGGCTTAACACACCTAATCTCCTGGAAGCAGATTTTACAAGAGATGTAATATGATCTTTCCAAGTTAAGTCCCGAGTAAATGAAACCCCAAGCATGTTCAAGGATAATGCAGGATTAAGCTGAATATTATTAAACATTAGTGGGTTTACCTGTGGAAGATTTTGTCAGGTTGATAGTTGTAAGAACTGAGTCTTTGATGCATTAAAAACAACCAAATTATTTTTACGCCGGTCAGAGATACGAGCCAAGTCAGACATTAAGTGTGCCATAGCCTCATACCTTGTTTTTTTTTTTTTTTTTTTTTTTATGTGTCCGACTTCTGGGCATAGGCTTCACAGCCTGCTCTCAAGGCCCAGTAGTCCTCCTACCATACACCTCTCTACATGTCACCACTTCGGCGCTAACACCCACCGTCCATATTGAGTACATGCTAGGGCTGTCTCATACAGGACTGGTGTATTGGTATTAGCGGGGGTACTTTTATGACATGTCGGCGGGTTATCTGGTAGATCAGGAAAGTCTGCTTTTATGAAATTCACATCCTTAAACTGTTCCCAGCCCCAGCCGGGATTCGAACCTGGGTCCATCAGGACTGCAGGCCGCCTCTCTACCGATTCAGCCACCGCTGTTGAGATGGGCGTTGCGGGAACCGAATGGAAACGTGAAGAGTGGAGTCATCAGTGTACGAGTGGATAGGGTCAGATATACACCTTAGGTCATTGATGAATAAAAGGAAGAGGGCTGGTACAGTAATAGGGCAGTTTGGAAATTAAAGATTTATGCCAGACTCGATCGAAAGCCTTTGAGATGTTAAGTGCAATGGCAAAGCTTTCGCCAAAGTCCCGGAAGGAGTCTGACCAGGAGACTGAAAGGTAGGTGAGACAATCGCCAGTGGAGCGTCCCTGACGGAACCCAAGAAGGTTGTGATAGGAAAGATGCTTTTAAATTTTTCTAATAAGAATTGACTGGAAAACTTTTGAGAGAGGATGTAAAAGCAATTGGACGATAGTTAAAGGTTTGGGAATAGTCACCATTCATTGGGACTGGCTGAATGAGAGCAAACTTCCAGCAAGAAGGAAATGTACAAGTTGATAGACAAAGGCGAAAGAGTTTGCCTAGGCAGGAAAGCACAGTTCTTTAGGACAACAGTAGGGGCTCCATCAAGCCCATATGCCTTGTTAGTATTGAGGCCTGTAATGGCAGAAAATACATCTGCTGAAGAAATTTTAATGTCAGCCATGAGGGTCAGAGGAAAGTTGATGGAGGAACAGCACCGGTATCGACTAAGGTGGAGTTGGCGGAGAACGTCTGAGCGAAGAGATCTGCTTTATCAGTAGAAGAAATATCTACAGAACCATCAGAGTAGGAAAGAGGAGGGAAGGATGATGAGGTAAAGTTGTTAGAAGGGTTTTTGGCAAGGTGCCAGAAGGAGCGGGAAGAATTCGAGTTGGAGAGTTGAGAGTATTTAGTACGGATGAAATTATTTTAGCAGAGCGAAGAACAGACAGCACGATTCTGGGCAGAAACGTATCAGGGGTGGGTTGGCTCCGGTACAGTTTATAGGCCCTCTCCTTGTTGCGGAGAGCATTAGAACAAGCGTGATTAAACCAAGGCTTTCTTGCATTAGTTAAAGGATATGAGAAAGGAATGTATGCTTCCATGCCGGAGAGAATAACCTCTGTAATGCGCAAGGCACACTCAGATCCATCCGCAAAACAAATCAGTGTTTTGGTGTGGGTAAGGAGGGGGATTTGGGGGGGGAGGGTAGACGTGTGCGATTAACCTGACCTACAGTGGCAGATTACCCAGTATCACGAATTTCTGTCCGGTGGTGTACATGCCCGAAAATTTTTCGAATCGCCAAGCTTCATCCTCTATGCAGTTATATTATGTGGTCATTGTATTATGCTGTGATATTGGCTAATTAATATTATGTGATTGTTTGAATAATGAGCTGTGGTGCACTATGCTATTTATAAAGTCTGAGTTATATAAAATAATTCTTCTCTTATAGTGTAGCGTGAACTACGATATCGGTTGAGTTGTGATTCAGAAACAGTAAACAAGTTCATCCACAAATGGCGCGATGTAGGGGGAGGGGGAAAGTATGGGAGTGAGCGGGAGCTTGGCAGGTGAAGGGAAGGGTGTTGAAATGGGATTCACGTCGTTTACTCTAAGTAACACATTCTTTGCCATTACAGTATATTTATTAAGGTGTCAATGACATCCTGTATCCTAAATGATAACAGACCTATTTATTACACACTTTATATTACACCAAACATAGGAGACCCCGTCTCTCGTTAACGGACAACATGCAGCCTGCTCCACCACCTCGATTTTTTTTTTTTCTCTCTCTCTCTCAACTCATCAGCTGCCTATCAGTAGACACACACATTATCAGTTTTTACTAATGAGCAATGACAGTACACATATGTTTACCTACAATTTAATTCTGTGTCAAAATACAAGTGCAGTACATTACGAGCTCACCTTACGGATTACGTTAGCCAATAAACAGTAATAGCTTATGTTCCAGTAATAGTCATGGGGTTGCCGTACTCACAGTGATGTTTTTGTAAATGTTTTAGGTAATCATGTGTTCAGTGGCGGTTAACAGTTAGAGGGGAGTTGGCCGCTGAAACACCCAGTCCCAATAGCAACTTCGGTGCGTTATAGTGTTACTGTAGAGGTTCCTCGTCTTCCAGTTATGTTAATTATTAAGTTTAACATATTGATGGACAGCCACTTCTTATTGAAGATGCAAACAGCCTATTATGAACTCTCAAAATATATTATGGAGCATATTGTGGGAGCGTTGCAGCTCTCACGAACCAGTTATAGTCCTGGTCCGTTTGCTTCAATATTGCCAGCCTGACAGTGTGGGGTTAATGAACATGATATTGATGTTACAATTATATATGCTTATTTTACTTTGGAAGAACGGAGTTCACAACAGGATTTCATTCAGTACACAGAATGTCAAATTCAGTATGTCTGTGTTTGACTGAATGAATGTGGGTGAAGGACCACACGTGTGTTGGCGGTGGGGGGAGTGTAGTATGTCATGTGCTTGTGTCATAATGGTAATGTGGCTGTGTGCATACGTGGCTAAGGACGTCCACGACTGATATACGTAATCCGTTTCTTTCACACTTGATGACACACACCTCAGTAGTAATTAAGGTACATTTATAAGTTTCTAGCATATTACGTAATTATATATGCTTATGTTATCGAGGTGGAGCCTGGAACATCGTATAAAGACTATCTATCTATCTATAGCCCGACGCACTAATCCCGCAAATGTGGCCGCAGACAAAACGCCTCCAAGTCACTCTGTCACCAACCATTTGACTACCCTCCCCCCATCTCACCCCCCCTCCCTCATATACCTCTCAAATCCATCCCTCCACCTCCTCCTTGGTCTGCCCCTCCCTCTCCTTCCCTCCACCTAACCTACATACACCCACTTAGTCAGTCTTTCATTCTCCATTCTCTCCACATGTTCAAACCACCTCAGTGTATTTCTCCTAATCTTCTCAACCACATCCACATCTACCCCACAACGTTCCTTCACTTCTTCATTCGTCAACCTGTCCCTCCACGTCACTCCACATGCTCCTCTTCAAGTAACTCATTTCCACTGCTCTCACTCTTGACTTGTTCCCCTCTTGCAAGGTCCACGCCTCGCTTCCATACGTCAGGGTAGGGATCACAATGTCATCATGCAGTGACTTCTTAACTTCCATACTCACCTCTCTATTTCTCATCACTGCTTTCAGTGTACCAACAACCTTCCTTCCCTGCTGTACCCTTTCACGTACTTCATCCCCCAAAGTTCCATCCTTACTCATCACACTACCCAAGTACTTGAATGCACTCACATTCTCCATATCCTGTCCATCCAACCTCACTGCACACCATGTGACTTCATTCCTCTCAAACACCATAACTTTACTTTTGTTTACATTAACTTTCAGCTTCCTCCTCCTACACACTGTCCCAAATTCATTCACCAAACCTTGCAACTCCCATTCATCATCACTCAACAATACTGTATCATCAGCAAACAGCAACAACGGAAGCTTCCAAATCTCACCTTCATTCATTAGGGCCAGCCCCACATCCACTGCCCTACCTTGCACCTCTTTTACAACCCCATCCATATATATATTAAACAGCCATGGAGACATCACACACCCCTGGTTCAGTCCCACATTGAGATCAAAGAAATCACTCAGCTCACCATCCACTCTCACCGTAGCCCTAGCTCCCTCGTACATACTCTTCACAGCACTCAACAATTTCCCCTCCACTCCATATATTCTTAATCTATCTATCTATATACCTAGGCTGCTTCCCCCAAGGAAAGGGAGGTAGCCGAGACAGGACGACTCACTCTCCATTTACTCATCCATTCAAACACATTCATTCGCATCTTAGCCCCAAAGGGGAGAACGGACAGATCCTCACCGCACCACACCGCACAAGGGTCAACTGGGCAATGCAATCAGCGACATCCGCAGCAGGGCCCGACAGCAGAACTGGTTTACCCCTGCCACATCATAACAGACCCATCCCCTTACGCGCACCTGACCTGACTAGCTGATCAGACCAAATGCGGGAGAATATCCCCTCAGGGCTGCGTCATCACTTATTCATTCACAATTTCTCTCCATTTATTTCTGTCACGCACAGCCACTCTTCCTTGCTCAACAGACATCCCTCTCGCATCCAGCGCTCTCTTCACACTGTCCATCCATCCTATTCGTGGTCTTCCTCTCAGCCTTACACCTCTCACATCAGATCTAGTTATCTTTTTCACCAATCGCTCATTATCCATTCTCTCCATATGCCCAAACCATTGCAACACCCTCTGCTCAACTCTACCAGCCATCTCCCGAACAACTCCAGTTCTCCTTCGTACTTCATCATTTCGCACCCGATCCATTCGCGTCACTCCACACATACTCCTCAGACATCTCATCTCCATTACATTCAAACTTTTCCTCTCTGCTACACCCATATTCCATTTTTCAGACCCATATAATGCACTCGGTACCACAACACCTTCATACAGCCTTCTCTTTACATCCATTCTAAGCGAACGACATTTAAACACTTTTTTCATTCCTCCCAGCACCTTTCCTACTTCATTTATTCTAAACTTCACTTCTGCATCTATTCTTCCATCCACAGCAACATGTGACCCTAGATATTTAAAACAATCTACCTCCTCAAGCAACTCACCATTCAAAACTATATTCATCCCCCTACCATCTATCAACCTCGTACACTTCATCACTTTACTCTTATTCTCATTTACTTTCAATTTCCTCCTTTCACACACCCTTCCAAACTCCTCTACCAACTCTCTCAATCTCTCCTCTGAATCAGTCACCAGTGCAGTATCATCTGCAAACAGCAGCTGCTTCAGATTCCACTCTCCTCCATCAACATTTACCAGACTCAGACCACCTAAAACTCTTGCATTCACCTCCCTTACAACACCATCCATGTAAATATTAAACAACCAAGGCGACATCACACATCCCTGTCGCAGCCCCACTCTCACAGGAAACCAATCACTCACAGCATTTCCCACTCTTACACACGCTCTACTATTTACATAAAAACTTTTCACCCCTTTTAGTAACCTACCATCAAGTCCATACAATCTTAAAACAGTCCACAAAGCCTCCCTATCAATTCTCTCATACGCTTTCTCTAAATCCATAAATGCCCAAAACACATCCTTGCCTTTCGCTAAATACTTTTCACACACTTGTCTCACAGCAAACACCTGATCAACGCATCCCCTCCCTCTCCTAAAGCCACACTGCTCATCACTAATCACTCCCTCTGTACCCTCTCTAACTCTCATAATTAACACTCTACCATACACCTTACCTACAACACTCAACAGACTTATACCCCTAAAGCTAGTACATTCATACTTATCACCCTTGCCTTTATACAACGGGACCACACAAGCACTTGCCCAGTCAATTGGCACCATACCTTTCTCAAAGCACACATTCAACAATCTTACTAACCAGTCAACAATAGTCACTCCACCACCCTTCAGGCATTCCACAGCACACCCATCCATACCTGCAGCTATCCCTGCTTTCCACATACCTTGCCTATCTATTCTGTCATAAGCTTTCTCCAAGTCCATGAAGGCAGCATACACTTTCCTTCCCCTCTCTAGATACTGCTCTACTAAACATCTTAGAACAAATATCTGATCTACACACCCTTTTCCCTTCCTAAATCCCCCTTGTTCGTCTCCAACTAGCTCCTCCGTCATATGCCTAACCGTATCAATGAGTATGCTACCATATATTTTACCAGTCACACTAAGAAGGCAAATACCCCTATGGTTACCACATACTTCTCTCTCCCCTTTTCCTTTGTACAGAGGAACAATTATACCTGATTTCCAGTCCTCTGGAACCCTTCCCTCTTCCCAAGCCAATCTACACAACTTCCACATCCACTCCACAACAGTCTCACCCCCATAACTCAGCATTTCACCACACACTCCATCAATTCCTGGGACATTTCCCAGCTTAATCTTCTTCATCGCTTCCGCTACTTCCGCCCTACTGATCTCTTCCTCCCTCCTCTCATCTCTTCTTCTCCCAGCCATTCCCCAACCACTTATACTCACACTGCTCTCACTCTCTACATCCAACAAATCCTCAAAGTGCTCCTTCCATCTCCTCAATTTCCCTTTCTTCTCCACCAACAATCTATTATACCTATCTTTCACTCCCCTATTATTTCCCCTTTCACACTGCCTTACTTTCTTTACCTCCTTCCAAAACAATTTCTTACTCTCCCTCCATTTCACACTCAGATTCCTCCCAAACTCTTCATCCACTTTCTTATTACTCTCCTTCACCAGTCTCTTAACCTCCCTTCTCCTGCTCACATATACCTCTCTCTTCTCTCTCTCATCTTCTCCCCTACCCCTACTCGCCAACCATTCACCATATGCCTTCTTCTTTTCTTCCACAGCTCGTTTAACCTCATCATTCCACCATTCTCTCCCTTACACACCCTTGCATCTCCTCCTCACTCCACAAACCGCCTCACACGCTGCGCCTATCTCTTCCGTGAATATCTTACATACGTCTTCCACCCTTTCCATCTGCTCTAGCTCATACCTTCCCAATCTTTCCTCCACTATGCTCTTATACTCTGTCATTTTCTCACTATCTTGCAATTTCTCAACACTTCTTACAGGAGCTGCTTCCTCCTGTCTTCCCCTTCGCCTCCTCAACCACTTTCTTTCCATCTTTACCTTGGCCATCACTAAGTGATGGTCCAAGACTCCATTCCCCCACCCTCTCCACTCTCTTGCATCCAACACTTGTCTTCTCATTCGCTCATCCACACACACGTAGTCCATCATTGCCTTTCTTTCAACAAGTTCACCATCCATCCTCCTCATTACTCTCCATGTATACCGGTGGATCATCTTATGACGAAAGTAGGTGTTGGCTATTGCCAACCCCTTACAAGCACAGATGTCCACCAAAGCACTACCATTCCCATCTACTTCAGCTGGCACACCCCACTGACAGACCACTCCATCCACTCGTACATTCCCAACTTTGCCATTCATGTCTCCAATCAACAGCACTCTCTCGCTCCTTTCAAACTTGTCCATACATGCTTCAACTCTCGCCCAAAACTCATCTTTCACTCTTGCCACTCGATCCTCTGTTGGAGCATACACACATGCAATCGCCCATGCTTGTATACCTACTTTCATCCTCACCCATACAATCCTTGCACCCACTGTTCCATACTTCTTATATTCTCCTTCTACTTCTTGCTTATCATCAGACATAATCCCTCTCTTGCCCTCTCATTCTCACTGACTCCCACATATATACCTACACCATATTCCCATTCTCTCACCCTTTCACCTTCCCATTTAGTTTCAGTCAATCCACATATATCCACTTTTGCATCCTAGAGCACCTGAACAATCTCTCTCTCTTTCACTTCATCATTCACTCCTATCACATTCCATGTTCCCACCCTAAGAATGTCGTTTGTCAGTTCCTTAGTCATCAACGTATGGTCCGTCCTGGTCCAAGGCGCTTTATTCGCTTTTTTAGTTAGTTCTCTTTATGGGGTGGGGCACTAACCCACCAACAACTCATTTAATCGGCTTGTACGACAAGCAGGGATACTGGGGGAGTATTCTTGAAACCCCCCTACCCCCTACTTTGATCATTATATTGCATCATATTATAGCTTTGAGTTGAGTAATACAAATGTTATATATTGTATAATAAGTGATGTCACGGTGGTTTACCCAGTGGACGTTCACCTAAGCTTCATCGAACAGACAGTAAGTGCAGTTGTTAGCATTTTTTTTTTTTTTTAATCCTGTAAAGAAGGCCACGACCCCACAATAACCATTCCTTCCAGTGAAAAACAAAATACAAGAGAGAGCCTAATTCAAGATCCGATTATTTCGAGATGCCTGGACACACTGCGTTTGACGGACTGGAGATCATAGCTAGCAGGAAATACAAACAGAGGGAGACAGTTCCAGGGCAGGACTGTTGCATAAATATGAGTAAACTCTTGCGTTAGAGTGTTGGACAGAAAAGGGATGAGAGTTTGCTGCTAGACGGGTGCTACGCGCCCGTCGTAGAGGTGGAGGAATGCAAACAGACAGTCCAGAGGAGTAGTGACCATCAAAGTAGTGATAGAAGAGATAAAGATGCAACAGTGCGGCGAAGAGACAAAGGTTGAAGTGAGCCAGTAAGAGGTGGAGAGTTAATGAGACGAAAAGCCTTTGACTGCACACTATTGAGAAGAGCTGTATGTGGGAAGCCTCCCCACACATGAGATTTGTTCAGGGGTATAGAAGGAACGGAGTCGGCTTAACACACCTAATCTCTTGGAAGCAGATTTTACAAGAGATGTAATATGATCTTTCCAAGATAAGTCCCGAGTAAATGAAACCCCAAGCATGTTCAGGAATGATGCAGGATTAAGCTGAATATTATTAAACATTAGTGGTTTTACCTGTGGAAGATTTTGTCAGGTTGATAAGTGTAAGAACTGTGTCTTTGATGCATTAAAAACAACCAAATTATTTTTACTCCGGTCAGAGATACGAGCCAAGTCAGACATTAGGTGTGCCATAGCCTCATACCTTGTTTGTTGAAGTAACTTCTGAGATGGGCGTTGTGCGAACCGAATGGAAACGTGAAGAGTGGAGTCATCAGTGTATGAGTGGATATGGTCAGATGCACAGCTGATGTCATTGATGAATAAAAGGAAGAGGGCTGGTACAGTAATAGGGCAGTTTGGAAATTAAAGATTTATGCCAGACTCGATCGAAAGCCTTTGAGATGTCAAGTGCAATGGCAAAGCTTTTGCCAAAGTCCCGAAAGGAGTCTGACCAGGAGTCTGAAAGGTAGGTGAGACGATCGCCAGTGGAGCGTCCCTGACGGAACCCAAGAAGGTTGTGATAGGAAAGATGCTTTTAAATTTTTCTATTAAGAATTGACTGGAAAACTTTTGAGAGAGGATGTTCAAGCAATTAGACGATAGTTAAAGGGTTGGGAATGGTCACCCTTCATTGGGACTGGCTGAATGAGAGCAAACTTCCAGCAAGAAGGAAAGGTACAAGTTGATAGACAAAGGCGAAAGAGTTTGACTAGGCAGGAGAGCACAGTTCTTTAGGACAACAGTAGGGGCTCCATCAAGCCCATATGCCTTGTTAGTATTGAGGCCTGTAATGGCAGAAAATACATCTGCTGAAGAAATTTTAATGTCAGCCATGAGGGTCAGAGGAAAGTTGATGGAGGAACAGCACCGATATCGACTAAGGTCGAGTTGGCGGAGATAGTCTGAGCGAAGAGATCTGCTTTATCAGTAGAAGAAATATCTACAGAACCATCAGAGTAGGAAAGAGGAGGGAAGGATGATGAGGTAAAATTGTTAGAAGGGTTATTGGCAAGGTGCCAGAAGGAGCGGGAAGAATTCGAGTTGGAGAGTTGAGAGTATTTAGTACGGATGAAATTATTTTTAGCAGAGCGAAGAACAGACAGCACGATTATAGGCAGAAACGTATCAGGGGTGGGTTGGCACCGGTACAGTTTAAAGGCCCTCTCCTTGTTGCGGAGAGCATTAGAACAAGCGTGATTAAACCAAGGCTTTCTTGCATTAGTCAAAGGATATGAGAAAGGAATGTATGCTTCCATGCCGGAGAGAATAACCTCTGTAATGGACAAGGCACACACAGATGGCTCCCGACCATGGAAACAATAATCATTCCAGGGAAAATAAAAGTACTGCCGGAGGGTCTCCCAATCCGCAGCCCCAAAGTGCCACACATTTCATTGGAGGATTCACAGGCCGTATCGGAGCGATAGGACAGGTTAAGGTGATAAGGTTGTGATTGGAGGAACCTAACGGAGAGAAAAGATTAAGTGTAAACAGAAGGAGTAGTCGTAAGAAAGAGGTCAAGTATATTGCAGATCTCTCCAAGGTGGTCAGGGATACGGTTAGGGTGCTGTGCAACTGCTCCAGGCCATTAAGGATAGAAAAGGTGTAGGCTTGTAAATTAGCAAAGGCTGGTGACACGAGACAACAACCAGCCAATTTTTGCCAAGAAGCCCCACTGCTGAGGAAATGCAAGAGAACCTTGACTGAAAGTGTGTGAGAAGACAGAAGAACAGACACCAAGCAGTGTAGTAGGAATGGAAATCGTAGCAAGAAATTCAGCCATACTGCAGTTTCAGGGCCAGGGCCAGTATCAACTGAAGAAGACCTGAAAAGGATGCAGATGTACAGCTCTGGCCAAGTGTAAGTAACGACCCTCTCCCACCCAAATCGAACATTTCGCACCGTCGCACTCATGGATACGAGAGGTGAAGCAGGGTAAGACTCGTCAACCTGAGTCGAAACAGCGAGTGTGTGTGTGTGTGTGTGTGTGTGTGTGTGTGTGTGTGTGTGTGTGTGTGTGTGTGTGTGTGTGTGTGTGTGTGTGTGTGTGTGTCACAAGTGTGGCCGACCACGCAGGCCTTTGCCACTGGTGGCCCACTAGAGGGTAGGGATGGGGGGATGTGAGGATTATATGCTATGGGTAGGGGAGAGATAGCATCTGTTTGTTCTTAGGAATGGCACAGAAGGTTGAAAGAAACAATTACAAACACTGTGATGTTCCTAGTGAATATTATAAAGCCAATTGGCCAATATTGGATAATCAAACCCAAGTGTCACAAACCAAAACACCGGTACAGTATGTGTATTAGCCTAAACAGGGTAAAGCCCGCCTAGGTCTCTCTCTCTCTCTCTCTCTCTCTCTCTCTCTCTCTCTCTCTCTCTCCACGTTGGGGGGGGGGGAAATTGCCTGTTAGGAAGATAGGGCTTTGGCGACCCCTTCTGACCCGAGCCCATCCCTTTCCTCTCTTCAAGTATCCCTCTGTTCCTTCTTTTATCTCTCAACCTTGCTGTCCCCCTCCCTATCACCTTCTCCCATGCCATATAGAGTCTTCCAGACCTAATGCGGGTTTCCTTTCATTCTCTTCAATCAGTCCTCCTTCCCCTTCCTCTCAACCCCGCCTCCATCCTCTCGCCCCCCTCCCCACCACCATCTCCTCTTTCTCAACCGGAACCCCCCCCCTCCCGGTTTACCACGTCCGCTTGCCTACCTCCACCAATCCATCTCCGCACCACACTAACCCTCCACTCATATTTGTCACACCTTGTTTTGTAACACATGGATTTTATTATCCATGCTTCAGTTCAAGGGACTGTGCATTTCTCTCCACACTGGCCAATAATATATATATGTTATCTGTCATACCGTGGCATACCATCCATTGATATCATAAAAATAACTCCATCTTCAGCTAGACGACAGACATTTTTCGTCACCGTATGATGGGCCTCCTCGGCATAGTGAACATAAAGAGAAACTCATAAAGGAAGTACAGTAGTGTATTTATTGATGAGAGGTAAAGTAATAATATCAAGTTACTTGAAATTTTCAGTGATATCGCGTTGACCGACTTTCGTCGAGGTTTTGCAAAATGGGAACCTAGAGACAAAATATTGTTCAAGAAGCCTGAAAAATATAGGTATTACACTATTCCATCTGCTACAAAAATGGCATGAGGATTATAAGACACAGAAAGATACAGCTTGAATAGTATAGGAGACAATATAATTACGAGTATTATAAACAATAATGTTCTATGCCCATCTCAATCATAAACTAGAAACTGCCTTTTATTACCATCTCGCTAGCTCAAGTAACTGATTCGACTCAGGCTGATGAGTCTTGTCCAGCTTCATCTTTCAAATCCATAGTTGCGGCGGTGCCACATGTACGGTTTGGCTGGGAGAGGCTGGACACTTACACTTGGCCGAAGCTGTACACCCACACAACAAAAGTTCTGTACCCTTCTCAGTGTAAGGAAGTGGAAGTCGGTGTTAGAGAGAGGGCAGGCGAACGGACAACCGTGTGTGGTAGTTTGGAAATGAGCTACGAGGCGAATGGTTGGAAACATTTTCATGCTATTCACCTGCAAAACATTATGCGTTCCTAACATGGCATATATTATAACCGACTACTATGTTATCATGGTGTCCTGTGAAACTGGTCTACACACGACCCATCTGTTTCGGATCCTCATCATACAAATAAAGCACTGAGCCAGTTGTATATAAGCAGCCACTGGTCATTATGATTCAGTGATAATTTTTGTGAATATGGTATTCCTGGATTATCTATAGCTGTAATTTAGAATGATTGTGGGTCGTATGGGTAATTGGGTTAGTGAGTGGATGCTTTTGGTGGGCTGAGTGGGTAGGTGGCTGCATATGTGGGTGGTCGAAGAGGGGTCGGTAAGTTAGGTTTGGATAAGATGAGTTTGATGGATAAGTCGGGTTCAGATGGGTGAGTGGGGTGGCGGAGTGAATGGGGTTGGGGAAGAAGGGTGGATGGGCGGGTGGGTCAGTGGGAGCAGTGGGTGGACAGGATGGGTGGATGGCCAGGGTGAGGTGGGTGGGGAGTGTTCAGGAGAGGTGGGAGGGTTCTGTGAATGGATGAGATGGATGACATTGTTCGGTGACAAGGGTGGGTGGAATTCGTGAATGGGAAGGGTGGGTGGAATTTGTGAGGTGTGAGGGTGGGTGGTAGGGGTCGGTGGGCAAGTGGGTGGTTGGGTTGGGTGGCTGGATGGGTTCAGGGAGGAGAAGTGAATGAGTAAATGAGTTGAGTAGCATTCTTGGGTGAACTTCGCGTGTGGCATTCGTGGGTTGGCAGGGTTGATAACAAGGATCGATGGGCTGAGTGGGTGGCAGGGGTGAGGTCAGTGGGTTGTGTTGGGTGGGTCGAGTTTGTAGGTGGATAAGTAGGTGTGTGTATTATATGGCTGTGCACATGACAAGGCAAGAGAGGGACATATCTGGCCATATAACTTTTAACTGTTACTTGGATTTTAGTCTATCGCTTGGAACACGTTGGAAACCAGGCTCTATATATTAAGGTCATTGTACTGAAATCTGCTAAAACCTCGATATAATCACTTCTCATGGAACTGAAGATGGATCCACGCACTTGATAATACACCTAATAGTAAGATGAATGAAAGTAACATTACATGCGGCAAGACGTGAGTGTGAGCGAAGCTTCATATCTCCGATCCATCCACAAAACAAATCAGTGTTTTGGTGTGGGTAAGGATTGGGATTTGGGGGGGGGGGGTAGACGTGTGCGATTAACCTGACCTTTAGTGGCAGATTACAATGTATCACGAATTTCTGTCCGGAGGTGTACATGCCCGAAAATTTCTCGAATCGCCAAGCTTCATCCTCTGTGCCGTTATATTATGTGGTCATTGTATTATGCTGCGATATTAGCTAATTAATATTGTGTTTTTGTTTGGGATAATGACCTGTGGTGCACTATCCTATTTATAAAGTCTGAGTTATATAAAATAATTCTTCTCTTATAGTGTAACGTGAACTACGATACCGGTTGAGTTGTGGTTCAGAAACAGTAAGCAAGTTCATCCACAAATGGCGCGATGTAGGGGGAAGGCGAAAGTATGGGAGTGGGCGGGAGCTTGGCAGGTGAAGGGAAGGGTGTTGAAATGGGATACCCGTCGTTTACTGTAACACATTCTTTGCCATTACAGTATATTTATTAAGGTGTTAATGATATCCTGTATCCTTAATGATAATAAACATATTTATTTTTATTATCCATTATTAGAGACAACTGATTACACACTTTAAATTACACCAAACATAGCAGACCCCGTGTCTCGTTAATGGACAACATGCAGCCTGCTCCACCACCTCGACCTTTTTTTTTATCTCTCTCTCTCTCTCTCTCTCTCTCTCTCTCTCTCTCTCTCTCTCTCTCTCTCTCTCTCTCTCTCTCTCTCTCTCTCTCAACTCATCAGCTGCCTATCAGTAGACACACACATTATCAGTTTGTGCTAATGAGCAATGACAGTACACATATGTTTACCTACAATTTAATTCTGTGCCAAAATACAAGTGCAGTACATTACGAGCTCACCTTACGGATTACGTTAGCCAATAAAAAGTAATTGCTTATGTTCCAGTAATAGTCCTGGGGTTGCCGTACTCACAGTGATGTTTTTGTAAATTTTTTAGGTAATCATGTGTCCAGTGGCGGTTAACAGTAAGAGGGGAGGTGGCCGCTGAAACACCCAGTCCCAATAGCAACTTCGGTGCGTTATAGTGTTACTATAGAGGTTCCTCGTCTTCCAGTTATGATAATTATTAAGGTTAACATATTGATGGACAGCCACATCTTATTAAAGATGCAAACAGCCTATCATGAACTCTCAAAATATATTATGGAGCATATTGTGGGAGTGTTGCAGCTCTCACGAACCAGTTATAGTCCTGGTCCGTTTGCTTCAATATTGCCAGCCTGACAGTGTGGGGTTAATGAACATGATATTGATGTTACAATTATATATGCTTATTTACCTTTGGAACAACGGAGTTCATAACAGGATTTCATTCAGTCCACAGAATGTCAAATACAGTATGTCTGTGTATGACTGAATGAATGTGGGTGAAGAACAACACGTGTGGTGGCGGTGGGGGGAGTGTAGTATGTCGTGTGTTTGTGTCATAATGGTAATGTGGCTGTGTGCATACGTGGCTAAGGACGTCCACGACTGATATACGTAATCCGTTTCTTTCACACTTGATGACACACACCTCAGTAATAATTAAGGTCCATTTATAAGTTTGTAGCATATTACGTAATTATATATGCTTATGTTATCGGGGTGGAACCTGGAACATCGTATAAAGACTATCTATCTATCTATCTATAGCCCAACGCCCTAATCCCGCAAAGGGTGGCCGCAGAAAAAACGCCTCCAAGTCACTCTGTCACCCACCATTTCACTACCCTCCCCCCAAACTCACCCAACCTCCCTCATATACCTCTCAACTCCATCCCTCCACCTCATCCTCGGTCTACCCCTCCCTCTCCTTCCCTCCACCTCACCTACATACACCCTCTTAGTCAGTCTTTCATTCTCCATTCTCTCCACATGTCCAAACCACCTCAGTGTATTTCTCCTAATCTTCTCAACCACATCCACATCTACCCCACAACGTTCCTTCACTTCTTCATTCGTCAACCTGTCCCTCCACGTCACTCCACATGCTCCTCTCAAGTAACTCATTTCCACTGCTCTCACTCTTGACTTGTTCCCCTCTTGCAAGGTCCACGCCTCGCTTCCATACGTCAGGGTAGGGATCACAATGCCATCATGCAGTGACTTCTTATCTTCCATACTCATCTCCCTATTTCTCATCACTGCTTTCAGTGTACCAACAACCTTCCTTCCCTGCTGTACCCTTTCACGTACTTCATCCCCCAAAGTTCCATCCTTACTCATCACACTACCGAAGTACTTGAATGCACTCACGTTCTCCATATCCTCACCATCCAACCTCACTGCACACTCTGTGACTTCATTCCTCTCAAACACCATAACTTTACTTTTGTTTACATTAACTTTCAGCTTAATCCTCCTACACACTGTCCCAAATTCATTCACCAAACCTTGCTACTCCCATTCATCTTCACTCAACAGCAACACCGGAAGCTTCCAAATCTCACCCTCATTCATTAGGGCCAGCCCCACATCCACTACCCTACCTTACACCTCCTTTACAACCCAATCCATATAAATCTTAAACAGCCGTGGAGACATCACACACCCCTGTTTCAATCCCACATTGAGATCAAAGAACTCACTCAGCTCACCATCCACTCGCACCGTAGCCCTAGCTCCCTCTTCACAGCACTCAACAATTTCCCCTCCACTCCATATATTCTTAATACCTTCCACATACCTTGCCTATCTATTCTGTCATAGGCTTTCTCCAAGTCCATGAAGGCAGCATACACTTTCCTTCCTTTCTCTAGATACTTCTCTACTAAACATCTTAGAACAAATATCTGATCTACACACCCTTTTCCTTTCCTAAATCCCCCTTGTTCTTCTCCAACCAGCTCCTCTGTCATATGCCTAACCCTATCAATGAGTATTCTACCATATATTTGACCAGTCACACTAAGAAGGCAAATACCCCTATGGTTACCACATACTTCTCTCTCCCCTTTTCCTTTGCACAGAGGAACAATTATACCTGATTTCCAGTCCTCTGGAACCCTTCCCTCTTCCCAAGCCAATCTACACAACTTCCACATCCACTCCACAACAATCTCACCCCCATACCTCAGCATTTCACCACACACTCCATCAATTCCTGGGGCCTTTCCCAACTTAATCTTCTTGATCGCTTCCACTACTTCCGCCCTACTTGATCTCTTCCTCCCTCCTCTCGTCTCTTCTTCTCCCAGCCATTCCCCAAACACTTATACTCACACTGCTCTCACTCTCTACATTCAACAAATCCTCAAAGTGCTCCTTCCATCTCCTCAATTTCTCTTTCTTCTCCACCAACAATCTATTATTCCTATCTTTCACTCCCCTATTATTTCCCCTTTCACACTGCCTTACTTTCTTTACCTCCTTCCAAAACAAGTTCTTACTCTCCCTCCATTTCACACTCAGATTCCTCCCAAACTCTTCATCCACTTTCTTCTTCCTCTCCTTCACCAGTCTCTTAACCTCCCTTCTCCTGCTCACATATACCTCTCTCTTCTCTCTCTCATCTTCTCCCCTACCTCTACTCGCCAACCATTTACCATATGCCTTCTTCTTTTGTTCCACAGCTCATTTCACCTCATCATTCCACCATGCTGTCCCTTGCACACCCTTGCATCTCCTCCTCACTCCACAAACCGGCTCACACGCTGCGCCTATCTCTACCGTGGATATCTTACATACCTCTTCCACCCTTTCCATCTGCTCTAGCTCATACCTTCCCAAACTTTCTTCCACTATCCTCTTATACTCTATCATTTTCTCACTATCTTGCAATTTCTCCACTCTTCTCACGGGAGCTACTTCCTCCTGTCTTCCCCTTCACCTCCTCAACCACTTTCTTTGCATCTTTACCTTGGCCATCACTAAGTGATGGTCCGAGTCTCCATTCCCCCACCCTCTCCACATTCTTGCATCCAACACTTGTCTTCTCATTCGCTCATCCACACACACGTAGTCTATCATTGCCTTTCGTTCAACAAGTTCACCATCCATCCTCCTCATTACTCTCCATGTATACCGGTGGATCATCTTATGACGAAAGTAGGTGATGGCTATTGCCAACCCCTTACAAGCACAGATGTCCACCAAAGCACTACCATTTCCATCTACTTCAGCTGGCACACCCCACTGACCAACCACTCCATCCACTCGTACATTCCCAACTTTGCCATTAATGTCTCCAATCAACAGCACTCTCTCGCTCCTTTCAAAATTCTCCATACATGTTCAACTCTCGCCCAAAACTCATCTTTCACTCTTGCCACTCGATCCTCTGTTGGAGCATCCACACATACAATCGCCCATGCTTGTATACCTACTTTCATCGTCACCCATACAATCCTTGCACCCACTGTTCCATACTCTCTTATATTCTCCCTCCATTTCTTACTTATCATCAGACATACTCCCTCTCTTGCCCTCTCATTCTCACTGACTCCCGCACATATACCTACACCATATTCCCATTCTCACCCTTTCACCTTCCCATTTACTTTCAGTCAATCCACATAAATCCAGTTTTGCATCCTCAAGCACCTGAACAATCTCTCTCTCTTTCACTTCATCATTCACTCCTCTCACATTCCATGTTCCCACCCTAAGAATGTCGTTTGTCAGTTCCTTAGTGATCAACGTATGGTCCGTCCGGGTCCAAGGCACTTTATTCGCTTTTTTAGTTAGTTCTCTTTATGGGGTGGGGCACTAACCCACCACCAACCCTTTTAGTCGCCTCGTACGACAAGCAGGGATACTGGGGGAGTATTCTTGAAACCCCCCTACCCCCTACTTTGATCATTATATTACATCATATTATAGCTTTGAGTTGAATAATACAAATGTTATATATTGTATAATAAGTGATGTCACGGTGGTTTACCCAGTCGACGTTCACCTAAGCTTCATCGAACAGACAGTAAGTGCAGTTGTTAGCAGTTTTTTTTTTTTTTTAGCCCTGCGAAGAAGGAACCAAAGGCCACGACCTCGCAATAACCGTTCCTTCCAGTGAAAAACAAAATACAAGAGAGAGCCTAATTCAAGATCCGATTATTTCGAGATGCCTGGACACACTGCGTTTGACGGACTGGAGATCATAGCTAGCAGGAAATACAGACAGAGGGAGACAGTTCCAGAGCTGAACTGTTGCATAAATGTGAGTAAACTCTTGCGTTATAGTGTTGGACAGAAAAGGGATGAGAGTTTGCTGCTAGACGGGTGCTACGCGCCCGTCGTAGAGGTGGAGGAATGCAAACAGACAGTTCAGTGGAGTCGTGACCATTAAAGTAGTGATAGAAGAGATAAAGATGCAACAGTGTGGCGAAGAGACAGAGGTTGAAGTGAGCCAGTAAGAGGAGGAGAGTTAATGAGACGAAAAGCCTTTGACTGCACACTATTGAGAAGAGCTGTATGTGGGAAACCTAACCACACATGAGATTTGTGCAGGGGTATAGAAGGAACGGAGTCGGCTTAACACACCTAATCTCTTGGAAGCAGATTTTACAAGAGATGTAATATGATCTTTCCAAGATAAGTCAAGAGTAAATGAAACCCCAAGCATGTTCAAGGATGATGCAGGATTAAGCTGAATATTATTAAACATTAGTGGGTTTACCTGTGGAAGGTTTTTTCAGTTTGATAGGTGTAAGAACTGAGTCTGATGCATTAAAAACAACCACATTATTTTTACTCCTGTCAGAGATACGAGCCAAGTCAGACATTAGGTGTGCCATAGCCTCATACCTTGTTTGTTGAAGTAACTGCTGAGATGGGCGTTGCGGGAACCGAATGGAAACGTGAAGAGTGGAGTCATCAGTGTACGAGTGGATAGGGTCAGATGTACAGCTGATGTCATTGATGAATAAAAGGAAGAGGGCTGGTGCAGTAATAGGGCAGTTTGGAAATTAAAGATTTATGCCAGACTCGATCGAAAGTCTTTGAGATGTCAAGTGCAATGGCAAAGCTTTCGCCAAAGTCCCGAAATGAGTCTGACCAGGAGTCTGAAAGCTTGGTGAGACGATCGCCAGTGGAGCGTCCCTGACGGAACACAAGAAGGTTGTGATAGGAAAGATGCTTTTAAATTTTTCTATTAAGAATTGACTGGAAAACTTTTGAGACAGGATGTTAAAGCAATTGGACGATAATTAAAGGGTTGGGAATGGTCACCCTTCATTGGGACTGGCTGAATGAGAGCAAACTT